>NW_005871059.1:11236167-11383736 GCF_000147115.1 Myotis lucifugus | reverse complement strand
TTAGGTGTATGGCATGAGTGAGGACCTCGTGGAAGATCCTGTGGATGACCTCAGAGAACCCTGACTCCTATAATAGGTCGCTCTCTTCCTCTTTTTCTCTCTCTCTCCCTCCGTATTGCTCTCCTCCTTTTGATGGACACCTAATATCTATCTGTCCTCCTATTATAGAGATGTCTATACATTTCTATCTATTCAGCTATGTTCTATTTATATATCATCTACGTCTCTAGAAATGTTAACTCTGGAGTATTAAAGCTCACTATCTAAAGACACGGAGGAGAAGGAGGAGGAGGAGGTGCAGGAGGAGGAGGAGGGAGAGGAGGTGAGCAGAAGGTGGAGAGGGAAAGAGGAAAAAGAGGAGGAGGAGGGGGATGAGGAAGTGGAGGAGGATGATAAATCAGGTTCGTCTTGCTTGCTGCTGCAAGGAGAATACACTCCAAAGACCCCAGGCAGCAATCCTGTAAGAGAGCTGGGCAATTCTGAGGAGGGATCTGGGAAGAAGGAGATGTTCTGGCTGGAGGTCATCAAGAAGGGGGTCACTTCAGCAATCTCAGTAACCCTGGTTCAGGGGTCAGAAGGAGCAGAGTGAACCTGTAGGTATCATTGGTGAGAAACAGTGAGCACTGCTCACCAATCAGTGGTCACTGTTGCAGCTGTAGCCACACCTTCTAGAGAAGCACTGTGTGTACTTGGCCTTATCCTTGTCCCATCGGAAGTGCTGTTTATGTTCTGTTAGAAACATCACAGGATGTACGTAGCAACAGAGCTATTTTCCTTTCTCATTAGGGGAATAGTGTGTGTGTGCAATTCCAAATAATAATAGGTGCCATTTATAAAGTCTTTGTATTTGCTGAGGTAGGCAGTTTATGGCCCTCTAAGCTATAAAGCAATTCTCTCAGGGAGATGAGATTATCTTCCTTCTACAGATAAGAAAAGGCAAAGTTCAAGAGAACACTCAGCTAGTTAGCAGTGTGGCCAGATTCTACAGCAGCCAGCCAAGCCCGCCTGTCCCTCTAGTCTGGCCTCTACCGGGCTGTCTCCTTGGCCTTGGTCCATACTCCTTTCATCAGATCCCTTTGTACTTATGAAGCTATTCTAATAATTTCTCCCTCCCCTCTCCTTTCATATACTTGTAATGAGGTATCATGACTGGAATTGCATTCTAACATTTTTTTAAAGCTGAAAATAACTTGCCATTTAAAAGTTATAAACTCACTTCTGCCTGAGTTGAATTTACTTCTGGGGCAGACTCTCTCTCTCTCTCTCTCTCTCTCTCTTTTTTCCTGAGAAACCCCACAGCACAAATAGGAAGTCAATACACACCCAGCGTGGGGGGAGGGGGGGGGAATCTGAACACAGAGGCCTTTGGGAAGTTAGCTTTCTGCCCCTGATGTAATTTGAGCTCATATCTCTGTGCTGACTGCCCGCCAGCCTGGTTGTCAGCACTTTACAGTTATTATCTGTGGGCGTAGCAGGGGTGATCTGATCATAAATTCCTCACTGGACAGGTCATGGTGGTAGTCACGCCCCAGGCATAAAACTTTTTAAATAAAGGGTTTATCTTTGCCTTAAGCCAGCCCTGTCCATTGTTCTTGAGCATCTTCTAGATTAACACACCTTTGAAATAAATGTAACCACCCCCAAGAGAGCACATAATCTTGCTAACTATTGTAACCCAATTCCTGCCTCGCTGTCTCCCACCTTCACATAACCTTCCTTTTGTTCCCTCCTTAATTTCAAACGCGTAAAATAAACTGCAAAACTGTCATTCTCCTGAGCATTCGAGATCTTGTTCCCCGGCAATTGCAGCCAGTTCTGGCTCAAATAAACTCTTACAAAATTGTCTACAGATTTGGGTGTTTCTTTGGTTGACATATTTCCTATGATCTTCAAACGTAGCCTGTAAAGTGGAAATTGTTATTAATCTAAATTTACAAGTGAGGGAATGGTAGTTGAGTGACTGCCACAAAGGGGTGGACGGAGAATTCCAACTCAGGGTCTCTGGGTGTCGAGCTGTATATGTCTCCATCTCTGTTAGCAGAACTCTTCCTCTGCACAGATCAGGGTCAGCAATAGAGACCCCTGAGCTGGCATAAAAGATGTGTAAGGCTGCTGGCGGGCTGAGCATTGGAGGATTTTAGTGGAAGGGAGCTGCTGTGCCTGGGCTCTGAGGTACAGCTGCTCAGGCCTGGGGGCAGTGGCCTTGGAGGCAGGCGGGGAGCCAGGTAGGGAGGCGATTCTGTAGGGGCTGAGGACAAGCCTGGCTGTCCTCCGAGAGAGACGCCGTTCCTAGTAGTAATGTCAGTTATGCTCCGTGTGCTACTTCCCTTCAGGTATCCCCGAATTCTTAGTAAAAGTGGATTTTAAGATAGCGCTGGCTCCTGCTGCGCTATGGGGCATGAAAGGCAGTGACCACCCCATGCTCGGACGGAGCAGCAGGGCAGAACACCTCGGCCTTTTCCAGGCCCGGGGTCACATGGAGAGCCGTGTTGAATCTTCCTTCTCACAGCTCTCAGATAGCAAATGTGCACAATGGTAGCAAGAGGCCAGAGCAAATGCCTGTTAGAACTCTCAGCAGAAGCGAGGGAATAGCCACAGGCGGGCGAATTTCTGGCAGTCAAGCTGGTGGAGGTTTATCCTTTATCTGTAAGCATAGGCTGTGAGGCCAGCACACATGGGTTTTATGTTGTTAAGAAGATGCTTGAAGAAAAGGGAGGAGGAGGAGGAGAGGGAGATGGAAGAGGAGGAAATAAAAAACAAGCGGACACTATTTACTAAAGCTGAACATATGCACACCCTATGACCTAGCAATTCCATTCCCAGGTGTGGACCCAACAGAAATGGGTACATACGATCACCAAGAGACTGGAGCATTTCTAGCTGGGCCTTTTGTAATAGCCCCAAACTGGAAGCTATCCAATGCCACCAACAATAGAAGGGATAAAGAAATCAGAAGAGTCATCCAATGCTCCAGCGATGAGAACAAACAATTTAGGACTACACGCAGCAGCATGGGTGAATTCACACACATATTGTTGAAAAAAGAAGTAAGACCAAACGTGTGTAGGTTGTATGAGTCCAACTACATAAAGTTCAAAAGCAGGTCGAGAGATCTATGCTGGGAGAAGTCAGGGTGGTGTGATTCTTGTGGAGTGGAGGGGGGAGGTTCGGAAGAGGACAGGGAAAGTTTCTGGGTATGAGTAACGAAGAGTCAGTTGATAAAAATCTGTTGAGTGATATACTTAGATATGTGCTCTGTTCTGCATGCACATTGAACTTCAATTTTAAAAATTTAATTGAAAACAAAATAAAAGATGCCTGATCCCTCAACTAAAGATCAGAATGCCTGGGCAAGGTAATGGCCCTGTCGCTGTCTGGACCCATGGTCAGCAGACTGGATTCTGGGGCCCAGACTGAGAGGCAGGCACTTGATGAGGCCCACCCCTTTTCTGGTGACACATACGCCCTGAGAAAACAAACTTGGAAAGGGAGACTGCCTGCATGACACATACTAAGTCTTGTAGGGTTATATAATAGGTCAGGGATGGGGTGGTGTGGGGATGGCTGAGAGATGGGGAGAGGAAATTCTGTGAGCAACTATGGCACCAAGAGCTTGCGGCTTAAAACTAACAGTGGGTTTGATCTAGGAGGGACCTTGTGGATCCTGGTGTATAACCAGCTGTCTCACCTTGTTTGGGAGAGCAGAAGTCACAGTCCACTGAAGCAATCCGCCCAGGGTCTTCCAAAGACCTTGTGTAGCCTCCTCATCGATTGAAGACCTTTCAATGAATGTCATTTGAGACATCATTTTCAGAACAAAACCCTTCCCAGTAAAGTGAGGAGGATTTTCCTCAATCTTTGACACACCACAGTGGCCTCTAGCATTTCGTGTTGCTCCAGGCTCTGGAAGAATGAGATCATTGTTAGCTCGAACTATAATTCTTTTCCATTATGTCAGTTAGGGAGGCATGGTGGTGGTTTTTCCAATCTGACACTGAATAGGGTTGGAGACAGCTTACCTGAGAGTCAACTGAGACTGTAACTAAGAGCCCTGGACTCCAAATCAGAGTCTATGGGGGTGACTCACGACCCTGACCACTGTCTAGCTTCTGAAAGGATTTGGGGGGACCTGTTTCTTAACACACAAAACAAAAAAAGATGGCATGTGTGTACCAAGAAAGTTCTGAGAAGAGCAATTTTATATGTAATATATTTTAAATTTAGCATAGAGGTGGGCGACCTGCTCATAAAAGGAAAAAGATTGGACTGATAACAGATTTGCCCTTTATGCTGGCATTTATATATGACTTGTTAGCCTTGCATTCATAGTTTTGGGTTAAATTTTCATTTAGCATACAATTATGAGCTTAAGGTGTCAGGAAGGCTACCGCCTAGAATGAGCTAAGACTTGAAAAGGATACAAAAGTCATAATAGGAAAATATGAAGGGAAATTACAAGGGGGGTTTTAAGTTTTATTTGAGCAAGAACAAGGAAGTGATCTGTCCACTGCCTGGGGCAAGTGAGGTAAAGTAGATAAATGTTAGAGAAAAAGCAGAACAGCCCCCAGCTCATATTCTCTGCAGTAAAGGATGTTCAGAGAGGTGGGTCAGTGGAACCCCAAGATTTGTGGGTGATTTATGAAAGAAATGAAGCTGATTAAATGGAACTGACCAAAGGTAGTCAGGTTTCTGTGGCTCAGGAAAATGAAGATGAACACAGAGAGGTTTCTTAACTTCCTAAAATGATTTTTGAGCAGTCAGAGATTGCAAGGGAGGTCTTCAAAAACTAGATGAGACACACATAATATATTGATTTGGTCTCTGAAAATCATAGATCCGTAAGCCTGATGTTAGTACCAGATAAAATCGCAGGGCAATATATTAAAAGGATGATCTGTGATGTGATGATATGGTGAGCCCTGGGAGACATGGTGATTTCTGGAGACAGCATCTGGTTCATTAGAACAAGTCCATCTGGACAGTGCTCATTTCCTTAATTGATGGGTTTACTAAAGAAATAGAAACCATGAATACAGATTTTGGCAAGGCATTGACCAAGAGTCCCATGACATCCTTGCAGACAAAAGGGAAAATGTATCCATGTTGATGGATTCATAGCTGTTTGCACTGACATAGCTCTAAAATGCTGGTGAGCGCATCCTAGATGGCGGTCTCTGGTGGAAAGACAGAATTGATGCTCCCTCCTGTCCCACATTTTTACAGCTCGCAGGAAAGGATTTATGTGGAGGCCAGATCACATCGGCAAGTGCTAATGAAAGGCTGACATTTGTGATAGGAAGGAGGGTGTAAATATATATTTATATAAAGAGAGAATATAGACTAGTCTGACAGACCTAGAATCCTAAAATAGTTTCAGCAATGTATCTTATCTAATCTAAGTCTCAATTTTCTTGCCTGTTAAATGGGGATAATAATATTCTCTTTCCCACAGGGCTGCTGTGGACATTCAATTAAGATAATGGATTAAAAGACAATGTACTTAGCCCCATGCTTAGCACAGCTCAACTCTTATTTTCTTTGATCCTACTAATAATACAGTTACAGGCAATAAGAAAAGACCCCAAATTCTGAACTTAAACCCAAATTTGATTCCATCTCTACAGAACCAGGGAGGAATAAGCTAATAGAAATTCATTCGACAGATGGATTGACCTTAAGCTCGCTTTGAGCCCGGAGTGTATATAACCATCACTAAATTCCCATGTGATTAGGTTGTCTCAGTACAAGTTTAGTGTCCAGACAAGAAAAGCAGCTATTCCATTTGCCCATTGCCCCTCTTTCCACACCAGAGGCTGGACCACACATTTTCCGAGGTTCTCAGCCTAGTTGCAAATTAGAATCACCTGGGGCGTGTTGAAAACTATCAGTGTCTGGGCCCCCATCCAGAATAATTAAGTCAGAATTCTGGAAATGGTGTTAAGAACCATTGCTCTAAATTAAATATTGACCATTAGAGTCTTTTTCTTTAGAGACCCATCTAGGACAGCGATAGGATTTAAAGCTCAGCTGTCTAAAGAATGATGAAACAAAGATCCAGGGTTTATTTAAGAGAGGCGGAAAAGTTCCTTCAAACAATGGAAGGGCTGTAATGTGGAAGGAGGAGTTTATTTTTTCGATCTCCAGAGGGCAGAACTTAAACCATTGTATGAGTTATAAGGAAATAAATATTTATTTAATATAAGAATAATATCCCCCACCCTAACCGGTTTGGCTTAGTGGATAGAGCGTCGGCCTGTGGACTGAAGGGTCCCAGGTTCGATTCCGGTCAAGGGCATGTACCTTGGTTGGGGCACATCCCCAGTCGGGGGCATGCAGGAGGCAGCTGATCGATGTTTCTCTCTCCTCAATGTTTCTAACTCTCTATCCCTCTCCCTTCCTCTCTTTAAAAAATCAATAAAATATATTTTTTAAAAAAGAATAATATCCCAAACACTGAAATTTGCTAGAAAATAAAATGAGTTACTTTGGTAAATGATTAAATTCTCATGATTGCTGGCATCCAATATCTTCATAACTACTTTCCAAGGATGTTATAGAAGGGGGTTGTATAGATATAAGGAGCCTTTATGTTTTAGTTAATTAACAAATTTATGATTTTATTAAAAACTAGAGGCCCAGTGCATGAAAATTCATGCACTGGAGCGGGGGGGGGGGGGGGGAGGGGGGGATCCCTCAGCCCTGCATGGCTTCCTCTCACAGTCCAGGAGCCCTCAAGGGAGGAGGCGACCCGGCGATCAGGGGAAGGCGACACCCCATCACACCTCTTCTGCTGCCACTGGGGCAGAAAAAGCCTCTGGCCGGCCCTGGGTACCTGAGCCTCAGGCAGGCCCTAGGTAGCTTCCCAGCCACCATCTGAGGCTTGCCTGGTGCCTCGGGCCGGGCCCTGGGTGACTTGGGGGCTGAGGGGACTGGGAGACTCTGGAGGCAGGCGCGTGGCCCGACCTTGCTGCATGCCTGCCGCCCCGGCAGGGCTGAGGGGACTGGGCGCCACCATCTGTGGCTGTGGGCATCACCATCTTTGAGGGCAGGGCAGTCAATTAGCATATTCCCTCCTTATTGGCTGTGGGCGCCTCCATCTTTGCAATGGCATGAGAGTCAATTAGCATATCCCTCTTTATTAGATAGGATTCTTATTCTTTTTTATGATGAAACTGACCACATTCATGAAGTAGCTATGGGTCATGCATTGGTATTTTTAAAATTAAAAAGCTCTAGGAGCCTTGCCACCTCTCTGAAGTGTTCTGTCCCCTGACTCCAATTGCCATTAAGGATTCCTCCATTCATAGTGTACCTGGGAGAGACTTCACATGGTTCTGATAACCAAGCCTCAGGGATTCAAACAACAGTAATAGAGTGAAATGCTGAATCCTGGCCTCAGTAATTTCCTATTGCTTTTTCTACTATTCCAATCTCTGACAGGCAGATTGAATTCATAGTAAAGTTCTTTACCATATTACAAAAGAGTTTTGATCTTTAGCCAATTACTCATTTATTTGTAGTCAATACAATTGAATTCCAGTAAAATAAAGGATGTGGATAGTCCCTTGGAGGTTCTGACAATAAAGGATTAAATTTATACTCCAGGGTTCAAAGTCCTGGAATACCATCTGTTTAGTCCACCTTTTCTGTTCCTATTTTTAATGGGTTGTTCTTTTTGAATATGAATAACATTTCTGTGCTGGTAAGTCTGCATTGCTGTAGGTAAATGGTTATTAGTTCATCAAAAGGGTGGAAAAGCACCTTGGCAATGAAGGGAGGTTTATTTCATCCAGGTTATTCATTAGTGATCAGAGAACAAGAGCTATCACATTAATTCTGTGAAATTCCGACCCATCTCTTTGTTTCACCGCCAAAGATTGAGAAGAAGGGCCTTTCCTTTTAACCCTTAATCTCAGTCTCAAGACCATTTGTTTTTAAATATTAAGAAAAGACTTTTCAGCCATTAATTGACCCAATAAATTCAGGAGCTCTGTTTCAAGTTGATTACCCAACATTTTTGTTTATCCATGTGTTTTATTTCAACCAACATAACTTTCAAAAGGAGTGACTAGTTTTGACCAATCTGGTATGCTATCAGAGGATATTAAGATATACTTTCATGATTTAAGTTAAATTGTCTAGAATAAAAAATCAAAATGGGTCAGAGTAGACTTAGACCTAGAACATTTTGAATGTTTAACAAATATTTGTTATTAGTGAAAGTTCCCACAATATTAACAATTAAAAAATGAATTTTTTACCCCCATTTGTTCTTGTGATTCACTTTATGGTCCAGGGATTCTGTAGCTTTGTGGCATGTGTTGTTAGTTACCTTCCCATTATCCCATCTGTCATTTCTCAGTTGCTAACAAAGCCCCAGTGTTGTTAGGGCAGTAGTGTGCTCAGGAATATACACTGACTGACCACTAGTAGGAGGCATTCCATACATTCCTAGCCACTGAGAAGCAAGCACTCCCTGCTGGATGTTTCTGAGAAAGCTTCTGAATTTCTTATTGAAAGGAACTAGATATGCTACTATTGGCCCCATTTTTCCAGTCTTGAACTAAGCAACTCAAGCACCCATCTTGTGATGCTAGGGATGTCCGCAAGCACTGAAGACCTTTGGTCCTGATGTTGAAGATTTGCTTTAAAAAAGGTCACAGACATACCATACATGTGGTATGTCGATCTGTAATTTCTGGTGGGCCTGAAGCACTCTGTTTTGTCTAGAAGTAGGTCACTGAGAAGTTGAAGCTTAAATCGTATATTCAGGAATATAAAAGAAGAGGACTCTGGCTTCATATTAGGGCTGAGAGGTAAGAAGGGATAATGCATTCTTAGATTTCTTTTCTTCATTTTTTTTTTTAAATCCTCACCCGAGGATATTTTTCCGTTGATTTTTAGAGAGAGTAGAAGAGAGTAAGACAGAGAGAAATATTGATGTGAGAGAAACACATCGATTGGTTGACTCCTGCATGTGCCCTGACCAGGACCTGGGCCGGGGAGGAGCCTGCAACGGAGGTAAGTGCCCTTAACTGAAATTGAACCCGGGACCCTTCAGTCTGAAAGCTGATGCTCTATCCCAGGAGTCAAATCAGCTAGGCTGCATTCTTATATTTGTAACTACTACTTGGAGAGATTGCTGAGAGGAGCATCAAGAACAGACCCAGGGAAGAAAAGCACTCTAGAGTCTGTGATTAACTGTACCCACACTTCAGTTCCATGCAACTACTGATTATTTACTTTAAATGTTAGTTCAAGCTTAAATAATGTGGTTAAACTCAAGAAAAAGAAATAATAAAAATTAAAGTCACTTTATTTTACACTTAACACCGTATGCAGCAATACTCACCTAGCAGTAAAATTACAGCCAGATTTTTCCCTGATTAGCTCAGTGTTTCTATTTCTGTGGATTTACTCTTCTGGTCACTCTATGATCTCTTATTGGGAGAATAAAATAAATTTGTTTGTTGTTGTTGTTAATTCATTTAAAGAATCACATTTAACTTCTCTAAAGCAGAAGGGAGAACATTTTTGTTTTCTGGAAAAGATCAGATAGTAAATATTTTAGGCTTTTGGGCTACAAGGTCCCTGTTGCAACTTTGCTCGTCTATTGTTGTCTATTTTCTCCCAGTAAAGTGGGTACACCAGGGCAACTTTTATAAGATTCCTGAAAAGACAGTGGTTAGGTTAGGAAAACAAAAGCATATTCATAGAAAAGGGAAGAAACAATGGAGGGTAAGATATGAACATTTTGCTATTGTGAGTTTACCAACAACATGTAAACACCTTTAACATCTTTTATAATCTCTTCAGATATCGAATCAGTAATTACAGATTCCCAATATTGTCAAGGTCAAAGAGAATAGTTACCCTACCCCTTTGTTTCATAAATAAGGAAATTGACTCAAATAAGGATGAGAACCACACCTAGCTGAAAGTAAAATTCTGGGTACTTGGGAATTCCAATTGAATTGTTTTTCCATAAATACCATTCTCTGTGTTCTCAAAAGATAACATTTTTACACTCAGAAAAAAGAACATGGTTCTTAATTTAGGAACTCTTCTGTGCTTTCAGCTGAAATACGTCAAGTTAAAGCATGTTAATGTTAGAAAAAAATTTTTGAATTTTGTTTTTGAGTTTCAGGAGATTTTATAGGTTAAACACACACAGGTTGTTTAGTTGATGCTCTTTTTTATTAAGCAGAAATTACTAGCTTTACAGGTTCTGTGCTGCTTTCAGGGTTGAACTGGAGCTCAGAGATGTAAAGAGTGGTGAGCTCTTCACACCAGATGGGAAGGCCAGGCCAGTTCCCCATCTTTCTCCCAAAGAAATTCCATGCATCCCAAAGCCCAGACAGAGCAACCACATCAGGGGTTCAGGACTCATCAGAGCCCTGGGCCTTCTGGGAAGTTGTGAACCTGGATCTCAGAGAAAGAACTCTGATTTCCAAAACAAAAAGGAGGTAGTATGGAAGACTGATGGATGACAGGTAAGAAAATAATGGGTGCCAAGCTCTGAAAAGTGGGCAAAACAATGTGGTTGCTTACTTCTCTAAGCAAAAGGAAAGTAAAATCTAATGAAATTTATGCTCATGTCCAGCTTCTAAATATACATGGCCTCAGTTCTCACTTCTAGGCTGCATCATGCTCAAGTTAATATTTGCACTACTGCCCTCTGTTGGTTACAAAGGGGACATTACAGTGTCTTGTCTTTCTTGCTGGCCAATTTAAATCAGAAAGGTTTGAACTGAGCTCTAGTCCCAACCAGCTCCCAATCATCTTTTCAAAGCCAGAATTCTTTTCCTTTCCTTTTCTTTTTTTTTAAGAAAAAGATTTATTTTTAAGAATTGGATCACACAATTATGCAGGCTAGGAAGTCCAAAATGCAGGGTGTATGTCAGGCTGGAGATCCAAGAAAGAGTAATTTGAGTCTAAAGGCCATCTGATGGCAGAATTCCTACTTGCTTGGGGGAGGTCAGGTTTTTGGTCCATGCAGACCTTCAACTAATTGGATGAGGCCCACTCACATTATTGAGGGCAATTTGCTTTATTCAAAGTCCACCAATTTAAATGTTAATCTCAACCAAAAATACCATCGTAAAAACTTCCAGAATGATATTTGACCAAATATCTGGGCACTGCAGTCCAGTCAAGCTGACCATGAAATTAATCATAGTTATTACCTTAGGGCTCAAACAGTATTTTTTTTAAATCCTTACCCAAGGATATTTTTTCCATTGATTTTTAGAGAATGTGGAAGGGAGGGAGAAGGGGGGGGGAGAGAGAGAGAGAAAGAGAGAGGGAAACATGATGTAAGAGAGACACATCAATTGGTTGCCTCCCCCATGCTCACGAACAGGGCCAGGGATTGAGCTTACAACTGAGGTACATGCCCTTGACTGGGAATTGAGGTAGGTGCCCTTGACCACAAACCCTTCAGTCTGCAGGCCAATGCTCTAACCACTTAGAACACTAGCCAGGGCTTCAAAGCCAAAATTCTTGAGAATTATTATTATTACTAGAGGCCTAGTGCACGAAATTCATGCATGGGTACGGTCCCTAGGACTGGCCTGCAATCAGGGCCATCTTCCCTGGCTGCCCACAGCCAGCCCCGTCCTCTGCTGCCAGCCACCCCTGGTTCCCCGTTTGCCATCGGGCAATGGGAGCCTGCTGGCTGGGGAAAGGAACCAAGAGGTGGTCAGTGCATCTCATAGTGACTGGTGAAACAGTCGGTCTGGTCATTCTGCTGTTAGGGTCAATTTACATATTGCCCTTTTATGATATATGATTATTATTATTATTTTTACCACAAGGGCAATTGGCAGCATGGACAGATGTTGTGATTCTAAAACCAGAGCAGCTTACTTTACATACTGAATGGATATGAAAAGCACTAAGGCAGTTTTTTCCAAACTTTCTTTTTTGGTAGGTACATATATTATTCAAGCAAACTCTTAGATAAGTTGTTTAGTGTGCAGCTAGGGCTCATTTCAGCCCCTTGCCAGCCTCTGCAGCACCCCTACAGAACCAAAGCACTCAGCCGAAAAGATCTTGGGTTAGAAGAAAACCTAGGGTGAATGCTTTGCAAATGTCTTCTTCTGTTTAAAACTGTTTTTTAATGAATTGATTTCCAAAACAAAGTACTCTCTCCACCAAAAATAAAAAAAAAATAAAAAAAATTAAGGTATCAATTCTCTGGCTTCCTCAGAAAAATATGCTGCCAAATTTCTGCCTCCCCCATGCAGCTCAGTGAGCCATAGTATGTCCATATGTTATGCTATGGTTATCAAAGGAAACAAGAACATTCTGGAATGTGTAGAAGTTAGAGGAATATATACTCATCTACACAAGGTGGCCTCTGGCGCTATCTTGTAACATATTCACGAGGTGCTTATTTGTGACTTATTTAGTGGTAAAAGCCCTTAGCATCTTTGCAGGCTTAAAATTTAATTCTCTTATTTTCCCATGATGGCTCTATCTCTCGAGGCGGACCTATGACAAGCAAGAATCCCAATTTTAAAAGGTTACAAGAACTAACATAATGAGAAATATGACAGTGATGCAGAGCATTCTCTGCTGCGGCAGACCTACCAGATGCCCTCACTCTCAACCCAAGACCAACAGGAACAGATCGGAGTCTGAAAAATCAGTCTCATTATTGAACCATTGCAGTGGGAGGGACTGCACCTCAGAGGAACTGTGAAGCACCTCATCCAATCAAAAAGAAAGAGTTATTATAGGAGTTGAGGAACATGTGGAATTAAGGTAAAAAGCAAACGCAGTGTTCTGATAGGCTCAAAGCAAAACAGAGCTGTGGGTACAGGGTCAACCTGAAGTCTGGACCATGACGTGAACTGAAAACACTGTTTCATTGGAAACCACAAAGTTAAGCGAGGGGTGGCTACCCCTGATCTGAAGGAAGCGCTGCATCTGGGTTGGAAATTGAGGCTATGTCACTGCATCAAAGTGACTGAGATCAACAGGCAAAATGGGATGTCTCATTCGTATTGACATAATTTCAAACAGGGATGTTTCTGATATTGATGATATTAGAGAAAAATGTCTCTCAGACATAAGGTAGCAGTAGTCACTCAAAGAAGAGGGTTGTGTGACTCTTGATAACTGTGAAATGTCCGTGGGAGAAATATTGTTTCCCATAAACTTTGCAGCTAGCTTTCTTATGTCTGTTGTTTCAACTTGATGGCTGGGCGGCCGGCTGTATGTTTATATGATCAGTCCAAGCTAATTTGTCCATTCTCAGGGGATGGCAAGTGACTAGCCAGGTTAGCTGGTGAGCACGTGGGTCAGCCACCAGAACAAGGCCATTGGAGATGCTGATGTTTGAGAGCATCGGGCCAGGGTAGGTACTCATGCTCCCTCACACTGGCCTCTGACACTTTCTCCTTCCCTTTCCTTCCACGGCTCCTAGGTTCTCCCTTGTGGAGAACATGAGGGGTGGCAAAAGCTCTTATTTGACACATTTTTCCTTTAGATGTGCTAGTATTTCCAGTCAAACTATTCTTCTTTCTATGATGGTCCATTTTGTGTTAGTTCACAGTTTAACTCTGAAGGGGAATGGGGGGGGGGTCCTATCTTATTTTGGAATTATTGACCTTACAGTTTTCCCTTTATGGGGCTCAGGACATGCCACCCCAAAACACAGCACCTCAGCATATTGAATATTTTAAACAGAAGGAGTTTGAGAAAACGGCCAGAGCAGGAAGGTCGCTCTGACAACGCCCCCCCCACAACCCCCTCTTTCTCCCGAAAGCAGAAGATAAATCGTGCTGTGAAAGTTATCCTCCCTGTACCAGGAGCAGAGCAGACATCCTTATCACCAGAGAAGGGAATTTAGGGCTGAGAAGTGTGTGTAAACAAGCCTTGCTATTTCTTCACTGTTTTACTACCCCTAGACCAAACCCCAATGTCTTGTCATTTCTTTAGAAATGTATTGTTTCTTTGTGTAAAAAGTATACTAGTAAAAGCTTCCTGCTGTGGTCACTTCTTTGGGCCTTCATGCTCTTGTGAAGGCTCCCATGTAAACATTTAATAAACTTTGCATGTTTTTCTCTTATTAATCTGTCTTTGTCAGTTTAATTTTCAGATGTAGCCAGGGACCCTAAGAGGGTTGAGGGGAACTTTTTTTTTTCCTTCCCTTCCTGTGGTCGGCAAACCGTGGCTCGAGAGCCACATGTGGCTCTTTGGCCCCTGGAGTGTGGCTCTTCCACAAAATACCACGTGTGGGCGCGCACATACAATGCGATTGAAACTTCGTGGCCCATGCGCAGAAGTCGGTATTTTGTGGAAGAGCCGGTATTTTGTGGAAGAGCCACACTCAACGGGCCAAAGAGCCACATGTGGCTCTCGAGCCGCAGTTTGCCGAGCCACAGTTTGCCAACCACTGCCCTATACTTTAACATATAGTGCAGTGGTTCTCAACCTTTTTAATGCCGAGACCCTTTAATACAGTTCCTCATGTTGTGGTGACCCCCAATTTCATTGTTACAAATTGAACATAATTAAAGCATAGTGATTAATCACAAAAACAATATGTAATTATATATGTGTTTTCCGATGGTCTTAGGCGACCCCTGTGAAAGGGTCGTTCGACCCCCAAAGGGGTCTCGACCCACAGGTTGAGAACCGCTGATATAGTGGAAAACTACATTTGTTTAATGTGAGTGAAAAGGGACCAAATAACCTTGCTAAGATTAAAATTTTGGATGAAGTTACAATTTGGCCTCAACTGAGCCAAAATAAAATACTGAAAACAACTTCTAAGTAAAACTGACTGCCCTATGTTTACTTAGTAGTACAGTAATTTATTTATTATGGCTTAATTGGTTGCCAAAGTAAGTGGAAAAAAATTATTTTCAGCCTTGAAGTTTTTTTTTTTAAGTAGATGCTTATATGTACACACTTTTTTTTTAATGTGTAAGAAAGTTAACAAATGACTCTTGATTAACTTTCAAATCAAAGGTTTCCTTGATGTGACTTCTACATAATTTTCTGAATTTTCCAAATGAGGCAGCGCTGAAATCCCCAGGGCAGTTTCTGCCCATGGAAAAGCTGGATAAGCCTGGACTTCCCGGGTGACGTCACAGCGAGACTGGAGCTTTGATAATCAGGAATTTCGCCGCAACAGTGTCTGAGAAAACAAACACAAGAAGATCTCTGTGAGAGAATAGTCTTGTGCTCATTAAGTACCTATTATTGCATATTCAAAATGAACTCTTAAAACATCTGGCTGTACAGTGTCTGAATGTCTTGAAGAAAACTTTTAAAAAACCATTTAGCAAGATGTTTATACTACAACCCTTTTAAGTGATGAAAACAAGTTGCAGAACAGTCTGGATACTACAAACCCAGTTTGGTTGAAAAAAAGAGAGAAAAGAAAAAGGAAAAAAATATCTATTGCGGTTTTGTGTGTGTGAATAAAGCTATCAAAAATATGTGGATATCTGGAAAGAAACTCATCAAACTGTTAGTTACCTCCTGGAATGTATAGAGAGGGTAGAATGTTTTCCTTTTTTACTTTTTGGCCTTTTGTGTTGTTTGCATTAGTTATGATTAGCATTATTATATTTGTCATTTAAAAACTCACTTAGCCTTGGCCAAGTAGCTCAGTTGGTTGGAGCATTGTTCCTACACCAAAAGGCTGAAGGTTTGATTCCTTGTAAGGGCACATACCAGTCGGGGCTCATACAGGAGGCAACCGATTGATGTTTCTCACATCGATGCTTGCTCAGCTTTCTCTCTCTCTCTCACTCTCTCATCAATAAACATATCCTCTGATGAGGAATTTTACAACACCCAATTAGAAAAGTTTATCTAAGTTCTAAAACATCACATGTCTCATTTGATTCATAACATTAACATTTAGTAGGAATATGAATGTAAATTGCTTTTAGTTTCAAAATCAGTGGGCTAAAAAAGCTCTTTCTGATACATTAAGATATAAAAGAATTATACTGAACATTATAATATATAATAAATAATGTGAATATTGTATAACAGTATATATGATAGACAATATTAGTGTGTACTATGAATATTGGAGTCAGAATATGTTTAACAAGAGACATTCTAACTCTGTCAGAAAGCCACACAGGCCATTTCCTAAGGTCATCATCTAAAAAACACTAAAGCTCTGGAGATTTCATCTTTCTCCTCCAATTGGCAGATTCATGTAGTCATTTTCTCATTTTTTTAAAAAAGGGAAACAATTGCATTTAATGTTTCCACTAGAGGACCGGTGCATGAATTCATGCACGGGTGGGGTCCCTCTACCTGGCCAGTGATCAGGGTCAATTGGGGCTGACCGGCTGGGGGAAGGGACTGCTGCCAGCCAGGGGGAGGGACCGCAGGAGGTTGGCGTGGGAGCACACTGACTACCAGGGGCAGCTCCCGCATTGAGCGTCTGCCCCCTGGTGGTCAGTGCATGTCATAGCTACTGGCTGGTCATCCTAATGGTCACTTAGGCTTTTATATATATAGACCAAAGGCCCAGTGTATGGATTTGTGCACCAGTGGGGTCCTTCGGCCTGGCCTGTGGGGATCAGTGGACCTCCGTGCTGCCACAACCTAGCCTTACCCCCCAGCTCATCAAGCTCCAGCCCTCTGTCCACGTCGATCCCACACAGCACGAAGTAATGCTCAAAGTGGCAGGTGGCTGGGGAGGAGCCTGAGCCCAGGCTGGGCACTGCACTGCTCCCGCTCATCCCAGCCCCACTGTGCCTGCTGCCGCCACTGCTCAGGCATGCAGAGGGAGTGTCCGTGGGAGAGGCTCACGCCACCGCCACTGTGCTCACCAGCCACCAACCCAGTGTCTGGTGCCCATCTATCATCTCAGTGGCACTCCCACTGTGGGAGTGCACTGACCACCAGGGGGCAGCTCCTGCATAGAGCATCTGCCCCCTGTTGGTCAGTGCACATCATAGCTACTGGCAGGTTGTCTGGTAGCTTAGGCTTTTATATATAGTAGATGTTTCATATTGATATGAATAATTATATTGGCAAATCTTTACTTAAAAATATTCATATTCTTCCTTATGAATTCTTTAATATTCTTCAGTTGCAGGAATTTCATCTGTTGTATTCAAATTCTGGATTTGACTAGAACAATTTTCTTGTTTTCATTAGTAATTAAAATTTCAGTAAACATAGAATCTGTTACATCTCATTTATAAGTTTTATGTGGATTATGTCTAACATGTATGTGGTCAATTTAATTGAGAGCTTTAAAATGTTAAGAAAAGAGCTTCTTTGATGATTTTCTATTTCTAATTTCTATTTTCAGTTCACTTCTATATTTTTTAGTTCTTTCATGATTCTAACTTGTAGTCATTTCTAAGTACCTAAAGAATTAAAAAATTTAAAGTAATTTTAATGTATTTTCAACCAAAATTGAAACAAAATACATGTAAAAAATTGTGATTAAGTGTAGAATACTTTAGAAGTATTCTTATAAAACTTATAAAACATAAAACATATTTTCCTCAAAAAATTCTTTTTCTTCTAAATAATCTTAAATTGTCTACTGAAGTTAAAAATCAAAACACAAATTGTAATTTATTTCATATTACTATTTTAATCAAAATTAATAAAATCAAGAATTTAAAAATTTTTGTAACTTTGATAAAAATCTTATTGTTTTATAAAAATAAAAGTATTTGCAATTTTAAGATTCATATCCAACTAGTTGCCAATGAAAAGAGCTAGTACTGTGATTAACTGATGTTATTACTCTACTTACATACAAATTTAAAAGTAATCTGAATTGCTTAACATCATTGAAAAATGTTTCTGAGAGAGAGAGAGAGAGAGAGAGAGAGAGAGAGAGAGAGAGAGAGGTATTACTTTTAAAAGGAAACATCTACTGACATGGAGAACTAACACTTTACAATCATCATAGCAAAGACTGGTTAGGGAAAGAATCATTAAGGTTAATTATAATGAGGAGCAGAATATTAATATGGGCTTAAAAAGTCTCCCCACAGCTTGCTTACTAGTTGTGAGAGAAAATAGAAACTACCGTGGAGAAAATGGACAACACTTTCATCAGGTGGTCAAATTTAACATCACGGATGATTGGCAGATGGATATCTTTTACCTGGAAGATCTGAGAAGGATACATCATCATTTATGTAGTTTTCTGGCTATGGATGCAAATCGAAATCTAATTATGAGGAAACATCAGCTAACCCAAACTGCGGCTCTTTGGCCCCTTGAGTGTGGCTCTTCCACAAAATACCATGTACAGGCACGCACGTACAGTTCGATGGAAACTTCACGGCCCATGCGCAGAAGTCAGTTTTCGGCCTGGGAGAGTCTATTTTGAAGAAGTACTGTTGATATTTGGCTCTGTTGACTAATGAGTTTGCCAACCACTGAGCTAACCCAAATGGAGAAACATTCTATAAAATGAGTAGCCTTTGTCGTGAAGGGCAAAGAACAGACTAAGGCACTGCTCCATATTTAACGAGAATAAAACGACAACTAAATGCAATAAATTCATGGTCCTGTACTGAATCCTGGGGGAAAATTTACAAAGACATTATTAGGAAAATTGAAAAAATGTGAATGGTAGATTAGATAAAACTATTGAATCAATGTTTAATGTCCCAAATTTGAAGACTACTGTAGTATGTAAGAAAATTCCCTTATTCCTAGGAAATACTTAGGAAGCAATAAGAGATAGAGAGAAGTATGAAAGTATAGACCTTCAAATGTTGCAGAAAATATAAAGAATACAGGCACACACAAATAGAAAGAATGATAAAACAAATGTGGTAAAATGTTGAAAATTTGGGAATCTGGATAAAAGATGTATGGGAATTACATATTTTATAAATTTTCTATAAGTTTAATGTAATTATAATTTAAAAATTTTAAGTATATGATTAAAATATTTTACTAATTCATACTGTTTCTTTGTTCAATTAGTTTGAATTAGTAAGAAATGGCTCTAATTTGTTAAATAGTAGCCTAGGGCCTGTGAAAATTTCCTGTACTGGTGCCCACATAGTCCCTATGGGTGAATTACAAACCAGAAACGTCTGTTGTGTGATTCTACTGGGACTTCTGACTTCTATAAATTTGAGGGAGTATGTTTGGGGGAAAAAGCAGAAGTTTCCTGCTGTTTAATTCTATAATGAAATAGAACTCACACACTTTATAATTCAGAGTTAATCAAGTAAAAATGTCAATGGGGAAATCCAGGTCAACTATAATTCCCATGACTAAGTAGCATAAAGACTGAGAATGGGGTGACCTAGAACTGACCTCTGGGAGAAATCACAGTCAAATCAGGATCACTCATTTCCAGGATTCTTGGTGAGGGTGACTCAGCAATTCAAACATCTTATCAGTTACAATAATTACAACATAGTTCCTACACACATTTTGATCTCTTGGACAAATATGTACTATACCAAGCTGTTTCTCAGAACCATATATGGTGTTTATATATTCTTAAGGAGTATAAGTTCTGATAGAAAAACAATTTACCAAGTATGGTCATCTTAAAAATGTGTAACAGACATTGAAAATCTAGTCTTCTCATTACTTGCCTTGGATTTCTTAGCTTTGGAAAAGAACATATTCTTAACATAAGTTTCGCATATTCTTCAAAAGCTATCATTTTTATTAACTAAGAAATAGAAACAATACTGGTTTCCTTCAAACCTGTTCAATCTGTTTGGTAAAAAAGGCAGGCATGCTTTCATTTGAACGATAGAAATCTTAGAAGTTGTCTGGCATTCTTCTTATAGCCCCTGAGCTCCTTGATTTTTAATTGTACAGCATTATTCACAGTAAAGACAAAAAAAAGTGGCTACCTTGAAAGTTAATTCATGGAAAATAATGATGAATACAAATTTCAGCTCTGATGTTGTTGATTGTATGATTTAGGGCAACTAATTTATCTCCTTAGTTTTTTTCAGCTTCCCAAGAATGACAAGCAGAACACTGAGGGATCTGGAAACCACACTACTTTGAGAATGGTTAAGAGAACTGAGTACCACTATGCACCTATAAGAATGGCTCAAATCCAGAAAACTGACAATACCAAATGCTGACAAGACAATGAAATATTTTTTAAAATAAATCTTTATTGTTCAGATTATTAGTTGTTCCTCCTTTTTCCCCCGACAGTTTGACAGTTTCTCGCAAAACTAAACATACTCTTACCATACCATCCAGCCATCATATTTCTTGATATTTACCTTTTTGTTGCCGGGTCATACACATGGAAAATGTAGCTATTTCCATCTGTGATGTGTCCCTGTGTTTGGCCTCACAGGGACCGTCTCAGCCACACAGGGACTGTCTCAGCCTCAGAGGGGCCGTCTCAGCCTCACAGGGACCATCTCAGCCTCACAGGGACCGTCTCAGCCTCGCAGGGGCCGTTGCAGCCTCGCAGGGGGTGCCGCATCCCACATTGGGGGTGAAGGTGCGAGACAGAAGCTCCTCTCACTGTCTCTCCTGCTGCTCCCTTGTGTATCGCCAATGTTGGAAGTTTCTGAGAGCAGTCTGCAGGTGCTGGACATCATACTTTAACTGGTCAACATGAAGTTTGGTATTCTGTCTTTTGTTGGGCGGCTCCTTGCTGGACAAAATCTCCAGGCGTTCTTCCTGGCTGAATATCTGGTATGCTTGCTTGGATTTTGTTTTCTACTAAGTGCACAGACTGCTTGTCTGCCGTCTCCCGGAGTCCCATGTGAGACTGGATCTGGTGGACCTGTTTGTGCATTTGCTGGCACAGCAGTTCCATGTCGCCGGTCCAGCCGGGTCTGGTTCCGGCTTCCTCCGAACCTGATTCTGCTTCTTGAGTGTGTCCCTTATGGGTGCGAGGAATTGAAATCTGCAGTTTGTTGGGTTATGATTCAAAAGCGTAGGTGGTTCCTTTTGTGCCACTGGCACAGCTTGGGAGGGGATGTAAATTGAGTAGGGCAGGGCCTCAGGGAATCACCATGGTGGAGCACACAGCAATGGCATCTCCGCGACTCCTCGCCTCTCTGCAACTCTGCATCTCTGCGTCCCCGAGTGCCGGCGAGCAGCTCCGCAAGAAAGCCACTCTCGCTTTCTGACCCACTGCAAGGCAGTCCCGCCTCTCCCGGTAGGGGTCTGGGACCTCAGAATCCCGCCCCAAAGAAGCTCAGTGGATTCGAGAGTTTGTAACCCCTTTCGATTGAAAAAAAAACCACGCATCCAGTTGCAGCCCCCCTAGCAAGCAACTCCGTACCTCTGTTCTTGGTGCCTCTGCATATCCTACTCAGTCTCAATGCTCTTCTTTCCTTCCTTCCAGTTGTAGAACTTCCACTGGGCTAGCTTTCCCATGGTTCTGAATGATAGCTGTTTTGTCTTATAGTTGGTGTTTTCAATGTTATTGTGGGAGGCAGCACGCACAGGTCTGTACCTTATGCCGCCATCTTGGTCCTCTCAATGAAATATTTTTCAGCACTAAAAAGAAATGAGCTATCAAGCTTTGAAAAGACATGAAGGGATTGTAAATTCCTATTATTAAGTGAAAGAAGCTTATCTGAAAAGGCTACATGATGCATGATCCTAACCATATGACCTTCTGAAAAAGGCAAAATTATGGAGACAGTAAAAGGATCAGTGGTTGAGGGGAGTAGGTGTGGAGCTGAATAGACAGAGTGCAGAGGATTTATTTTCAGGTTTAAATTTTTTAAATTAATTAATTAATTTTTAAATTAAATTTATTGGGGTGACATTGACAAATAATATTATATAGATTTCAAGTGTACAATTCTATGCACAGAAGATTTTTGAGTAGTGAAAATATTATGATGTACACTAGAGGCCTGGCTTTGTCCGGAAGGTCGTCCAGACGGTCATTCTGCTGTTTGGTCTAATTAGCATATTAGCTCTTTATTATATAGGATTATCTGACAATATATGTCACCATACATTTGTCCAAGCCTATAGAATGTATAACACCAAGAGGAAACCCTAAGGTAAACTATAGACCTTGGATGATTGTGATGTGTTGACATAGGTTCATCAATTGTAACAGAGATATCATTCTGGTTGGGGATGTAGGTATTGGGGACTATTTATGTGTGGGGGCAGGGACATATAGGAAATCTCTGTATCTTCCTCTCAATTTTGTTGTAAACTTAAAGCTTCTCTCTTTTTAAAGTATTTTAAAAGAGAGAGATCTGGGGAGATTCAAAGTCCAGACTGAGGGGGTAAGGGAATGATAACTACCTTTCCATTATGATGCAAGAGGAGAGTAAGATTTAGTTTATGTGGCTCAAAGGGTAGAATTAAGCTCCACAGGTGTAAGTGCCAGGGAAGTAGATAGTAGATAAAGGCCTAAAATACTCATGTATTCCCTAACAAATGTGCTGCGCTACATGGAAGGGACCCTGGATGATTTGAGGTAGTAAAAGTCCAACACCATGCAAGAGACTGGACTTCTGAAACCAAAACACCCAACTCTAAGTTAACACACTTCTCTGCTTAGTTTGGTCTAAGGTTGAGCTAGCCTTTAAAGAAATTAAAGCCCTTGATTTAGATTAAGCTTGAGATTAATTAAAGCCCCCAGATCTCTTTCACAAGAATGCCTGCCAAGTCAGACTTCCCAAAACCTGTACTTGTACAGCAAGTTCTTTACTTTTCTGAGTGATGTAAGTGGGGAAAGGCTTAGCATAGATAATTGTCAACACATGAAAATTAGGCAACTGAATAGGCAAATTATATAGTGTGCACCAGTGAGTCACCAACTAATTGCATTTGTTAAGCTGGTCAAACATTCTAACTTCTTGGGGTGGCTAATCCAGGCTTGCACACTCTTTTGGGAGGTCTTTTAAAACTGCTTCTCCACGAGTACATAATCTAGGATTCTCCCTAGAGTTATCATATCGTGTCTCATTTTTATTTTCTACATAGTCAGCCTCTGTTGTCTTATCACAAGTTACGGTAACTTCAATTACTCAACAACTAGGTGAGTTGGAACTAATGAACATAGATTAGTCTCAACAAATTAATAAATATTTATGGAGCGTCTACCATATGCTTTGCCTGGCACACTGGGGAATACAAAAGAGTAAAAGACATTAATTCCAGCTCTCACGTAATGTGCAATTTACTTGGGGATATACAAATATAACTCACAATGCAAGCAGTCCATGATAAGAGTTAAGAGAGTGGAGGAGATGATAAACGTTTATAGGAATTGAGTAAATCCATTGCACAGCTGATGTGATAAGGGAAGTTTTCCCAGAAGGAAGAGCTTGAAGGATGTGCAGATAATGATCAGGCCTCATTTTAGCTTTTCTTTTACTTTCTCTTTCTCTTATTAAGGAGACGAGGCTTTATTATAAGAATAAAAGCGTGTCTTAGAATTCCCAAGAGGAGTAGGACAGCCAGGCCTCTGAAAGCAGCCATAACAAGGTTTGGGAAACCCAAAGGTTGTCCTCTTCATATCTCCCTCTGCTTCATACACTCATCTGTTTCTTTGGCCGTGGAGAGGCAATCAATCCCACAACTCCAGAATATCAGTTACCTATAGCGCATCCCAACTTAAAAATTTAGGGAGGAGGAGAGTAAAGCTCTTAGTTCAAGATAAATAATTTAAAAGATGTAACTTAGAAACAATTGTCAAAAGAAAAAGAATTAAGGTCCTCAGTTCACTACAGAGTCTTCAACTAAACATTTCTCAAAGACTGCTCCTTATCTCCCTGTTTTCTTAGACTTTTTTGTAGCCAGGTTTTTCAGACCTTGTTCTGACAGTGGAAAAACAGGCACGGTATCAACTAATTACATTTGCATCAGCTTCCATCTATTAGCAGATAATCAAAAGTTGACTGTACTACTTCTCTGTAGTAGTATATCTCTACATTTCTAAAAGGATGTGTCTTAAATCAGGATAGCCCCCTATGAGCAATGGCCCATGCAGATGATACATCTGCAACTTGACTCTCAAATGATCAATCCGGCAGGTGAGTCACATTAGTGCTTCTCATCTGCATTTTTGCTTTTAAAGATGGAGAACATCTTGCTTTGGATTATTTGTGGGGAAAGGCTAAGTGAGATGGTTTCTTGAGGGTGAGGGAAACCTAAGAAAGGAATAAAGAGTTCTATTACGATGTATAA
Source organism: Myotis lucifugus (assembly GCF_000147115.1). Taxonomy (NCBI): domain Eukaryota; kingdom Metazoa; phylum Chordata; class Mammalia; order Chiroptera; family Vespertilionidae; genus Myotis; species Myotis lucifugus. Next base: position 11,359,610 of record NW_005871059.1, on the reverse strand, counting down.
AAACGTTTGGAATTTATTTGTACAAATCTGTATCCAATCAAGGTCCAACATTGCATTCTGTGGTTAGGTCTTTTAAGTCTCTTTGATTACAGAGCAGCCCATCCCCTCCCTTCCCACCTCTCCCACCTTATTTTGCCATGAATTTATTAAAGAAAATGCATCTTTAATGGCTGAGGATAGTATTGGCTTGATAAAATATGTGTTTAAGAACAAATACTGTGACCGAGTGTTGAGTGCATTGAAAGGAACATAAAACTAAAGTCTGGGAGAGCTTATTCAGGAAAGAATTGCTGTAACCCGGGCAAGAGATAATGGTGGTCTGAATTAGGTAGTTGGAGTAGGGAATGAATGGAGAACATCTTAGATTCAATCCAAGGGACAGTTCCAAATTCTGAAGAACATTACAGCAATTATCCAATATCTGTAATAAGTTTTTATTCAAATGTTGAGGCAATATATCATTAGGTGGTGATCTCTCCCAAGAAGTGTTCAAGAAAAAGCTATATGATCAGCCACTGGGGATGATGCAACCTTAAGGTAAGAATCTCTTGTCTCCTCCTCCTCCTCCTCCTCCTCCTCCTCCCCCTCCTCCTCCTCCTCCTCATCATCATCATCAAGTGATTGTCCAACCTGTATTTGAAGAGTAAGAGTGAGGAGAAACACATAGCTTTGTGAGGCAGCCCTTTTGTGTTTTTTGTTTTGTTTTGTTTTTTGTTTTTGCTGAACATCTGTAATTAGAATGTTTTTCCTGACAATTAGCCCCAAATCCAGCTAGTTGGCCTTGGTTCTACCTTCTAAGACTATATAGAATAGCCACTTTCCTTATCATTTTCTCTTCTCCAGGCCAGAACTTTTCAGTTCCTTTAACTGTTTCTCATTTCCCATCTTTGTTCCTCTTTTCTGTCCATGCTCCCAGTTATCACTGTCCTTTTTGGAGTCTGCAAGCAGAACTGAATACCCTGTGATACCCAGTCTAACCTGAGCAGAATGGAGAGGCTGTGAAGTCTATAGTTCTAGGTACTGTATTTCATTAATGCACCAAAAAATGACAGTACTGGTTTTACTAGTAGCAGCTCCTTCATCCATTTCACTCATTTTGAGTTAACAAGACCCCTCAAAGGTTTTCTTTGCATGTGCTACTACTATTTGAATATGCATACCTTTAAAGCTCACTTTGGAATCTAAGTGTAGAACTTTGCATTAACCATATTACATGTTTCCTTGTTGGATTCAGGTCATTGTTCTAATCCATCAAGTTTTTTTTCTGAACCCTAAATCAGAAAACTAGTGTTTGATTCATTTGTCTCAATCTTAAATCATCTAAAACTTTAATTAAAAAGCAAATTTGATCCATATTAATGAAAACAGAAATATTAAGTAGGGTAGGGCTGTGGATGAAATTTCCTGGAGATCTGTCTCCAGACATGGTTTCATGAGCAGCATTTCCTTGGATATGGTCCCTTTCTAAGTACACATGCACTAAATTGATTATATTCTAGCCCAAATTTTCCCTCTCATCTCCAAGGATATTAAAGACTGTTAATCTCTGCCAACAGCCTTCCATTGGTCAATGTGAATAAGAAATCTGTGGATAAACAAGGCGATTCCATCATGGCTTGTGCATAGTGAATCTATGCTGATCCCTAATCTCTCCTGGACAAGCTTACTGGGCTGTGGTTCATAGACTTGACACTCCTCCCCTTTGAAAAGTAGGACAGCATATGCCAAACTCTAGGTTTTTGGAGCTTGTGCCATTCTTCACTGTCACAAATTAATATAGCAATGTGACCTTCCTGGCAATTCTCTCAAGAAATTCATTAATCTAGACCAAGGTACTTAAACTTACTTACAGTAGTTAGTTTTCAGGAGTCTTTTTACCAGAGTTTGATTCAACATTGCAGGTCTGCAATTATTCTCACTGATGAAGACAATGGAAGCAAAAGAGAGCGGGCTATTTTTCTCCCTGTTTTCTATGGATGTCACACCATCTGCCCTTGGAGTGGATATTTGCTTTCCGAGTTCTACTTCCTGCTTTGAGCATTCCCCAAATCCCCCCACTTTGCTTCAGGACTTTTCTAAAGCCTTATTTCCTTCTAAGCTTTAGCATTCTAGATGCTGGATGTCACCTTACTCACACATTTTTCCTTAAGTATGACATTTTCTATCTTTCTCATGTGTCTTTCTAAAATCTGAGCTGTGTTCCTTGAAAGTCATATCAGCATCTGTGCTGACCTCTCCAGCTTTACTTATGCTGAGTTATTTGCAGAGGTCATTAGTCACCCAAACATTGTAAGTCATCTCTATATTACAGTTAAATTGAAGACTTATACCAACCTTTTTTAAAAAATTGATTGATTGAGGGAGAGAGAGAGAGAGAGAGAGAGAGAGAGAGAGAGAGAGAAACATTGATCAGTTGCTCTGACTGGGAATTGAACTTGCCACCTTTGGTGGGATAATGCTCCATCCAACTGAGCCACACTGGGGCCAGGGCAACACTAACCTTTAACTGAACTTTTTCTAAAATGTCTTTCCAACTCCTCATTGAAATGTCTGACACTCTTCAGGGGGCGTGAATATTTTTCCTCAAGGTTCTCAAGGAAGCAATGTGGTAGGTCTGAACTCTGTTCTGAGTCAGGACTTAGCTCAAATCCTGCACCTGCTCAAACTTGTTGGGTGACTTTAGGCCAGTTCCTTAATCTCTCTGAGGCTAAATGGAGATAATTATGCATCACCTCACATGGGTATTCTGGCATCTCACAGAGTCCTTAGATGAACAAATGAGATGATACATAGTCAGTGCCTTGAGTGATACATGGTGGGATTCAGAAAGTGTTTGCACTCATCCTCTCTGCCTTTACCTCTTTCCCCTTCAGTTCACCAACCTGTTCTCACTTGTTTTTCATAATTCATTTAGGGGAGCCGTTCCTCTCATGGTTTTGGTTTTGTTTTGTTTGTTTTCCTTTGGGGAGATTCAATGTCCAGCCAGGTAAGTCAAGAATTTACCAGGCTTCTGCTTTTAGCTTGGATGGATCCAGCTGTCGGTGTAGTTGAAATCCCCCATCGCTGTCACATCTTGCCTGTTACTTTTGCAGTCTGGGTCATTTCCTCCATCTGGTCAGGTGTTAACACCAAAGAATATTTAGAAAACACTGCAAACATTTTTAACCTTTTATGCTGAGTTCTTGTGTTTAGCTTTATGTTCTTTTACATCACAGGGGTGATTTTTCTCATCCTTGAGAACTGAACTCTGAGGAGTCTGGATGGGAAAATGTAATGGAGAAAACAAAGCAGAGTTCCTTTAACAATGCCTGGGGTGTTGAGAGACAAATTTGAGGTAGGCAATTTTGACCTGGGCCACTCATAATCACTAGTCTTCCTTCATTTCCAGATGCAGAGCTAAGCTCAAATGCTTCTCTGACTTTCCTTACTTCCTCCAGTAAAAAACTCCCACTCTCTGGGCTTGAAAGGGAATAGCTACTCCACATTAGACATTCACCACCACATATTTCACTTTCTCGTTACCCATCTTCTGGTTCATTTTCTACCTGCTTCAAGGTGGACCTGCTCCAGACAGCACAGGCCACCTCTCCTAACAGGCCCGGAAGTCATCTCCCTGTTGGGCAAAATATACTTGTCAGTCTCTGGCCCAAGTGTGCATCCCCCAGGTGACAAAGAAGGAAGCAGGAAACAGAGGAGGGGCACACATGCTCCCATCACTGGGAGAGTTCTTCAGTCTTAGGAGAGAACCCGTGAAACGAGGCCACTCCAAACCTTACCTACAGACCCCAGTTTGCTTCTCTGGACTTTTCTTTCAGGTCAGGCCCTTATCTGTAGCTGGACATACAACATCCATCATATATATAACTTCCAACAGGAGTTATGCTTGGTGTTACATGCTTAAGTGCCAACTTAAAATGGTTTTTGAAGAAAGCAAAATTTTTAATGAAGTTTTCTTTTGTTTGTTTGAAGATTCTCTATTGAACACCTTTTTTCTTTTTTAAAAATGTTTTTACTGATTTTAGGGAGAGAAAAAAGGAGAGGGAGAGAGAGAGATAGAAACATCAATGCTGCAAATCATTGATTGGCTGCCTCCTAAATGCCCCCTATTGGGGATCAAGCCCACAACCCAGGCATGTGCCCTGACTGGGAATCAAACCATGACCTCCTGGTTCATGGGTCAATGCTCAACCACTTAGCCTCCCTGGCCAAGATCTAATGAACATCTTTAAGGCAAGCCTCCTACCCCACCCCTATTCAAATTACAATTTTAATCAAACTTTCAAAAATTTCTTCTGGTTATTGGGCTGTATTTCTGTGATGTATTCCAAGAAAACAGAAGGTAGACTCTAATTTGATAAAGGATGCATAAGTAAGTTTTGAACTTATAAATTCAAATGAGATACATTCTCTGTTCCAAAAATACTAGGATCTGTTTTACTTTAAAAAATTGGATTTCTTGCCTGGCCAGCGTGGCTCAGTGGTTGAGCACTGACCTATGAACCAGGAGGTTACGGTTTGATTCCGGTCAGGGCATATGCCTGGGATGCATTCCCAGTGTGGGGCATGCAGGACGCAGCTGATCAATGGTTCTCTCATCATTGATGCTTCTATCTCTCTCTCTCTCTCTCCCTCTCCCTTTCTCTCTGAAATAAATAAAAATATATTAAAATAAAATTGAAATTCTATTAGAGTGCCAATTTCACAGGTCAGAGTGCTTCCCCCACTTTAATTTGCTCTTCAATCTCTTCTCTTTGAGTCATTTTAAGTTTTTAAAAAATATTTTTATTGATTTCAAAGAGGAAGGGAGAGGGAGAGAGAGATAGAAACATCAATGATGAGAGAGAATCATTGATCAGCTGCTTCCTGTACACCCCACACTGAGGATCCAGCCCACAACCCGGGCATGTGCTCTGACCAGGAATCAGATTGTGACCTCCTAGTTCATAGATAGATGCGTAACCACTAAGCAACACTGGCTAGGCTCATTTTAAGTTTTATTCCATGACAATAGGCTGCCAAAACTCATGGGTTGTTGGGAATATCAGCAACATATAACACAATACATACCTGAATTTATTTGGCAGCGCAAGCCCTGAGACAGGCCTTTCATTTGCCATGGCCAGAATGTCTACAAAAAGGGAAATATTTATATGCTTAAATTTTGGAAATTAAAGGAAGGCAAGTTGTATCAGTGGACAATCGAAGGTCAAAGCTGGATGGGATGTTTTGTTTCTGGACTACGTCAGTTGACCTTAGGCTTGTAGGAAATGGGTATGGAACTCCCCACCAGCCCATGCCAAGTGGTGACCAGAACAGATGCAAGTGGAATGATAAGCTCAGGAGTGCACAACAGTGGCAACTAACTTGGAAATAACTGAAGTAGAAAGGTCAGAAAAAACGTCATCTCTGTGTGGGTGAAAATATGTCTGAGAAAGTCCACTCCAAGAAATATGAAGGCAAAGGGGAAAGCTTTGGAGTCAATGTGGAGACGCCGTGAGTGCTTTACCCCGAGTGCAGACTCCAAGACTCCGGAACCCTGACTGAAAGGGGCTCTGCCTCGTAGTGCATGTGCTCTGGTTTACTCTTGCTGCTATTTGGTCTTAGGAACTTGGCAATGCTACTGATAATAAACTATTTAAGGGAGAAAGTCCTTCGGCAATGAAAAAGACAGGAAACAGTTTTCCCCTCCTGATATTTTTAGGGTACTTAGAAAAACCTTGGGAAAGTAATTTTGAGCTGATTATTCAATGTTCATTATTTCCTCCTCATTTAGGTCTGATGTTTCTCATAAATTCACTAACATTTATTAAGTATTTGCTTTGGGGGCAGGCTCATGGGAAAGCTTATGATTAGCCATGTCTACCCAAGGGTCACTAAACTGGGAGTTTAGTGGTTTATGGGCCCAGTGACTCAGGGAAGCAAAGATTGAGAAGAAACTGATAGTATGAACATAGATCTTAATAGCCACACAGAAGTGCCCTAAAGAGCAGATGGGTGTGGGAGGGTTGGTGGCGAAATACAGAGTCTCGTGGTTTAGTAGCTTTAGGCCTCGCCCTTCATTGTACAAGAACCATTTTAATTTCTGGTTGCTATATTGGACCCTTTGAAAGAAGACTGCCACTTCCTCCAATCATGACATGAAACAACCAGATTTTGGAATATTAACAATGGAGTAAGAATCCATTGTCCACAGAGGCAGCTGAACCTTGTACCTCTGACTTGCTTCTTTTCTTGGGAGTTTCTTTTAATTTCCACTGTTGACACTGTGATAGCCTTGGGTAGCACTGCTCCTTCCTTGCCATTCTTGTGTAGGCAGAAAACAGGGCCAAATGCCTTAACCTCTCCTAGAATATTAAACAGCAATGAAAGACAGAAATGCCACGAATTTAGACACTGACCACCTGGGACCTCCAGGCCTCTTCCCATCCTATCTCGTGGCTTATCCCCATCCACTAGACATCATCTCAATACCCAGACCCCATGTCCCAGTGAGAAATACCAGTTCATCGTTTCTACACAAGATCATCAAAGATTAGGGGTTAAAATTGGGCTTTGGAGTCCAATAGACTGGATTTGAATGCTAACTTCACTACTTACTAGCTGAGTTTCATAGTTTTTCAGCTGCAAAATGGGATAATAATTGGGTGGTTATGAGAATTAAATGAATTAATACAAGTAGAGACCTTGAAACAGGTCTGGGCTAGATTTACAGCTCAATAAATCTTAGCTTCAAACTCCATGATAATTGTCATGTCAATTAATCCAATAAAGTCTACATGGTGGCATCAAGGTCATTTTCCCACAGTTGATTTTCTAAGAAATCTCATGATCTGTAAAATCTTGTTTGTAAGGTTCTGCTTAAGTCAGAACTTTCTTAAGTCAGAACTTTCGCTTAAGCATTGAATAGTCATTTGTCTTCTGTTAAAATAAACATGCTGTGAACTTAAAACTGCTCTTAAAAATAATGTCTATATAAAAAAATAAAGGAAAAAATACCACTGATGAATGAGTAAAGCAGAAATCTCTCCCCTTTTATAAAATTACTCAGGTTATTGTCTCAATTTTTATTTCCTATCTATGATTAAGCCCCAGCTAATCAATATAAGTTTGTAGAGAGAATGTACTATGATGGGGTGAAATACCATTAAACCTGGGAGCAATCCCAGTCTTCTTCCCTTCTCCACCCACTTAAGAGGCTTATTCCTCGCTAGTGCCATTTCCCACCTTGGTGAAGATGGGGTCTTTCTGGCTGGGAGAGTTGGTAGCTGGAGACGCACTGGGAGGGTGTGGAATGGGCAGGAGAGATGACCACCCAGGGCTGTGGGTTGGGAGACGATGTAGCACACTGTGGAGAGAAGCAGTGTGTGGGAGGCGTGCTTCAGAGGAAAGGGAATTGTTACCAGAGTGATGGCGGTTGTGTATTTGGCTCTCTTTCACAGTTTTGTTTTGTTTTTTCAAACTACTCAAGTCAAGGATTAATATAATCTTTCAACAATTTCTTTTGGTCACTGGACTGTACTTCTGCAATAACATCAGCATTCCACAAAAGCATGAGGCCAATCCAATGGGACAAAGGATTTAGAAATAAGCTTTGCATGTATAAATCCAAATGTGATGGTCTACAGATCCTCTGTTCCACAAACACCTGGGCCTATTTAAAAATTGAATTCCCTTCCTGTTAGAATGCCACAGGCCCAAATTCCTCCCCCATTTTCATTGTTTTCAGTCTCTCCCTTCCAGCTCAGCCTCTGCACTAATCACAGGCTATTTTCTAAGAAATAAATCAGATTACAATTATTTGCATTCCTGAGCTACTCAATGGCTCCCTCTCTCCAACAGTATAGAATTCAAGCTTCTCAAATGATCATGACCTTCTACCACCAATCCTCCTACAGCTCTCCACCCAACTGAAGTCCAGAACACTACCAGTAATGTCCTGAACAACCAGGCTACTCTGGTCCCCAGGCCTTCAAGCATGCTTCTGCTATTGCTTGCAATGCATCATTGCCTTTCCCCTCTACAGAATTTCTACTAGGACGCCTGTGAAAATGTCCCTAGATGCCTACTGGCTATCCCACCTCAAGATGAAAAAAGGAGATGACAATTCCCCCTATTGTGCCCTGGGCCCTGTGTAAATTCTGAGTTTTACTATAGACATTAGCTTTTATCTGACTCCTCCACTTGATTTCCAGAGAACAAATCTGCACACAAACTCATCACATGGTGGACACTCTGATGGAATACAGAGTAAATGCATGAATATATTTATCAACACCGAGCTGTTTTGTGTTTCTAAAGTAAACCTGTAGCATCTGATCACCATATTTCCATTGCTTTTTACCCAAATATGTTCAAAAGTAGTCCATCCTGACCAGCATGACTCAGCGGTTGAGTGTTGACCTATAAACCAGGAAGTAACAGTACGATTCCCAGGCAGTGCACATGCCTGGCATTTTGGGCTCAATCCCCAGTGTGGGGCGTGTAGGAGGCAGCCGATCAATGATTCTCTCTCATCATTGATGTTTCTATCTCCTTCTCCTCCCTTCTTCTCTGAAAATCAATAAAAATATATTATAAAAAAATATAGTTCATAGAAACTTTCTTTTTTATGTACTTCCACTACCCCCATTTTGACAAAAAAACAACAAACAACTGTATAGTCTCACAGTTGAAGATCATTTAAGGCCATGAAGCCATGGACCCACCAGGAGAGCCTCAGAATTTATCTGGACCATCCTGGAAGTCACAAAAATGTTATCCTATTATTAAAGGATCTTATGAGTGCCTCATATATGGTAGACATTTACTAACATTAAATTAAATGAATGCCTAGAAGAAAATATGATACTGGCAGAGAGAGGGAAGGAGAAGTCTTCACCTGGAAAGCACAATGCCTAGCTGAATATAATAATTCATCTTGTCCATGGCTGTTCTGGGGCTGCCAAGCACAGCTGGAGAAGAGTCACCCTAGTGAACAGATTGGTGCTACTGTCATCTACCAGGCCCTCAGCATTCTTTCTGAATGTCCCTAAGAAGCTGTTTTCCAATTTCCCACTTTCTTCAAATCTCTCTTCCCTCTACTTTCCTAAGAAAAAAATAGAGGTTGGTAGATGAAAACCCTGTCACTAAAACTTCAAATATTTTTGAGGGATGCTTTCAGTTGCAAGTATTAGAAAACCTAACTCAACTGGTTTAAAAACAGTAAGATAACTTCATTGACTCAAAGATTAATGAGTGTTGTTGCAGGGCCTTCAAGTTTGGTTCTTCAGTAGCTCAGTGATGTCATCAAGGACTCGGTTTTTCTTGTTAATAAATATATTTTTATTGATTTCAGAAAAGAAGGGAGAGGGAGAGAGAGGTAGAAACATCAATGACAAGAGACAATCATTGACCGCTGCCTCCTGCATTCCCCCACTGGGGATAGAGTCCGAAATCTGGGCATGTGCCCTGCCTGGCAATTGAATGACTTCCTGGTTCATAGGTCAATGCTCAATCACTGAGCCACACTAGTTGGGCAGGACTCAGGGTTTTTCCATCTCTCTTCTCTGCTAGCCTCAGCACCACAACAGGCTAGCTCCTAATTCCAAGCATGACATACTTAGCTGAAAACCTCTGGGGAAGAAAAATTGTTTTCAGAAATATTCCAAGCCCCACACCAAATTTTCTATTACATCTGCGTGACCAGAACTAGGTCACATGCTCATCTATATCACCCCCTGGGGAGAAGAATGGCGTTTTCATGTTTGGCTTCTTATAGTTACAATTAACACTAGTAAGCTGAGAATCAGGTTCCTTTTGTTAAGGAGTTGATAACTGAACAAAACTGAAGGATAGACCTACGCCCATATCCATCCCTCATTTCCTGACAGAAACTATTAGTTTAGGTGCTGCTCTTTCCCTGCACGTAATATAAAGCTTGATTAATATGAGTTGAATAAACAAAGCTTGGCTCTTTGCCCGGGCCCCACCCCTAATCAACTGTGTAATTTTTATAACGTTAGTTGGACTTCTTAGGGCCTCAGATTCCTCTTCTGAGAAAGGAGGGATAGCCTAAGATGAACTATTTCCATGATTCCTTAAAAAAGGTAGCCACATTTTATGGTTATCTAGCCTGTCCAGGGACTAGCTGGACTCTGAAAATTTGTAGATATTGTCAGCAATTATTGCTATCGGTGACAAGAGGTAGAGCAGCAAGCTTCTTCCAAGCTCAGCTGTGGCTCAGCAGGCAGGAGTCTGTATACTTCTGAACCAGTGTTAGTTTCAGCTCAAGGGAGCAAACAGGCAAGCAAGCTTTGAGGAATGCAGGTCAGGCCCTGTTCCGCTGACAAGACCCTCTCTGGCCTTCCCTCCTCTCAGTTGCACAGTTGGGAAGTTGATCTCCATAAGCCATTGTTTTCAAAGCACAGAGAGCTCTGGACTTTCCCAGGAATTCCACTGGAATGTAAACAATCTTCAGATCCCAGGCAGAAGCCAGCGGATTTCCTGAGCTGTCACAAAACTGCACTTGCTGGATCCTAAGGATTTGATGCCTTTTTTTTTTAACTTTTTTTTTCCTTGTTAGGTAACATTTTTTTCTCTCACTCTAAACATATATCTGACATCAGTTAATATTAATTATCTGAAATGAAAGGATGAGTCAACTGAATACTAATTCTGTAATATAGATGTCATACACACAATTGTACATGCTTCTTGACTCCAGAAGTGGCTAGAATTACAAGCTCATCAGATGGCCATCTTTGCACTGGCTCAGATGGAGAATTGAATCTCAGTTTATCTTTCATTAAATACAGATTCCTATCCATTCTGGGCCTCTGCTGTCCAGGGCAGCTCTCTAGTGCTTCAGAGACTGGTCCGTCCCCGTAGGTGAATGCCATCCTGTGTGTTGATAGTGACTCTGCCTGTAATGTTTTCTGTTGTTGCTTGTTTTTGGTCCTTAGACTCTCCCCGTGCCCCATAATGGCTCAGAAAACTGCACTCTCTTTCCCCACTTCCTGAGCGCTGAGGGTGGCCAGATGCCCGAGCACATCTTGTGAAAAGATGACATCAGAGACAGGAAGATCTGGGTTTGAGTGTCATGTCTGTCCTCTTTCAGCTCTGTGATCTGGGGCAAGTTACCTAACTGCTGTGAGCAGCTGCTTCCTTATCTGCAAAGTGAGGATAATAACACTCCCCAGGGGGGATTGTTGAGAAGATTAAATGAGAAAGCACATGTACAGCTTCTAAGATGGCCTCTCCCGAATCAGCTCAGTGGTTGCTGGTTCCCTTCTCTCCTCTCTGCAGCTGCCACTTCCTGAAGTTTCCAGGTGAGGCCATGTGACACCTCCTGTAAGAGTCCGAGAAAGAGCCTAAATGTAAAAGCAGCTTCATCCTCAGCCAGAGGCAACCTCACTAGAATAGTCTAGCCCAGTGATGCCTTATCCGGCCCCTTACTCACTATGGGAATCAGATGAAAAGAAATCCAACTAGAAAATATGGAAGAAATGAGTGAATTTGCAGCCCCAACCTTCACCTCCCGCTCAGAGTTGGGGGTTGGTGCACCACGAACCTGAGTCCCCTTCAATGCAGATAAATGTTGACCACGTATTCGTTTCCTTTTTTGGTTTCCTTTTCCTTTGAAAACTCTTGCAGATCTCTGAGAGCCCCCCCGCTCCCCATCACCTTCCTTTTTTAAAACCTTTCATATCCTTCTTTCTATGCTGGTGGACAGCCGCCGAGGCCCCATGACTCAAGGGGACTCATAGGTTCGTGGTGCACCAACCCCCAACTCTGAGCAGAGGGTGAAGGTTGGGGCTTCAAATTCACTCATTTCTTCCAATAAATGTTTTGGTATCTTCAGAAGCCTCTGAGATGTAAATGTGGACTCTGAATAGTCTGGTTACACTGGTATACCAGGACATTTTGGTGGGGACTCAAGCCTGATGAAACTTTTCTAGTAACTTGGGCCTCCCATATTGGGAGGAGGGGCAGAAGTGAGCTAGGGGCTAATGAGACAAAGGTAAAGCCATTTTAGTCCAGGTCCTATAATGATCGATAAGTTTTTCTTTGGCTCTTGGTATTATTTTCTCAAGCAGAAGGCTTAAGAAAATTGGAGAACTAATTTCCTAATGCTTTTTCATTCTGCAGGAAGCCACAGCCAGGAAGAACAATGGGTGGCTCAGAGTCCAACCCACACCCTCTCCAACCAGGTACACCTAGGAGTCTGGTTCAGAGCAGATACAGCCACTTGGTGATTCACAAGGCCCCCTACAGGCATCATTCCCAAGGATGCTGGAAAGGTCCAATTCACCGAGAGAGAGGGCGTGAAGCGAAGGAAGAAAGGCAATGCCAGAGAAGGCCAAGTCTGGGTTATTGGGCTGGAATTGTTTGTAGGAATTGCTCATCTGAGGGTCTCCATCTTCCTTCACCCAATAGGCCTGTGTATTCTGCCTTCCCCTCTAAGAAGAGAAAGTCTCTATTGCTCTTTGAACATTTAAGGACTCTGTATCAGTGGTTCCCAGTTTTTTGTTTTGTTTTGTTTGTGTGTGTGTGTGCGTGTGTGTGTGTTTGTTTTTTTAATAAAAGGGATGGTGGTGGTGAACTGCTTTGGGATTGCCAAAATAAGGGCATTAAGAAAAAACCCCCAAAACTCCAAATGCATCAAGAGCCATTATTTTTTAATAGAGTTTTTTTTAAAAAAAGGTAGAAGGACATAACTCTTAGGATAAAGGACAGTTTTAAAAAATGTTGCTAACTCACATTTAGAAAAAAACTTTCTAAATTGCCCTTACTTTTCTCATTTCATTGTGGATTGAGGCAAAGCGATTATTCTGTTATTTCCTAAACAAGGGAATTATGTTTGTTGGTTTCATGAGGGCCCCTCAGGCTCTTTCTTTGAGCTCCTATTTCTCTGATTATAATGTAGAAAACTGAGATCTGTGTCTATCTCTACTTAATCACACATTTTAGGTATTATTTCATAACAAATTTTGTTTCATCAGTTTTCCCATTTGCAACCCAGCTAGCAACTCCTTTTCTAGGATTCGTGAAGGCTTGTCATATCGTACAAAACCCAGTAATTTTCCCACTACTCTGGGAGTTTCCCAGGATTTTCTGCCAAAGATTATTTTAGTGTCTAACAACTTTTATGAGCTTTCCGTCATCAGCATTATCATCAACAAAAAAACATTTCTTAAGTTAACAAGAAAAATACGAATAAAAACATGATTATATAATGAGGGAAAGTTCATGCATTATATGAAAGAACATCACTGTCCTTGCACCATAAACACACCAAGGAGCTGGGGTGGGATTGACGGTGACTCTAATGGCAGCTTTAAGGGCTACAGATTGAAGCAGTAGGTGTAGAGAGAGGCCAGCATTTCCCTTCCAATCAATCCAGAAAGCACCACAGAGAGATCAGGATCCCTTCAGGAGATGGAGTAGGAGAGGGCAAGTAAGTGAGATCTTATAGGGCAGGATGTCCTAAAGCATTTCACAAAATGAAGCTACACATTAGACCGGTGCTCTCACCTGGAAATGATGTCCCCAGGTGACATTTAGCAATTTTTGGTTATCACAAGAGAGTACTATTGACATGGAGAGTGTAGAGGCCAGAGATCCTGCAACACACGACTGCCCTACAACGCACAGGGCAGCCCCCACAATAAAGAAAGATCTAGCCCCAAATGTCAATAGTGTGGCAAGTTGAAAAACCCTGCATTGGAGTGAGAATGATTAAGAGCCAGAGGATATTTAACATAGGTGTAAGGAAACCAGAAAGGTGACCACTTTGAGACAGAAGAGATTGAAAAGGTTGCTTCTTTGTTGAAATATGTAGACCTCCCTTCCAAAATCAGTACTAGGAGCCCAGGCTAGGTCTGCTGTTGCCCTGGGAGCAGAAGCATGGAGTGAGGGGGAGGTGGGGGGAGAGCAGAGTTATTGCCCTTCCTCCTAGATGTGCTGGTGTGAAGACTGTCAAGACTGCTCTGAAGAAGAAGGAGTGAGAGCAAGTGTGTGGGGTGAGGTCATCAGGCTCAGAGGCCAGGTAGGCACAGCAGATTTGCTCCCTCGAGATGTATGCACCTAGGCCCTTGCTTTCCCAGCCCCAGGGAGCTGTGCCTGTCAGAACAGGGTCACTTCACAGCTGCCTGGGTTTAGCACATACAAATCTCTGACCTGAAATGCTCTGAGCAGTTAAATAACCCAAGGTCATTAAGCAGTCCCAAAAGATTAAAAATTGTGGACTCCTGAGGGACTTGTCAGGCCCCTAAAATCTCTCTATAATTTATTTTTTGTTTAACCAATATTTATTAGAAACCTATCATGTGCCAATCCTGTTCAGGAGATGGGAATTGGATTGGAACCAGAAATACTAGTAGACACACACAGTCCCCATGGCCCTTAGAGCCTTGTAGGGGAAATAGTAGTTAAGCAAATAATCACCCAAATATCATAAAATCGCAACTAAAATGCATGTTCAGAAGAAGCACAAACTATGAGGAAGTCTAATAGGGGCACCTGTTAGCCATGGGGTAACCAGGGCACCTTTCTGTGAAAGTGGGTGCAGAAGGCCTTTTCACTTTGGAGGCTTTGAAGTCAAAAGGCTATAAATTTAGACTCTTGATTGTGTGTCCAAATGAGGTACACACCCAGGCTCAGAGATCCCCCAAGAGGACTGAGCGAAGCTGTTCTATCTGCCCCAGAAACTTACTTTATGCTCAGTCCTCCCCATTGCAGCTGATATTTCAACCTTCCATATTTAAGCAAAAGCCTAAGTCATCCTTGACTCCTCTTTCTAGCATCTCACAATAGACCTATTCATAGGCCTTGCTGGTTCTATCTTCAGATTACATCCACAATCTGGCCATTTCCCCACACCTCTGCTGTGACCCCAGGGCGAGCCTCCAGTTCTCCTCACCTGGGTTACCCCAGTTAGTCTCCTGGCTTCTGCCCTCGCTCCCTATAGCCTATTCTCAAAATAGCAGCTAGCATAATTCTTTTAAGAGCTGTATTAGGTCACATTCCTCCTTTGCCCCAAATCTTCAATGACTCCTTATTGCACTCAAGAACAAAAGCCAAAGTCAAAGAGCAAAAGCTCAGCCCTGGCTGGTTTGGCTCAGTGGACAGAGCGTTGGCCTGCAGACTGAAGGGTTCTAGGTTTGATTCTGATCAGGGGCACAGATCTGGGTGGTGGGCTCCAGCCACCTGCCAAGCTGTGGTTCCTGCATTTCAAAATCTCTCCAACTTTATTTTCCCCTAGTCCCTATCTCCCCTACCTAACTCCAGCCACACTGGCCTCCTCCTTTTTTTCCAGGAACCCACCTGCCTCAGGGCCTTTGCACAAGCTGCTCCCTCTGCTGAGAATTCTCCTCCTCATACCCACATGGCTAATTCCTTCAGGAACTGCAAGTCTGCTCAGATGCCAGCTCCTCCATAAGGTGTACCCTGACCACCTAGCTCAAAATTACAACACACCCTTTCTCACACATTTCCCATCCCCTGCATCCTTTCTCTATAGTACTTATTACTATTTCCCATGCTACATATTTAATTGACTTAATTTACTTATTCACTTTGTATCCCCCATTAGAATGTATGCTCTAGGATCAGAGACTTATATCTGCTGAGTTCATTAATAGATCCCAGCAGGTGTATAAATATATATATCTACCAAGCACTCTGCATTAAACTTGTGTGCCTGTGGCTATTCACTCCATTGCTGTTGTGAGTTATGAATTAATACTGTAAACAAATATGACAATTATTGTATAATGATTAACACCAGTTGCATTTATGTTCATAAAAGCGATACTTTTTTTCAGTGTAAACATCTTAGATATACAATTTTGTTAACTCTACGTAGGCATGTCTCCATTGTTTTAATGGAAGCAGCAGGGCCCTGGCATTCAGTTTTCCTCACTAATAAATAAACCCAGAAGGCTAGTCACAATGGTGTAGCATTTGGAATCAACAAGCTTCCAAACAGAGGGGGACTCTTTGTCTTGTTTGAAATTGCCCTTTGCACACATAACATATGGTAATCTTAGAAGACCCATGAAGCAATCGGGGAGATCTAACAGATGGGAACACTGTGTTCTTTGAAATACCTCTGACAGGAGCAGACAGTCCCTCCCTGCCTCAAACCATCCTGAAGGGGAAGTATGTAAGCTTGGAGGGGGTGGGAATTCCCCCTTCCCTTTGGTCTACTTAACAGAGGAGCCTCATGAGGGTGAAAGATGGGTCATTTCCAGCCACCAGATGCTTTAACTTGAAGCCAAGGCTTCCTGGGAAATAAGATATTGGAGGATACGTGAAATTAACTTTTAGTTGCCCCTCAAGCAAGATTGTTATAAAAGCAATTGGCATTAAAAATTGCCAACTCTTCAAGCACTGATGTTTCACAGAGCCACCCATAGATGGCAGCACATGACCCACCTTCCTTCACCAATTAATGGCTTCAAACCCCCCCACCCCCACCCCCACCCCCACCCAAGCGAATGTCCACTGAGAAGTCTGCATGTTTCTTCTGGTCCTCTGAAGCTGTCCCTGTCATCAGATAGCAATTTGAGGTATGCAATGAAATATTGGGGTTTTTTCTCCCTCCCTCTCCAGATTAAGCCTCTTGGTGACCTCAAACCACAGTTACCAAGTCAACGGTAGTACTGTGACCTGGAAAAAACAGCGAGGAAATGAGAGATAAAACAAAACAAAACAAAACAAAACAAAAACCATACTCTGCGCTTTTCAAGAGAGAAAAACATCATGGAAAGCAGGCAGTTAGCAAACTGAGACAGAGACTAGTTATGTTCAGAAAAATCACATGACAGAGGGGGCAATTTTATGACTTGCCTTTATAGGATCCACACACCGAGAGCTTTAACATGAACGCTAATATTCAGGTGATGAATACTGAGTTGACCACTGCAGTTCCTTCCAGTTCCAAAAATTTCTGATCTCTGACCAAAAAAAAAAAGTTTCAGCAGATAAAGTTTCCAAGAGAATGAAATTATTTTCTCTAGATACTGGCCAATATCTGTATGTATTTAAAAAACAAAACAAAAAATCAAAAATCCTTCAAGTTAACCAAAATATTTAACTGAAATGAAACCGACATATAGTAGACTAGCCTGCTTGAACAGTGACTTTTAAACCACAGGTATGTATGTATGTATGAATGTATTGGAAATCATTGTAGAATAGAAAGGAACAGAATGAAACACAGTACAATGCAATACAATACATCAGTGTATCCTGTGTACAGAGTTTAAGGTAAAAAGTCTTGCTCTGGGTCATGACCAAAGAAAACTTGCAAAACTCTGCCATGGAGGATGGTGTCTACTTCCAACCTGTATATTTCCTATGGTCTAATAACTATAAGCTCCTCACTATCAGGAAGTCTAATGAAACAAGTAGAATTTGCATTGAGAATGAGTGGCATAAATAGCAAGCTAAATTAAAGATCTCCCCAACCACGGAAATAGAGAGTATTAGACATTTTATCATCATTGTTATCCATATATCCATGATTTTACAAAACAATTCTATTTTCAGGCATTTTGTCCTATTCTTCCATAAACACATTAATAGTCAGGATATTATCTGTCCTAAATTTCAGTCTGGAAAAATCTAGCCATTGGTTAAACCAATAGGCCAGGGGTCAAAACTTAAATGTCTAAAGGAACTGGGCAGGTAAAATAAATGAGTGAAGCAGGCCAGGGAGTAGCAAAGGATTTGATATGGGTTTTATAGAAAATGTATACTTTTTTAAAGTTTATAAATAACCTTTAAAAAAAAATTTTTTTAAGGCATTGTGCTGGCCAGAAACCAGGCCTATTAGTGGACTGAATTGTATCCCCCTACAAATTCCTATGTTGAAACTCTAATTTCCAATGTGACCATATTTGGAGATAGGGTCTTTAGGAGGTAATTAAGGTTAAATGAGATCATAAGGGTGGGGTCCTGATCTGATAGGACAGGAAAAGAGACAGAGATCTCCTTGCCCACATAGGAGAGGAGGGACATATGAGTACACAGTGAGAAAGGGGGACCTCTAAAGGCCAGGAAGAGAGCCCACCAGGAGCCATATCAGCCAACACCTTGAGCTTGGACTTCCTGTACCCCAGAACTATGAAAAATACATTTCTATTGTGTGAGCCACCCAGCCTGTAGTATTCTGTTATAGCAGCTGGAACATTCTAACATAGGCCTAAGGCCTGTGTATGCCATGGTTTTTAAGGCTACAACCTTTCCCAGTTGTACTTGATTGAATGAAGCACGACCCCCTCCCAGGTAAAAATCTGATTTAAGTATCAATTCTCACAATGCCTTTGAAGTCTCAGTGCAACAGTGACAGGGTATTTATTGAACAAATATTTCAAGAGCGTATGTTAAAACTAGTTTTTTTCCTGTGAGTAAAGTGAGCAAAAGAAAAGCTACTCTAAGAGCATAGAAAGGAAATGTGATCATCTCCAGAAAAGGTGACCTCCAGTTTCAGAATGAGCGTTCTAGTTACTCCCACACCCAGGTCTGCAGCGGGCTCAGCACCAAGCAGGTCAAGGGCTGCAGGATTTGGCTTTCACTTTCCTCTTTTCCTGTTCCAAGTCATTGTCCCTCCTGTTCTAGTGCAATTCACACATTACTGGTATTTGATATAATCCTCCTGGTTTTCAGAACTTCACTTGCTTTTCGACAATTACTTTTTAAGTATGTACTTTGGGCCAAGCACACAGCTAGATGCTGAGATACATCCGTGAAGAAAACAGATGAAAATTCTTGTGTTTGCACTTCTAGTTGGGAGAGACAGACAAGAAACAAAAAATAAGTAAAATGTGGAACATGCTAAAAGGCTGTAATGTGCATTTGCAGCATTTTCTGAACATATTCAGTTCAATAGAGAAAAATCATTGGGATGAATGGAACTCATATTTAAGCACAGTTAAGTAAATTAATAACATGTGAGATATGTTAGAAAGATAAAGTAGAGTATATGTGCATAGATCACAAGAAATGGCCGGGTCAGAATACCTGATATTCAAGACACTCGTAAATATGAGAGACTCAAGATTCATGAGTTCTTAATTTGGCCACCCATTCGGGAGATGCATTTTGACCTCAAGTAACCTTTGCCCAAAAAACACAAATAAAATTCCAGCTGCTCAGCAGGCTGGTTGACAAGCAACTGCCATGGTCATGTGCTGGCTCGAGACATCTTCTCTGTCTGCTGAGACCCCATGATTAAGTTCAACTCTGGTCCTGGTAACTATCAGAAAAGGCTGGTGTGGGAGAGAAAGAAACAGCCATCTGAACATTGTTGTAGCTGTAGACCCAGGTACTGTGGTCCCTTTACCCAATTGCTCACTAGGTTAAGCATATTAACTTACTCCATTATTCTCCCAGTGTGAGTTTTAATTGATTTAATAAACCATGTGATTCAATCATCTTAATTCAATTTGTGAGCCTTTGTGGGGCAGCTTGCCTGATTGTATAGAGACTGTCATAGTAATGAAATAATTTCTTGTGGCAAAGATGAAAAGTGCTTCAGCATAAAAAAATAGAGCACAGAAAGGAGATGGGGAGTATTAAAAATAGAAAGCTCAGGAAAGATCTGACTGAGAATGTATCATTTATGCAAAGACTTCAAGAAATCGAGGGAGCAAGTCATGCAGATATCCTGAGGAAGATCATTCCAGACATAGAGACCCATACATACCAAGATCCCCAGCTGTGAGCTTTTCTGGCAAACTCGGGAAGCGCAAAGAGGCTGGTGTGGCCAGAGAGGAGCAAGCAGGCTGCAGGCGATCACGCGGTGCCCATCCACATCGTCCCTGCAGGTCCTTGTGAAGACTTTGGCTTTTACTCTGAAATGGTATCTATAGGAAGTCTTTGGACAGCAGAGTGGTTGAATTCATATTCTAACATAGTCAGTCTGGCTGCTGTACACTGGAAAGGGATGGGGCAGAGCAGGAGGTCAGTTAGGAGATAGTTGCAATGATCCAGCTGTTCAAAAGATGGTGGTGTCTCAGACCAAGGTGGTAGCAGTATAGTGGTGAGAAGTGAAGAGATTCTGGATATATTTTGGACGTAGAGCCAACAGGATGTGCTCTGGGATTGGATGTGGGAAGTGAGAAAGGAAGGAGTCAATGAGGAACACAAGGATTTAGGCCTTAGCAACTGGAGATGGTGAGCCATTAACTGCGGGAGGAGAAAATCGAGGAGAAGTTAGTATCATTTTACTGAAGAAGGAACTGAAAATCAAATAACATACCCAAACTCACATAGGAAGTGAGTTGTTCAAGCCAAGAATCAACTCAAGTCAGGTCATACTTTGAAGTTCGTGCTCTTTCTGTCTCTCAGCCCACTGAGAAGACTACATAGAGAAAGGAGTATACAGAGAGAAGTATATGGAAAAAGGAATATCCAGGGTATCCAGGTAGAGGGGTATCCAGGGAAAATTGTATACAAGGATAGTAGTATAAAGTATATAGGAAGAGAATTATATAGAAAGAGGAGTATGCAAGGAGAAGGGTATATAAGGAAAGGAGTATATAGGGAATGGGGTATCCAGAGAGGGATCTACAGAGAAAAATGGAAGCTGAGCCGAGGGATCAGCTAATTCTGGCTGTAAAGGGGGATCAAAGATTTCACGGAGGGCCCTGACCAGTTTGGCTCAGTGGATAGAGCATCAGCCTGTGGACTGAAGGGTCCCAGGTTCGATTCCAGTCAAGGGCATGTACCTTGGTTTTGGGCACATCCCCAGTAGGGGTTGTGCAGGAGGCAGCTGATCGATGTTTCTAACTCTCTATCCCTCTCCCTTCCTCTCTGTAAAAAATCAATAAAATATATTTTTTAAAAAGGATTTCACAGAGGAAAACTTAAAGCGTGGCCTTTAGGGTGACCAAGATGGGAGATGGGGGTGTTCCAGGCAGAAAGCAGCATGAACAGGACTGACAGGTCTGGAGTGCAGGGGAAATGCAGAGAATCACAGTCAGCATATCTGAAGGTTGGGTTACACCATTTCAACAGTTTTACTTTAACTCAACATTTAGCATGAAAATCTTGTGACATAATTTACTCTTTTATATAGACCCAAAGGATTATGCAGGGATCAAGAAAAAAAACAAGGTTTTCCAGGTGAAAAAGAGCCTTTTAAACAGATTTTCTTACGGTGCCTGTTGTCAATGCTTGTCTCACAATGAACTCCAGGGCAGCAATTTAAGACAAGATAACCCCGGGTGTGCAAAACTTATTTAGCTAGTTGCAAGCACATATCCTAGGTGGGCAGCTGAAATTACTTGTAAACCCGAAGGCAGTTTGATACTCCTTATCAGTCCTCTTCTGTTTCTAATGTGCCTGCAAATCAGGCAATGCCATTTCTGATTCGCTAAGGCTGAAATGGGCCTCAAGATTCAGTGTTCCTGTCAAACTCCTAAGTGATGCTGAAACTGTTGTTCTGTGAACCACTTTTTAAGGAGCAAGACCTGACCCTTTGTGAACTGCACTCAAGTCAACATCACATAATGGAAAAGCCTAGAAACCAGAAGATTTGAAGTCTAGTCCTGGATGTTAAGCAGTCAGCATTGATCAGAAGTTAATTTATTATTTTGGAGGAGGGAAAGGTGTCAAGTTAAATGAGTGGAACCATAAAACGTAAACTCAAGGAAATCAGAAGGACATGTTTGAGTCATCAAGACCTTGAGGAGAAAAAAACAAAATGAAAAGTTAGAAATTGCAGGATACTTGCCTCCCCACCACCACCAGGGCAGGTGAGCCATAAATCCAGCAGGAGTTTGACCTCATGGAGCAGAGGGACAGTCTGGCACTGACCTAAGCATGGCGCACCTCCCAAACTAAGAATGTTCTAAAGGGAAGAACCACGTGAAAATGAAGTGAGCCTCAATTAAAGGTGGAGAAACTTGTTATCTAGCCAGGCATGCTTTGAGAAAGTTCCCATAGGTATTTGAGACGTGTTTGTGTAGCAAAGGGTGAGATCACGATACGAAGAATGTTAATTATGTAAAAAGATGTCTGGGAGGTTCCGAGATCCAGCACAGCAGGCCTGTATGACTTTTGTCAGTGTCAGTGTCAGTGTCTATAACTGACAGCTTCAGTTACATAGTTGAGGCATGACCGGGGATCCATGTCGCCTCCTCTGCTATCCTGTTTAGTCTTCTGCTATCATTTCGTGGGAGGAAACCCACAGTTACACAGCTCCTGCCATCTGTTAGCTATGCAACTGTGGGCCATAAACTGAATTTCAGAACCATCATCTCATCAAAATGACAAATGACTCTCAACACAGTCTTGCAGTTCCAGCATGGGCTCGGGAGCCAGGCGTCCAGGGTTCAAATCCCAGCTACACCATTTTTAGCTGTGTGGCCTTGGCCAAGTAATGTATCCTCATTGTGCCTTAGCTCCCTCATCTCTGAAAACGAAGATGCTAGTGGCACCTACCTCATGTCATTGTTAACTGAGTTGAGTTGTAAAGTGCTTAGGACATTGCTAATGTGGTAGGTACCACACAAGCATCTAATAAATAAAAGACAACAGACCCTTAGAGGTCTATGGACATTATCTTCCAAAATCCACAATTATTTTCTAAATCTTCCTCTAACTCCAAGTTATTGTCAGTTCATCTTGGATCACCTGGATGAGCCCTCAGACATTGGTGCGAAGCATGGATGATCAGGAAGGAGTGAACGAATTTTAATTAAAAGGCTGTTGCAGTGGTCCAAATAATGTCACCAGGTGTCTGTCTTCAGGGGTTGACATTCACATAGAGAGAGAAATTAGGATGGCTTGGACTGGCAGAGAGTGGCAAAGAAAAAGGGAATTAGACTTGCAATCTATTTTAAAGGTATAATCTGCAAGACTAAGTTACTAACTGCATTTAGAGGAGGATAATTTTGGGTTCCAGTCTTGAGCAATGAGGTGATGGAAGAGGGTGTTCCTAGAAGAAAGGACCTGCGACAAGAAAAAGAATGGAGAGGAGGCTAAAAAGAGCATCAGGAGTAAAAGGCATTGTACAAGCAACCCACATATCCATATGATACTGCATTTCCCCACAGAGAGAACTCACACACCCCAAATCAGTGGTAAGTAACCGACTGACTCATGAAGACAGTAGCTCTTTACTGAAAATAGAAATTTCTGCCAGCAAAAACTTGAAGGAGGGCCATGCATTTTTCTTTACACTGACATTTAAATAATTAATGCCTCCTAGCTTGAAAAGTGGGGAAAAATCTCTAGGAACAATTACAAAATCTTAAGGCATACACAAGCCAGTCCTCAGGTGTCAACTTGCTCAACACAATCATAGCTATAATTTCTTGGAGAAGAAAGAGCCTTTGTTAGAGACAGTCTGTGGCTTTTCGGAGGTCTTGTTGATTCAGAAAATGGCAGAGCCATAATTAAAAACCATGTGTGTGTGTGGGGTGGGGGGGATAGTTGAATCCTTATTTGAATTGGGACAGATGATTAGAATGATCCAAGACAAATGACCCCCTTTAGGCTTCAGTGATTCCCCCTGGTGGTCTGCTCTATAGTCACTGCAGTACTGTTCCATGCTTTACTTTTAACTGTTTAGATGTGGTCATAGGCTTTGCAATAACATCTCTGGAATTTAGGTAGATTAATCCTACCTAATAAAGAGGGATATGCTAATTGACCCTCACACCATCACAAAGATGGCAGAGCCCACAGCCAATAAGGAGGGAATATGCTAATTGACTGCCCTGCCCTCAAAGATGGTGGCACCCACAGCCAATAAGGAGGGAACATGCTAATTGACTGCCCTGCCCTCAAAGATGGCAGTGCCCAGTCTCCTCAGCCCCGCCAGGGCGGCAGACACTCGGCTGCCTCCAGAGTTCCCAGTCCCTTCAGCCCCCCAGTCACCCAGGGCCGGCCCAAGGCACAGGCAAGCCTCAGATGGCAGCTGCCCAGCCACCCAGGGCCGCCTGAGGCTCAGGTAACCAGGGCTAGCCAAGGCTTGCGCTACCAGCAGTGACAGCAGCAGAGGTGTGATGGGGCATCACCTTCTCCTGATCACTGGGTTGCTTCCTGCCCCTGAGGGCTCCCGAACTGTGAGAGGGGGCAGGCTGGGCTGAGGGACCCCACTCCAGTGCATGAATTTTCATGCACCGGGCTTCTAGTAAGATAATAATTACAGGTACTTCTTCACCAGTCTTTCCTATAGACTCTGAAGTAATGGGGGGAAACTCTCTAGTATATCTAACTGCCAAGAAAAAGAAAAAGTAATTCCTCCTAATTTGATTTTAAAGAAATTTTCAGTACTAATAATGATAGATGAAATCACTAGCTTCATTGGGGAAAGGGCTTTAAAATACAGAAATTGTCACTTACTGAACTTGACCCTAGAATGAATGGCTTCTAAGACTGTATTTTCAATGTATCGGGGCTTAGTATAAATTGTTTGTCACATGAAAATTCTAGCTGAAAAAGCCTGTGGGCGAAAAGAAAATATAGGTCAGTGAGAGGGTGGTTTTTGACATATTCCAGCTCTGTTTATGGACACGCTGCTTAATGGCTCAGAGCATACATAGACTCAGGAGATAGATGGTCTGGGTTTGAGTTCTAACTCCCCATCCTACCACCACCAAATTTCCAGCTAGGTGCATCAATACTCTGTGCTCAGTTTCCTCTCAATAGTATGAGGGTAATAATGTACCCATTCCTAGGGTCTTGTGTGGATTAAATGAGATACTATGGGCAAAGGGCTTCCTATAATGTGCTACTTGAGTGTGAGCATAAACACACTCACTGTGGGCAACTGGGCTGGAAGTGGTGTTTGTATGGGTTTTAGCTCTTCATGAACAAACCACAGGAGGATGTGGTGACTTGATAACTGGGCAGCCTTAAGAGCAAATGTTTGCACCTAATTCTTTATAAAAGCATTCCTGGGTTGTATTAGAACCTAAACACAAAGAATATAAACAGACTACTTTTGCAAAGGAGTTAATAATGTTTGATCCTCTTCACTTTATTATTTTTAACTCAGCTGGTGGTGATATATGCTTTTAAGATGCTTATCCCATTTATGTATTATTTCAGGACCTTGGAGAGGCAATAAATGATAGCTTGTATTTTATTTTATTTTTTTAAATATATTTTTATTGATTTCAGAGAGGAAGGGTGAGGGAGAGAGATAGAAACATCAATGATGAGAAAGAATCATTGATCGGCTGCCTCCTGCACACCCTCTACCCACAACTGGGGCATGTGCCCTTGACAGAAATCAAACCTGGGACCCTTCAGTCTGCAGGCTGACACTCTATCCACTGAGCCAAACCAGCTAGGACCAGAGCTTCTTATGAAAATGCACATTCTCAGAAGGTCTGGGATGGGGCCAGAGACCCGCATTTCTAACAAGCTCCCAGATGATGCTGATTCTGTTGGTCTAATGCCTAGAATTCAAATAGTAAGACCTTTAAAAAGTGGAATTTTCCCTTCATCATATACTAAGAAATCTGAAAGAGGTTCCAGATTTGGTTCAGCCAACAATGCCAGTGATGTGGGACCGACATGTCAGGAATTGGCTAACTGTGGCCCATGACTAAATCTAGCCCGCTGACTATTCTTGTGAATAAAATTTTATTGGAACACAGCCATGCTCGTTTGTTTATGTTGCCTGTGTCTGCTTTCATGCTAGAACGGCAGAGTTGTAACAGAGACCACAGGGCCCATGAAGCCTAAAATATTTATCTTCACCCACCTATTAATGAAACAAGTTTGCTGACTCCCAGCTTAGACATTATTATTCATTCTGGACTTGGGCCCATCCCCTCTTCCAAACCCAATAAGGACGGTGTTGTCATGGGAAAAAGGTGGTATGGCTGCAACATGGCTCCTCTCCTTCACATCCTGCCGCCCCCGTACATGCAACTCATCTTCTACCACAGGGCACTGCTGGCAGTTCTCCAAAGGCGTCATGCTTCACTGTGGCTTCAGAAAATACCAAGTGTCTTTTGAGGACAGTGAGACAATCACTGGAGCAGCATGTTTGCCTAAAACATGGTGAAGGTCTGCAGCTGAGCAGGTTGCAATGGGGGTGAAACTGAGGGTGGACTCGGAGTCCAAGCTAAAGAGTTTGGACTCACAAGTCAGTGGGGTACCTTGCAGGTTTTTAAAGCACAGGATCAGGTTAGTGTTTGAAAGATATAATTCTGATAACTTTGTGTACAATGGCCTGTTGTTTTAGTCTGCTAAGGCTACCATAACAAAATACTGTAGAGTAAGTGGTTTAAACAACACAAATGTATTACCTCACAGTTCTCAGAAGCTAGAAGTTGAAGATCAGAGTACAGGAAAAGTCAGTTTCTGGTGAGAACTCTGTTCCTGGCTTGTAGACAGCCACCTTCTCCTTGTGTCCTCACGTGACCACTTCTCTGTGCATGACGAGAGAGGGAGAGAAAGAGAGAAGGAAAGAGAAAAAGAGAGAGAAGGAGACAGATGATGTCCCTGGTGTTAATTCCTTTCCTTGTTGGATTAGGACCTCACCCTTATGACTTCATTTAACATTAATTACTTCCCTATACTCCCCATCTCTGAATATAGTCACATTGCCTGTTAGTGCTTCAACATATGAATTTGTGGGGACACAATTCAGTTCATAACAGCCAGTGGAAAGAGAAATTTAGGCAAGAAGACAAGTTGGAGCACCAATGAAACATTAGAGGCTGAAAAGACAAGAGCCTGACTCAGCGGGGGGCTGTAGTGACACACCAGTTGAAAATCAATGGCCTATAGGAATGGAAAGGAAGGAAGGAGTGACAAGAGAGGGCGGGAAGATAAATCAGTAGGTCTTGGTAACAACGAATTTAAGCCAAGATGGACTGTCACTGACAGCTGTGTTTAAAGCCTGGTGATGAGGGGAGGGAGCTGAGAAAGAACTTCTTTGGGCAATAATGATGGTTTGGGACCTAGTCGGTGTGAGATACTGTGAGGTTATCCAGGTGCATTTGGGAGACAACTAATTCATCTACCCTTAACTGAATGCTACCTAACCTACCTTTTATCAAGAAGTTGTTGATATTGAATTTTTTTAAAAAAGTCATCACACCCAGCTCATGAACCCATTTAATTATTTTGACCATCAGTTTATCTAATGTAAGAATGATCATCAGGTTATCTAATCCAACCATACATGTTAGTTAGGGAATCAAGTTCTCTTATTCTGATCAGTGGGGATGATTCTGTCACCACAGTGCCACACATAATATCCTCTAAAGAAATATTTAGTGGATTTTATTGATGCATGCATTCGAATGATAAATATATAGTAAATACACACCGATGACAAGATACAGTTCTAGGACCAGGGATTTAAAGCTATCTAAAAAGGAGCTAACTCTAGTTTGCAATGGAAGTGAGCTGGTCTAAAAAATAATTCTGTTCTAAAAAACGCTTACTCATTTTTTTCATCTAAGCGTTCACTTTCTTCAGTTTTCCTTCACTGTCAGGAAAGAAGGTGCAGTAGCATTTTGAGAAGGAGCTAGGTACACTGCACAGAAGTTAAAGAGGAGGCTGGCAGAGGAGACAAGCCAAGTGATGATACTTCTGGGAGCTGATTCGACAGCCCTGCCCAGTAGGAGCTGGCTCTCTAAGAAACAAGACAGTGATATGGACTGAAAATCAGGGTGCATACACTACACAAACCTACAATAACGTGCCTTGCATTTGCTTTACTTATGGAGACCACAGACTCAGGCACCATTGTAAAGTTTCTCCCCAGCCTATCTTTTTTAGTCATTGGAAAAAGAACAAGTCAGAGCAAAAGACCTCCAGGATCCTTCTGGCTGTGCCCTAGAAGTTATCATTTCTTATAATGTAGCCCCTTTACTCTTTGAACTTGATGCTGTGAATTCCAAAGTCTTGAATGATACAGTTTGCCTTTTATAGGCTGCAGGGCCACTCTGCTTTTCCTCGTCACCTTTACAACCTCTTTTCATGCAGGCTCTGTTTTCGCATACAAGAACCCTACCCCAGTGCCTTTTGACTATCTCTGCTTTCCAATCAACAAATATTTATTATCTCCACATGGTATGCGTGACCTTGGGCCAGTGCTATGAGTTAAAGGCAAGAGAGACGTGGACCTTGTCCTTAAATAATCAAGCCAGCAAACAACAATCATGCAGCTGGTTGCTAAGTTCTGGACTCAGTACAACGGGGGATGGGGATGTAGAATTCAGCTTCCCCACCTATCAGCTTCAAGTTATTTAAATTCTTCTAAATTCCTGGTTTTGCCTCCACAAATAGGCATAATGATAATAGTATCTGTCTCATAGGCTTGTTGTGAAGATTAATTAAGTAATAAATGTATGGTGCCTACACATAGGAAGTGCTTAATATAATTTAGTCTTATTGCTATCATGATCATTATTTCCATTGGGAAGAGGATGTTTAGACTTTTCCTTCTGAACTCCCCTCCACCTCTGTTCTTTTTTCCCCATTGTACCTCGTAACTGCACAGGGGTCTCCAGTTTTCAGAGCAGAGAGAAAGATGGTCTCTACAGAGGACCTGAGACCGAGCCAAACCCTGACTGCGGATGTACAGGGACCGCAGATGATGAGGTGGTGCCTCCGCTTAATCAGCTTTAGTCCTGGTTTCTTCTCATTCATGACCTTTGAGAATCATCGGTTGTAAAAGAGAACAAAGAACACCATTACGCAGCCAATGGTCAGTTTTGAGGTACTTACTCAATAAATATTTATTCTGCAATTTCTGCACGCCAGGCCCTGGGTCAATGCTGGAGGTAGTACGGTCACATGGCAGCCACAGGCTCTGACCTCCTGGGGCACAGCCCAGCAGATGGCATTCAAACACTTACGGGCAAGCAGAGCTTTAGAAGTGCATGGAGTGGGACTCAGCTTAGGCTGTTAGGCATTACCCTGACCTTTCTCCAGGGACCACATTGGAATTCCCATGTGCAGGATGGCAACTGCCAATTGCCCAAACCGGAAACCCAGGGTGAAACGAACAACTGAATGCTTGGGTGCTAAGCAAGGAACTGAGGAGTGGGATACTGAAAGCCAGTTATGACATTGGTTGTAAATTGCAAAAGAATTTGGGGGAAGGGCAGTTTTAACCTCACCAAACTATTTTCTGCCAGGAATAGTAGTTCAAAAAAAGTAATCTGACAATGAAGGGGTGGTTGCTGATATTTCCGGTGCCCTTCCACAATTCTTAGGAAACCACCAAAGGTGACTAAACTATGATTTGAACTCAAAATAATGAGAGCACCAACTTTACCAACCGAATGAATGACTGGAAGTGCTCTCAGTTTGCTAAGCTAGCAAGGCTGAGCCAGTCTCCATGAAAATGGTAGTTCTAAGGATCACAGGCTCAGCAGTGATTTTATATAAAAATATCATCCAGCTGTTTAGCCATCTGGCCAAGATCTGATTGCCATCCCTTGAGATTCAGGAAGTCCTGATTGTCAAATCACAGCTGAACACAGCTGGGGTGAGGGTGTGGGGCTGAGCCCTGCTGTTAGAACTATCCTCTCATTGGAATGAGTCAGCTGCTGGGTCAGGGCTCAGCTGACCTCAGGTTCAGCCCCTCACACACAACTCACTGTGTGATGGCAGAGGCTGCCCAGAGCCACAATTAGATGTCACATATGGTGGGTGAAGCAAACCTCAGGCATTCCAGGATGGGCAAGGCTCGGAGGCAGTATTAAAAAGAACTAACATTTGTTGAACACTTGCTCTGTGTCTTGCAAAGTTGTGAATCCCACTTAAATTACGTGGTAATCAAGATGCTAAGTGGTTAAGTCCTGTAGGGGAGGGAGTGGGGAGAAGTATTAGATTAGTAAGCGTCCTTGGAGGACTCGGATAAGAATTCAGAAACTGAGACCAAGGCAAAGGTCCAGCTGTGTGAACGGGTGCCCTTGAAGAGAGGCTGGCAGGCTTGGAGTCACCCAAACTTAAGGGCTGTTACAAGAGGGGAGGCAAAACAGAACTGAGCGGGGAGGGGCAAAGAGGGACTTAGAAAATGAGGTGCAAGGTTAGCCATGGGTTTGGGTTCCAGATTCCAGGTCTGTCTCAGAAGGAGAGAGAGAGAGAAAGAACAACTCTCTCCTTACCAGCTGCTGCCTGCCTGCCAGGCTAGGAAGAGGGCACAGGTTGCTCAAAAGCTTCCTGATTCACCACTCTTGGGTTAGCAGCTGTGGCCAGCAGCGAGGGCAGGAAGGAGAGGGTGTGGGCTGGTTGTAAAGTGCAGCAAGTCAAAGACTGTCATTTACTGGAAAGGGAACACTGATTCCAATGCAAGACCGAGGCGCTTCTGAGGAAAATTTGGGATTACCTCAGGCTTTTGGAGAAAATGTACTTTCATTTTTACCAATTATCATTCCCCCTCGGTCCCTCCAAATAGGTGTCCCCCACCCCCTTTCTCATCCAGGACAGGCAGCTGGCAGCACAGCGAGTCTGCAAGGCTCTTTGTCATTAGTGGGAAAGGAAGTGGCTCCTGGGTCACTTAGGAAGTGCAGATGTACACTCAGCACGGCAGGCTGGCTGCCATCTGTCGGCTCACGAGTATGAAACTGCACCACAAAGAAATTACAGGGACTCTTTGGGGCCCTGTCCTCACTCCTCATTGACTAAGGAGTTTGACAGGCAGCATAATGGGGGCTGGAGAGTAGACATTGCAGTCAAAACAGCGTGGGTTTGGGGTTCTAATACTAGTTCTGCCAACACCTGATTTATATAAAGTCTGAGGCAACAGGCCTGTCTCAGCCCCCGTGTCTGTGTCTCTACAATGAGGGGGTTGTATTTGATGATGCTGAGGAATGTTAGAATCAGATAAGATGATGAGAAATTCCCTCCTCCCTCACATTCCCAGCACTTCAGCCAGAAACCAAGGAGTCATGGGATACGCCTTGCCCCTTTGTTTCCCACTCCTACTATTTCCACCTCCTAAATCTCTTGAATCCATTACTTCTTCTCTCTCCCAACTGTCCCTGCCCCTGTCAGGCTCTTACACTCTCTCACCTGAATACACTGATTCTCAGTGTTCAATTTTACCCTTATTATGTATCAGCCCCATTCACTTCCACCGACCCTTCAGTAGCTTCTAAAGAGGAAGTATTCTTTTCCCTCTGCATCATCAGTTTCAGGAATGGCAATCCTATATAATAAAGCCTAATATGCTAAGTGTCTGACCATTTGTTTGACTGTTCGACCAGTTGCTATAACACGCACTGACCACCAAGGGGCAGACGCTCCGACCAGTAGGTTAACTTGCTGCTAGGGTCTGGCATATCGGGACTGGGCAAGATGGGCTGGGCATACCCTGGAGCCCTCCCGCGGTCCCTTCCCTGCCGCCCTGGTGGCCCCAATCAGGACTGGGTGAGACAGCCCCCATTGCCCCAATAGGAACTGGGCGAGATGGGCCAGACATGCCTTGGACAAATCTGTGCACCAGGCCGGTTTCGGCAGGATCCCCGTAGGCCAGGCCAAGGGACCCCACTGGTGCATGCACCGGGCCTCTAGTATGAAATAAGTGCTCCCCAAAATGTTTGATGAATAATAACTAGGTAGAGTAATGAATTAATTGAACAGCATATGCAAGCAGCTTCTTTAAAATTTTTCCCTTTATTGATTAAGATATTACAAATGTGTCCTTATCCCCCCAATGTCCCCTCACCCCCCCAATCCTGCCCTCACCCTCATCCCCTGTTGTCCACATCCATCGCTTATGCTTACATGCATGCATACAAGTCCTTTGGTTGATCTCTCCCCCTCACTCCCACCCTCCCCTATCTTCCCTCTGAGTTTTGAGCATCTGATCGAGGCTTCTCTGTCTCTACATCTGTTTTTGTTCATCGGTTTATGTTGGTAATTATAATCCACAAATGAGTGAGACCATATGATATTTATTTTTCTCTGACTGACTTATTTCACTTAGCATAATTTACAAAATCGTATATGAATGCCTGTACAGTGAGCTAGGTCTTTCCTTCATGAGAAATTTCTCTATATTCTTTTACATTTCAACTAACATTTGCTAAGTGTTCTCTCTGTATATGCCCTGCACTCTACTGGGTATTTCCACATGTATGTCATTCAATCCTCATTTCAATTTGTGAAGTAGGTATTGTTATCATCTTTTAAAGATGAAAGAGGTCAACATAACTTGCATGAGGTTCCACATTTAATACATAGTAGAGCTGAAGTTTGAGTAAAGGCCTGTCCCATTCCAAGTACACTGATCTTTTTACTACATCATGAAACCTTTAACAAATACCTAGCTTGAAGCCTGGCTTTTCCTCCAAGAAGCATTTATTTTTGCCAGGAATTCTGAAGTACCATTAGATTTTGTAATAGAGACCCTCTACCTATAAGGATGTGAATCAGTGCTTCCAGCTCATGTCATATTAGCTCTGCAACCAGGAGAGGCCATGATTGGCCAAAACCACACTGGATTATAGTGAGTCAATAAGATGAAGGGGAAGCTTCCAGATATCATGGTTTTAAATGACTTAAAAAAATATACAATAATAATTGTCTCATAACTCTAGGACAGACACAAAGCATATAGCCACAAGTCTTTCTCAATGGAGAAGATAGAATTGTTGGTAGTAAGGTAATCAGTTACACGTCTGCTCAAAATAAACTTACTAAAATTAAGTAGAAAATAGACTACAAATGAAAAAAAAATGCATTGTCTCTGAGGGGCTCCAAATTTCAGTAGGAAAAAACACACATGGTATGGACATGTGAATTCAGTAAGCATTTATTGAAGGCCTACAAACAATGTTGACCTTTTAAGGAATATAAAATATGCAGTCTTCCACTTCAAGGACTCAGGAATGAGAAAGAAGGGGAAAGTAATATTTCTTGAGTGGCTACTAGATGGCATTCATTTTATCTCATTGAATCTTCATAACATTCCATGATGTAGATAGTATTATCTCTTTTTTATAGAGGAGGAAACTTGGTCTCAGCAAAATGGAGTGATTTGCCCAAATCCTACAACTGGTAAATACTAGAGCTGGGTTCTTAACCCAGATCCCTCTTTAAATCCAAAGCTCATGTACCTTACACTGGATCACATTGCAGAGAAGATTTAAAAATATGCATAAACCATTACAACTAATAGAGAAATATATCACTGACAAGGAATCAAATAAAGTTGGTGTTATTTGAGGTGGACTTTAGAAAAAAACAGATGGTATTTTTCAGATAGAGATGAGAAAGAGCATGAGAAAGATTTGGAAGAAACATTAGAAGGTGTTTGGAGGATAAGAGTTCCACAAACTCTCATGGAACCTTAAAATCAGAATGATCATTCTAGAAAGGGTACCTAAGGTGAATTAGAGCAGAGCAGATTGGAGGATAGGAGACCAGGTAAGAGATCCCTTTGAGTGTTCTCTAAAGGGCCAGCAAGAATGGAAGGGGAAGATGGATTTGAGAGATAAGAGGGGATTAAAGGTGGTACTGAATTGAAATGACTGACCAATGAGTTCAGAATGCGGCTGAAGCAATGAAGCCCAATCCAGGTGATGGAGTAGGTGGCCTGGGCATGAGCTAGGGTTTCAGTAAAGATGAAAGGAAAACAGAGGAAAGGAGGGGGAGAGAAAAGAAGAAGATTTCAGGATTTGCCATCCAAGAAGTGAAGCAGATCTGAGTTGTGAACAAGTTTAAGATGTGTCCTTGCTGAGGAGTGGCTGAGACAGAATGAAAACAGAGCTCATCTGAGTAGAAGAGACTAGGGGATTATGAATCTAGAAGTCACCGTGGAAGCTGGCAGTGAATCATATGAAGGAAGGAAATACTCTGAAGGCTGAGACTATTGAGAAAGTGAGAAAAAGTACTCAGAATCATAGGTAACATATCTGGGAGAAGAGTAGAAGGCAAAAAGGTCGAAAGTTTACCATAAGTCAGGAAAAAAAAAGATTATCTCAAAACAGAATAGTGCATCAAATTGCAATCATAGGACAGGTATTTCCATCAGAAAAAAAATTCAAAGACACCTCACTGCTAACTTAAAATTTGGAAAAGAATGAAATATCAAACATTCATGTAAAGAATTACATTCTCCATGTTTGCTGGCAAGGAATGTCAAGAAAGGCAACTAATGATGTCAGATCACATTGAAACGCATTTCTTTCACCATTTCTCACTTGTCCTGTGACTCACCCAGTCTACTTAAACCTAGTAAAGAAGAGAAAGATAGAAGCTGAGCAAATTCTCTTCCATTTTTGTTGGATCAACCACTTGCTATCACTGAAACAGGTTTGCATGTTCAAGGACACCCTGCCCATCTCTATCAGTTGTGATGTCAATTTGAATGGGCAGAGTGTTAGTCCATGTAACGTGCAAGATGACACACTGCCTGGGTGAATAACTTCTAATCAGCATGAGGTGTAAGAGGAAAGTCTGTCCAACATGGCAGCATGAGCCGCATTCCAGCCTCATGACATGGCATCAGGTTCCATGACTTGGTCAGCAATTGTGCTCCAATTGTTGCTTCTATTAATTACAGGGTTTTGCAAGCCTGGAATTTCCTCCCACCCAGAGCAGATTGCTGAAGCTTATCTTGTGTTTGTTAGTGAAGAGCTCATTGTATTGTCATGCATTCTCTAGTTTAGAATTGATTCAACTGTCGTATAATCCAGGGGTAAATGAAGAGCTCTGTACGCTGATCTTCATGTAATTTCAACTTTCCCATTGTTAGTGCTCTGATTGCTAGAGAATTCCTGAAAGTGTTGCTTAATGATATGTGGTAGGTCAGGGCAAAGACCTGAGTGGTAAAGATGTCAATCATAAGGGAAAACTGAAGAAACCAGTCCAGGTTGCTGGCAACTGATAAGCTGCATTTGCTTTGTGCTGACATCAGAATTTCATTTGGAAGTAACCTTGGAGGTCAGTGAGTCCAATTGCGCATTCAAAGAATCGTTGGAATATGATCTTTCTGGTTTAGAAAACTGGTTGCCTCTTGGGACAGGGCTATGTTACCAAAGCTGAGATCTATATTAGGAATTATTATTTGAGTGCCTACTGTGTGCCAGGCACTGTGCTAGTTCTATAAATGCATTATCTTGAATAGCTCTACCAGGTAGGTCTCCCCATTCTCCTTTTTTTTCAGATGGGAAACAGACTCAAGTTCCATGGAGCTAGGGTTTAAACACATGTGTGGGTTTAGAGGACAACAGAACCACATTCTTTCCACTCATGCTCTCTACTGGTTCCCCAAGCCTTGTGTAACTCAGAAGTCCAGTCAACTCCTCTCTGGGATAACATAAATCTATAGCTTCTTTTACAATATTACTAGTAGTAATAACATACTAGATTTTTAAATAATTTGCAAATATATTAATTCCTTTTCACACAAATCTTTTAAAATGGATAGAACAGAGAGTTTACAGTTCAGTTTTCAGATAAGGAACCAAGACTCAGAGAACGAAATTTTCTAACTCACATCTGAGGAATCCAGGATTCAAACCCAGGTCTTCTATTGTGGTGGCGAGTGGTTCTCAGAGTGTGGCACCTGGACCAGCAATATCAGCAGCATCTGATCATTTGTTTTACATGCAAATGCTCAGGGCCCACCACAGACCCAATAAATCAGAGAATCTGCGGGTGGGTGCAGCAATCTGGGATTCAACAAGCCCTCCAGATGCCTGCCATGCACATTAAAGTTTGGTCTAGGCCAGTGCTTCTTCCATTGCCCAGCATGCCATCTGTGTCTATCTCCCACCCCCAAGTTGTGATCTCTACAATGAACAGAAAGAGAAAAAGGTGACTGGTCTTACAGAAGCTTTGGCACCTGAAGTGAATTTCCTCAGCAACTACTTAAGATTATGCTTGGGATTCTTGATGTGGGGAAAACTGGTATTGGCCCTATCACAGGAGGTCAGTCAAGCCCAGTAAACTTAATTTTCTTGCAATGGCGTGAAGGGTGATAATCTCACAAAA
Organism: Myotis lucifugus; assembly: GCF_000147115.1. Classification (NCBI taxonomy): domain Eukaryota; kingdom Metazoa; phylum Chordata; class Mammalia; order Chiroptera; family Vespertilionidae; genus Myotis; species Myotis lucifugus. The sequence goes on along the minus strand of NW_005871059.1, from coordinate 11,323,694 downwards.
TAGATTGTATTTTTTTTCTACTTATAAAATTTTATCTTACCTCCACAATATTGCACTTGTGAAATATAACACCATCATAATCAAATGGCTTAGGGGTTTTTTGTTCCTGATAGGGTTTTGCCTGTGATCATTAAGTAAAATATTTACCAATGGACTGTTTATTATAAACTAAAGGCCCAGTGCACAAAATCATGCACGAGTAGGGTCCCTAGGTCTAGCCTATGATCAGGTCCATGTCTGCTGCTCCGCGACACTCACTGTCCCGCGATGCTCCTCAACGCTCACCGCCAATCTGCGATGCTCACCACCGCTCGCCGCCCACTGCCCACTGCCCACTGCCACTCAATAGTCCCCAGTCCCACCCAGCTGCCAACCGCCTCCCCCCCCTTCGCTCTGGTTCCCCATTCGCCATGCTGCGATCAGAGCCTGCAAGGTGGCGGGGGAGGGATCGAGAGGTGGTTAATGCACCTCATGGCGACTGGTCCGAGAGGTCGTTCCAGTTGTTACACTTATGGTCCTGGCCTTTTATTATATAGGATTAGCAATATTCAACTACTATGAAATTTAAGATGGTTATTAAGTGACCAATGGAGACTGTGGAGCCCAGAAAAATGGTTAGGGGAGTGGACAATTGGAAAGCTGAGAACTGACAACTCTGACCAAACAAATGACCATCAAGATCAGTAGAAATACCACTTATTAAAAGTCAATATCCACTGGAAGAAAGCATTGCATAGAGCACAAAAGCATGGCCTTTGAAGTCAAATGGGCCTAGCTCCAACCACAACTCTGTGGCTGCCTATCAAAAGAACATTACTTATCTGTCTACCTTCATCCTCACTTTATGCACCTGAAGAATGAGGATCATATTTAAACCCACTCAAATTGATGTCATGAGAATTCAGTGAGCTCATCATATATGAAAAGCACTGAAAACATAGTAACTAGCACAAAGTAAAGCTGTTGGCAAGTATTTTTATGTATTAAATATGTATTTGTGCCAGACATCTAGTAGCTCAGATAACAGAGGTGTAGCAATGACTATACCATGAACCTTGCCCTCTGATCCTTCAAATCTGAATTCCTCTCACTCTATTCTGGCAAAGTTTGTCTTTGGTTTGTTTTTAACATAGCACTTGGAACATATCCAGAATTCACTATATAATCTGGAGGGCTGAGCACCAGTAGAACTTCTTTCATAAGTACCATATTGTATTTTTAAAAATATATATTTCTATTGATTTCAGACAGGATGGGAGAGGGAGAAATATGGAAACATCAATGATGAGAGAGAATCATTGATCGGCTGCCTCCTGCATACCCCTCATTGGGGAACAAGCCCGCAAACGGGGCATGTGCCCTTGACCAGAATCCAACCTGGGACCCTTCAGTCCGCAGGCCGATAGTTTATCCACTGAGCCAAACCAGCTAGGGCATAAGTACCATATTTTAACAAACCTAAAATTCCATCATTGAAAGATGCATCATTTTAGGTGCCATTCAGAAAACAAAAACCACTGCCTATTATTATAATTTTAAAATGCCACTGATTGCCAAATACTCCCTAATTTCAGTTCAAAAGGTGAGGGGAAAAAATCTGTTTTAGAATTAATGCAACGTAGCACTTACACTTCCTCATCACTGCCCAGAATCCACAGAGACATTCTGCCTGGATTATGTGTATACACTATGTGCTAACAGGATAGAAAGGGAAGTGGCTCATGAGAAGGACATTTCACAATAGACTGGAACTGGCTTGGAGGGAACTTTATTGAGCCAGAAAATAAATAAAACATCATTGGGATAGATCCTGCATTTAGAGAGTAAATTCCTGGGCCACCTATGAGCCATATCAAAATGATTGCAGCCAAGGCAGTTAAAGATACATTTATTTGGTCCCTACTCTTTGTTATTTGGTGTAGGGCTACAAGCAAAATAGCATTTATTTTCTGTAGGGGTTCACATACTAGAAGAGATGGACACGCCAACAGCATGCAAATCTATGGTTCAATATATTGGACTATCCCATGAGCCATAGTGTATCCACTGAGCCAAACTGGCTAGGGCATAAGTACCATATCTTAACAAACCTAAAATTCCATCATTGAAAGATGCATCATTTTAGGTGCCATTCAGAAAACAGAAAATAAAAAACAAGTTTCATGCACAAAGTCTAGAAATAATATAAGGAAAATGATTCATTGGAGGGGACAGAGTGTGGGAGAGTAGGGGGAGCATATCAAAAAGGGCTTCCTGGGAAGACAATCACTAAGCACGGTTCTCAAATATAGTCTAGAGCTGCATGAGTAGCTAGTGAGAGCAACAATCGACAAGAAGGTGTGGGTGTCATTATGTCTATTAAAACTAACTTTGTTCTCTCACAAACTAGATTTTATGCCCCTCACTGAGCCAGTCAAGAGGGAGCGTAAGGAAGAGGATAGGTATCCTCCTGCCCAAACCAGTGACTTGGAGAGCTCACATGCAGTACCTCACTGTTGTTATACACACACACAAAGAAGACAAAGTGAAAAAACCTGTCACAGACTTCACGCTTTTCTTTCAAGGAGTTGACCAACTCCTACCTTTTATAGAAAGCAGCCTTAGGAAAAGTTGAGTTCTTCCTTTTCTTTCTAATTCCCCGTATTTTATTCTGTAAGAGAAACAAAGGAGAAAATACATTGCAATAAAGGATGACAAAACCAGACTTATTGTGAAGTTGATAGAAATTGCAAATGGAGGAGCATGTGTGATTTTTCTCAAGGAGGGGTTTTGCTATGTATTTGGGAATGGTCTGTATTAGCTGGGAAAATGTGTACGGAATTGACTCGATTTTTCTCTGGGCACTCATTCAACTTCATTGCCTTTCTGTCTCCAATCAATGCTGATGGTGCAGTAAAGTTTTTATTATTCTGAGAAAACTCTGGCCTGCATTGACACTTCCATAGTTAGCAATTAATTTACTTGAGCTTTATCAGCTTTTACTGCAAATATAAGGTCCCTCCTTATATGGCAAAGTAGCTTGAACCACAAATTTAGTGCTGTTCCTTCCTTGTTTTATTTTAATAGCTGTCATTTATCAAATTGCCTTCTTCCTACATCTGTTACCTGCTCTATACCCTCATTTGCTCTGATCAACAAACCAGGTAACAGCAGTTCAATTACAGATGTGTAGACCAGGGCAACCATATACCAGATGACTCATCTTGGGACTTTCTGGGATTTCAGGACTAATTTATCCACAAAGAATATATGCATAGCTCAGTTTCCCTCTGAAATAAAATACTGAACCAGTTACACAATTCCCTGGACATCGATTATGGTAGGTAGAGATAAACAGGAACATAAGGTTATGGGTACAATCAAGGAGACCTCACCCCATATAAATATCTTTGGATATTGATCACAAAGGCAAAGCTCTTAGCACAGTGCCTGGTAAGTAAAACCATCAGAAGGTTAGTTTCCTTTACATAGGGCTATCTCAAGGGCATCCCATCCTAATCTAAGATGATAGGTATTTTGGAAGGATCCTACACTATGGAATTGGAGAAACACAGATAAAGCGGAATCTTTTTTTTTTTTTTTTTTTTTGGTATCAGAACCCGTTTTAGCTTAAAAGCCAACTTTGAACATTTTCTTCATTATTAAACCAGCTTAAGAAGACACCAAAATCTCATTTTTTTAGCACATTTTGGTAGACAAAAAAATGTATTGCACTATATATAAATGGAATTCAATGCTCAAATCAAACCACAGAGAATTTTTGTGTGTGGACGTTATTTATAATTTTTATAAAGCACAAGGAGTTATAGTTTCATCAGAAGCTTTTGAAAAAGTCCCAGACTCTCTTTCCCTTCTTCAGTGTCTGACATCAGGTCACCCTGTTTGATGATCGGGAGCACTGGGGAAAGAATGGATGACAGAAAGGATAAGGAGCTAGGGGGTTTCAATTTGTGTATGATACGTAGGTAAGTCATCTGTCTTTTCCACACTTCCTTCTGACTCCATGGATGGGGTGGTAGAATAATTACAGTAGAAAAAAAATCAAATACCAGCGATGACTTTCCTCTCCCCCTCCCTTCCCTGTGAGGTTGCTTATTACTTTTCATACCAGCATTTCAAATAAAGGTTTCGATGGCTCTCAGGGCTCCAGTCAGCCCCAATGACATGTTGTTCAGTAAATTGTGATGAGAACATCACCATGGTGTGAAGTGTCTAGAAAAAAGGTTCTTGCTAAGAAAAATGTGGGTATTGTGTTGAGAAATTAAATAGTTAATACATTTTTGAGCCCTCATTAACAAATGTTTATTAAAATATTAATATTTTCAAATGAGACATTGAATATATAAAAAATTACATTTCAATATTTAAATGATATTCATGGGGAGACATACATTTGGATTTTTTGTGAGTAAAGGGCACTCTGAATAATTGTGCTTTTCAAAACCACTTAAAAATTTAAATTAAAACATTTTAGATATTGAAAAGATCTTAGGCATTGCCTAGCCCACACTATTTGTATTCTATAACAAAAATGTATCTACATCCTGAATGCCTCATTCAAAAACATCCAACTAGATAATTGTCGAGGGGTATGTAGAGGAATATTTCTTTTTTCTTTTTTAATGTTTGTATTGATTTCAGAGAGAGGAAGGGAGAGGGAAAGAGGGATAGAAACATCAATGATGGGAGAGAATCACCACTCAGCTGCCTCCTGAATGATCCCCACAGGGGATCGAGCCCAAATCCTGGGCATATGCAACCAGGAATCCCACCATGGCCTCCTGGTTCATAGGTCAATGCTCAACCACTGAGCCACATTGGCTGAGCAAGGAATCTTTCTATTTTATCATGATACTCCTAACTCAACGCCATGGATACACTATACTGAATCACAAAAAAATTTTACAATGTACTTGTAATAATAGAGTCTAAGGATCTTATCCAACATAAATACAATTTGCCAATATTTTCACTGACATTCTAAAAAACAGGATCCCAACTAACAATTATTTCTTCATATTGTACTTTTGTAACTGACTAGTCTACCTTATTACTAACTCTGGCATTACCCTTTATTATCTAAATAAGCACTTAAGTTTGACTCACGACAACGTCTCTTGCCTGGATCTGTTTTCATTCTCTTGCTAGCCATCCCTCAGTTACCACAACATCTTTCCAATGCAGTTCTTTGGCTAGCAAAGAGGATCTTGAGCACCAAGAAGAATATGTTCCTGTCCAATTAGAAGCAAACATTTCTGTGAATTTCCTTTGATAATTATAAATTCAATTATTCACTCATTCATTCATTTAAAAATTCTTTCTGGGACACGTCTCAAGTCCCACGCACTAGATTAAATGCTGTGGACCATCAGAGCTGAATGAGACACTGTCCCTGGACTCATGGTGTCCAAAGTGTGGTGAAGGCAAGATGTGCATACCAGGCCCCGTGGATACACAGTAGAGGAAGCAATAAACAGAAATATAAGGCAGGTGTTTTGGGGAGTAAAGAGAAAGGAGCCATTTCTGGGAATCATAAGGAAAAGCTTTGTCTAATTATGCAAAATCTAAGAAGTCAAGGCACAAAGATACTAGAACTCTTCCAGGAACAATTTCATTCCCCGGCAATGAGGAAGACACAACCCAGCCGAGAACCAGCATCTGATCATAAGAATGTCAACAGTCATTGCCAGGTCACCAAACAGAACAGAGGGCTGGATCTCGGGACCCCTGGAGTGCAGATAGAGGTCCAAATTGGAGAGAATGGGTCAAGAGAATCTACTCAATGATCAATCCAACCATCTGTAAGCACTTGAGAAATAGTCCATTTAGACAGCTCTGGGAACACACATTGTCAGCTGCTTGAGCAGGCAGGCAGATGAGCCTGGGCCGACTCTGAGAGAACTAATCAGTCAGAGGCACACCTTGGCATTTAAGGTCCATGTTAGTCAAAGGGGTACACTGTCACTGCACAGTGGAGGCTGAGGCCTAACAAGCAGCACTATCTTTACCGGTGTTGATGCAGCTCCTGAACCGGTCAGTGCACTCCAATATACCTGCATGTGCCTGGGAGACGCTCCCATTGCTGTATTGCCTAAACCTCAGACCGCTCAGACAATGTTGGGTGCCTCTCAAGGCTAAGACTAGGATAAGGCCAGCGAGGCACCTAGAATGCAAAATACAAGGAGACAGTCAGGGTCAGGAGCCCACCCTGAGAGTGAGTGAGTACTTCCTTAAAACCTGCCTCTTCCACCATTACTTCCAATTCTAGGAGGGGGAAGGGCTTCAGCAATTCTATGACAGGTAGATACTCACTGTCAAACACAAGTGTGGGGTGCAGCACAAGAGTCCATCAGTAGATGAGTGGATAAAAAAGCTGTAGGACATTTACACAATGGGATACTACTCAGCTGTAAAAAGGAAGGAAATCTTACCTCTGTGACAGCGTGGATGGACCTGGAGACTATTATGCTAAGTGAAATAAGCCAGTCAGAGGAAGACAAGTACCATATGATTTCACTTATATGTGGAATTTAAGGAACAAAAACTAACGAATAAAATAGAATCAGACTCCTATAGAGAACAGGTTGACAGCTGTCAGAGGGGAGGGGGGGTAGGGATGGGTGATAAAGGTGAAGGGATTAAGCAAAAAAACCCCAAAAAACAAACAAACAAATAAAAAACACAAACGCATAGACACAGACAATAGTATGGTGATTACCAGAGGGAAAGGGGGGTAGGGTTAGGTAGAACAGGATATAGGGGGATAAATGGTGATGGAAGGAGACTTGACTTGGGGTGGTGAACACACAATACAGTGTACAGATGATGCATTATAGAATTGTGCACCTGAAACCTATATAATTTTATTAGCCAATCTCACCTCAATAAATTCAATAAAAAAAACAACAGCAAAAACAAAAAACACAGAGTGGGGCAATGAGTAATCTTGTCAATTTCCCAAAGATCTGTGATGAGAAATTTCTGTTGACAGAGTCCCAAAGGCAAAGTGTTCCAAGCACCCAGTCCAAAATTACAAATAGGGGTTTTCTGATTTCTTTTTTTAAAGGAAAGATTTTATTCATCTCTTAACTTGCCTCCTTCCATGAGCCCCCTTCAGACCTCCCCAACTGAAACACATTTCACAGCCCTTTCTCATTCTGTTCATTGAAAACAGACATTCAATATATACACTCCTGAGAAAAAAGTGTTTCCATGTAGGATATTTTTCTAATTCTGTTGTGGCTTAAGCCTCGTTGGTAACATCTGAGTCCTGCTAAGGTGTGCCAGCTCTCCTGCTCAATCTTCAAACACTATTTTAGGATTAGTGCATATCTATTACAATGCCCGCAGGCTCACTCTCCTAAATGAGACCTGAAATTGGCAATCATTTTTATAAACAGAGCAATAACCACAAAATATTTAACAAGTTAAATATATGGTTTAACAACTACATAATCCAGAGAGAAAGCGTAGACATTATCATTTTCATAATACATCTGATTTTTTTCTTCATCATCCAATCTGCTTTTTTTTAAAAAGAGCTAGATTATAATAAATATGTTTCCTCCTCACTCCCATCAAATTCTTTTTTCTTTCATATTCATTTATACTCACAATAAATATTCTATTTGAGAAAGAGAAAAAAAATGTTTACAAGGCAGGGGAGATACATGTTGTTTACATTCTACCATCCAAAAAAAATTGGTAGATTTTCCTCAAAGGACAAGAAAATAACTAAATATGCTATATTTCACAGAGTCACAAATTTTCGGATGCAAAAAGATGAATTACACCTCAGACAGAGCACCCTCTTTCATTAAGACACAGAAGTTGGAGATTCACACAAAACCTTTTTAACACAACCTATCATGAGCCCTGCGACAGGAGTCCCGTATGCCAGGCTTCCAGGCAGAGGTCATTTTCCAATAAACCTGTGTGTAGCCTGGCCAACCAATAAGTAGAAGCCTCCAATGCATGGAAATGTGGGCCTTTCCCTCCATGATTCATCACTGTCAACAATCAGACAAACTGTCGCCGAGAGTCTGAGCATGAATTACTTCATCGCTGTCAATTTTAATTTAAAGCCCATTGTCATCTGAAAGCAATTGAGGAACAGCTAGCTCATTTGTACAGGAAGACAGAATGAGTGATAAAATATTACAGTTTATCCAACTATAACTTTAAGAGAAATCCGTAAATATTTAGAGAAATGTTTAGACTTCCTAGACTGCTACATAGGATTCTGTATAATTTGTTAATAACATCCATCAATACCTATGAATATAAGAAGCACATCGAGGCAGTAATAAAATGAACAGTAATGAAAAACCAAAGCCAACATTTACAACACTTTATTTCCTTGGATCCTCATGAAAATTTTGTGAGGTAGTGTTGATATTTTAATCCTATTTTGCAGGTGAGAAACTGAGACAGAGGGATTAGGAAACTTGCTCAAGGGCACAATTCTTGTTAGCAGCAGAGCTGGGATTTGAACCAGGGGATGTTCTGAATCCCAAATCACACTCTTCCTGATAGACTACCCGTGGTTGGCAAACTGCGGCTCGAGAGCCACATGCGGCTCTTTGGCTCCTTGAGTGTGGCTCTTCCTAAGCCTTAGGAGTACCCTAATTAAGTTAATAACAATGTACCTACCTATATAGTTTAAGTTTAAAAAATTTGGCTCTCAAAAGAAATTTCAGTCATTGTACTGTTGATATTTGGCTCTGTTGACTAATGAGTTTGCTGACCACTGGACTAGGCTGTTTAAAGCAGATGATGACTGAGTTTATTATGACCTGCATACCCAATGGTAATGAATAAAATCAATCTGTGTAGCAGGCAATTTATTCCTGTGCGGTGGAAAGAGTAACCTCATCTTGGAAGCATGTACCTCTTTGGAAAGATGGCCCTGAGAAGCGTGTCAATGCTGCAGTCAATTGTGTAAGAAGCACAGCAGGGGAGAAAAAACTGATATGTGAATAAATTTGGTTGTGTTGGAAATTGTTTGCTTCCAGCACTTCCATCCTTCCCACTTGTTCTGTGCCCTGGGAGGCTGACCTCTATGAACTGCATTCAGGCTACCTTTCCTCACCATCTGGGAATTGGTCCAACCATAGAAGGTCCTGGCAGGGGTAGTGGGTGGGAGGAGATTGTGTTTGGGCTTTGAGTTTCCCCTCCTGGTTGCCTGCTGGCCTACAGGTTGGCAGTGATTACATTCCTCTTTAGAAAATTATAGTTTGTTTGTTTCAGCTCTCTCTCTCTCTCTCTCTCTCTCTCTCTCTCTCTCTCTCTCTCTCTCCTTAGTAACTCTTTAGTCCCCATGCACCTGCTTACTTAAGAGTAGTTTCTTAGCCTGGGTTTCCCTTAAATAAGAGACTGAAATGAAGGCTTGTGTGCGATATATGCTTTGAGAACTTATCTCAGACAAAAGGAATATCTCAGAGAGGCAGGGAGAGTGTGTAGGAGAAAGAAGTAAAAAGCCAAAACCAGGATAAACAGTTCAATTGGTCACTGCTATCAACTGGTGCTCAATGCCTCTGAACCTTCTGAGGAATTTAATGAACAGTCTGCTAGGGAAGAAACAGGGCAGTGAGCATCAGTTGATTTCTATCACCCTTCTTCAAGGGTGGCACAGTCAGTAGTAACTCACCTATTGCCAGGTTGTGCATGCTGGAATGTCAGGCAGGGTCCCATGGGTAGCCCACGTGAGTTTATAAGAAGATGGGAAGAGACACAGAGACAGAGGTATATGGGAAATAACCTATGAAGGTGAAGGCAGAGATTGGAGAGATGTGTCTACAAGCCAAGGGAAACCAAGGATTACCAACAACCACCAGAAGCTAAGAGACAGGCATGGAACAGATTGTCTCTCAAAACACCTAGGGGGAATAAACCCTCCAACACCTTGATCTCAGATTTCTAGCCTCCTCCAGAGCCTTGAAAAAAATGTTTTCCTGTTATTTAGGCCACCCAGTTTGTGGTAATTTGTTATGACGGCCCTAAAAAACGAAGGTACCTCTCCATCAAGTCTCTCCTTCAAAGTCACACAGAGGTCTACAAAGACTCATGTTTTATTTTCTCTTAATCCATCAAAACTTATCTGTCCTGAGTTTATCCTTCAAGGTCACAGCCATTACCAGCTAGGAGTAGGTGAGGAGACTGAGGTTCTCTGCCAGTGCTTTAATCACTAGCTAACATGATACCCAACAACTCAGCACTCTCTTCCTGTTAAAATCTCCTGTCTGCTTAAGAAAGTGCTTTAAGGTCTAGCTGGTTTGCCTCAGTGGTTGGAGTATCAGCCTGCGAATTGAAGGGTCCTGGGTTTGATTCGGGTCAAGCGTTGCAGTACCTTGGTTGCAGTCTTGATCTCCAGTCCCAGTTGGGGGAAGTGTGGGAGGCAGCCAATCAATGCATCTCTCTCACACATGGATATTTCTCTCTCTCTCTGTCTCTCTTTCCCCTTCCCTTCTACTCTGTCTAAAAATCAATGAAAAAAAATAGCCTCGGGTGAAGATTAACAAATATATATAGCACTTTAAAAACCCTTAATAGCCAATTAGTGGAGAGTGATTTGGGCTACTCCTCAGACCATACTCTGCAGGATACAAGCTGCCATTGCTCTACCAGCTTGAGTGAGAGGCTCAAAGTAGCATAGAGACATTCTAAAAATGCCCGCGACCTGTTCGTTATCCCAACAGTAACCACGCAGGAATTGGGACTGCCTCAACACAGTCCACTGAGGAATAAACCTGTGGATCAGCCAGGGTGGAAAATAGACACCTCTGTGGATAACCATTTTCCAGAAGCACAATCATCTCTTGATATGCACTTGCTCATCATCCCCTACCTGTTCCCCTCCCTCGCATTTTCTTGAACCCCATTTTGGTACACAATGAACTCTACCTCAAGAAGAAAAGGTCAAGAGGAAGAATATGCAACTCACTTCTCTTGGATTTGTTGCTTAGATGTAGTTCTTTAAATGAAATACTGGACAAAAGGGGAATTTTGCATGCCATGCGTGTTTTTTTTCCTTGTTAGTGTTTGCATGTGACAGAGAGTGGAGACTTAAGTGTGGACTTCAGAGAGAAACAAACCCAGTCTGTCTCCAGTCCTCTCACCAACTGGTGACCTGGAGAACAAGAATCAGTGTTCTGGAGCCTCCATCTTCTCACCCGTGACCCGGGGAGAAATGCTTCCTCATAATGTGGTGGTGAGGATTAAACAAGTGACGTGCTGTCTTTCCTACCTAGCCATGCTGCTGGTGGTTTAGACTCCATGCCCTAAGACCGGTCTTCTTTTTGGTAGGCATTTTTGGCTCAACAAAATCTTACTTTAAAAAATACTTAAGTTGTGGAAGTTAAAGATTTTTAGTTTAACAATTGACCTCTACCTATAGTAAGAAATATATTTGATGTCCAGAACACCACACACACACACACACACACACACACCTGAAACAAAAATTCCACAAAACTCACTTTGTGTCATGCAATCTGATATCTAGTTCATGAAAGAAAACATGCTAGCCATGACCCACTAATTGACTTCATGGGGTGGGGGTGGGGTGGGGACCAAGCCCAGACACACATAAGACTTTGCCAGGTGAGTGGTGACCTACATTTTGAAAAACACCATTCTAGACTGAGGACAAAAGCTCCCATTCTCGAGATTAAGTTATAGAAGATTGTCCCTAAGTCTGTTTATAAGTAGAAAGCATGTGATCCTTGCTGATTACATTGCACAGGACTCTTGTCAGTTTCTTATCCGATAGATTTTTGTTCTCTAGAATCCTTTTCACTATTTTAAGATTCATGCCATCTACACTTGCTGCAAATTTTTCCTAGTTTCAGTTTGTTATATTATCTCACATTTTGGTCACCTTGTAATCTTAAAAGGCTCCTTACTCTCTGCTCTCACTTACCTGATTAATAGTGCCCGTGTTTCTGAACAGACCATCAACACAGGAACGGACAGGAAGCTAATGAGACTCAAGTCTGTTGGGTTCATTGTCTTGAGAAGTCAACAAATCAATTCACAGACAAGAGAGGGGTAAGCAAAGGAAAGGAAGTTTATTACAGCGAAAGTAACAAAGCTCTTGGGCATGAGAGAGGGGTCCCGAAAAGGGTTTCCGCAGAAGATCACTAGTCTACGGGTTGTTGTTTTCCTGCTTTTGCCCTCTGTTGGCTCTTTTAAAAAAATACCAGCCAATCTCCTTTTGCCCTCATCTCCCTGCTTTTAGTTCCCGCTCTTGGGTTCAGGGGGAAGGGAAGCTCTATTGTTGACTGATACATTCCACCTATCTTGTTCATATCCTGACCATCTGGTTGATTTTTCTCCTTATCTACCATCTTCCCTCCTCACGGCCTTTACCCTGAACAGCCTGATCCCATCTAACTCCTGACTAAGGCTTCAGGGCAAAGAGAAATGACCACTTGGCTTTCACCATCTGTTGTTACTAGTATACAGGTTTGAAAGTGAAGGTGCCTCTTCTAATCTTTGACATCTTTGGTAGGTTTTGTCCTCATTTTTATTATAGCCCCTTGGCCTGAAGAGTTGTCATAAAGGGGCTTGAACATTGTTGATGAAGCCACCCAAGCACCCGAGGCCACTCTGCTAAAATGAGGAAAACTTCCTCCATCCTACCACTGCCCACAACTTCCTGGATAATCCCAAAGAAATACAGCTCTGCGCTCCCAGTGGCTCAGACATTTTGTGGGGGATCAATGGTCTATTCTTGCTAATCATGCAAAATAAAAATTGCAGGCCAGTAAGCTTAAATAATGTGTCCCTGTCACATCACAAATAAATTGTAAAGTTGGAAACCAAACTCACATTTCTGATCTTCCTGTGCACTTTCCCATATGTTATAAAGAGTCTTCATCTTTTCTCAAGATGGCCAAGGGCAGGCCGTATCTTCAAATAAAATCTACTCAGAAATTCTTATGATTCTCTGAAGACACCCAAGTCCTAATGTTGCTCTAAATATTGACAAAGTTGTGATTTGTTCTTTCTTTCCTCATAATTATCTTGGCATATCTAGCAGCCCCTCTCATTCATCCCACCCCCACCATCATAGCTCACATTCCTCACATTTAAAAGAAGGAAACTGAGCTTAGAGCTCTCTGGTGGAGCCCAAAACAAAACAAAACAAAACAAAAAACTACTGATTACCTTCAAGACTAAAATTCTCACATTTCATACTTTAAATCATTCTGAAATGAGGATTTGTGTCCTTAATGTGGTCTGCTTTTTTTGCTCAAAAAAAAAAATTAAAAATTTTAAATTGATGGCGCTTTGTATAATATGTAGCATCTTAAAATTTATTTATATTAATTTTACATAAGTGTCCATAATGCAAACAGGTCTAAACTTACAATTTTTTATGAGTTTTCTAGCATTTTAAGAATTACATTCGAAGCAGATCTCAAATCCTAACTAACTTGTTTAAGGTAGGATTGTAGACTTTTCTCTTAGGATTAAGGCTCTGTCAAGACTGGCTGACAATTGAGCCTCTCTCTCTTACCTTCTCTCTGCTCTTCCTGGTTCTCACTTAAGCATCTCGCATTCCACATAATTCTACATAAATGGTATTGACCACTTAGACTCCTGACCTCTGGTCTTCAGAGGTCAGGAGGTGTGCACAGTGAGTCTGAAGTCAATGCTTCACGGAACTGGCTGCTGTTGGGGGAACAGGAGAAGTTAAGGGGTTTCCCTATAATTTGCACCCTGAGTGCACCATGTAATTCTTTTGGAAAGCCCCTCTTAGGAGTATTTTAGCCTTTAAAAACAAAGGTTTTTGCTGCTGCACTGATATAGAACCTTGATATTTCAGATCTGAAAGGAACAAAACTCAATGACCCAGGAAAAAACAATGGTGGGAAACCAAGTAAACCAAGTCTAGTGTAAACAGAGACAAAGAAATGTTTTTGTGTTTTTTTGGTGAGAGAAATAAGAATTTTAATGACAAGCAGGAGTAAGATTGAGCAAAAATAGGAGATTTAAAAAAAATACTTGGCAAGGTCTCCTCAGACAGCTTACATTAGCCAACAATTTATTTCTGGTCTGTGAAATTATTGGTTTTATTCAAGAGGGGGTTTGTCATTAAGTCTAAAATTACTTATTAATAAGGCTAAAAATGATCAATTAATATAAATAAATTTCAAGATGCTACATATTTTACAAAGCACCAAAAATGATCAACTAATAGCATAAATTTATTATCCATTAAAATATTATCAGTGCTTATTCCTACTAGGCCGACATATGACTTCTGTGGGATATGGCATTTATGGTTAGCTAATTGTTTACACTGCTACATTTTCTTCAGCTACATGTAATAGAGAACCTAAATACAGTAGCTAGAATAAATATGAGCTTACTTATTCTTATGTAATATAAAGTTACTAGGTGGTTGCTGGAGTTGTTTTAATTTCAGGGCCAATGTTTCACATGCCTAGTTTACCCTCATGATTACAAGATGGCTGCTGAAGCTCCAACTATCAGGTCTGTATTCAAAGAAAAAGGGAAAATATATGTCCTTTTAAATTATGCCAGCAGTTTTCCCAAAATTCCCAACATATTTTTACTTATTATCTCATTGGCAAGAACTGTGTCACTTGGCCATTTCAAGGAAGTATGGACTTTTGAGCGAGGCAATGAAGGGAAAAGAGCATTAGAGACAGATGATAGATAAGCCAACTTCTAATTTCTACCTGAGTTTTTGTATGCATATTTCTGAAACATGGTAATGTGTAAACAATCCTGAGAAAGAACAAATTTGATAACTTTGAGTAAACTGACATAGAAATTCCAATGTCACCTAGTCTTTTGGGGTTTTTTTTTTTTTTAGTCTTTTGTTTTTAATGAAGATGAGAAACCAAATGAAATCTTAAAAGTGGCTGCAATAGATGGAATAATACATCTCTAGTTATATCCACCTCCTAACCCCCCAAACCTGTGATCTTCAAATGGAGAAATGGGGAGGTTATGTGAATTCCCTGGGAGGGCCCTGTGTAATTACAAGGTTCCTTAGAAGAGGGAAATAGGAATGTCAAGTCACAGAAGAAGATGTGATTATGGAAGCGGTGGATAGAGAGATGGAGAGTTGAAGATGCTATACTGCTAGACTGGAAGATGGAGGAAGGGGCTATGTGCTAGGGAATGCAGGCAGTCTCTAGAAGCTAGAAAAGACAAGAGAATGGATTCTCTCCTGGAGCCCCCAGGAAGAACGCAGCCTTACTGACAACTTGATTTTAAGATTTCTGACTTCCAGAACTAAATGATAATAAACTTGTATTGCCTTAAGCTACTAAATTCGTGGTAATTTGTTACAGCAATAGGAAGAAATTAATACAGACTTTAGTACCTGGAAATAAGGTACTGCTGGAACAAATACCTAAAAATGTGAAAGTGTCTTTGGAGTTCAACAGCAACTGGAAGAATTTTTTTTGGTGCCTAGTAGAAAAAAGCTTAGACTGCCTCAAATAGGCTGTTGGTAGAAATATGGATTTTGAGACTGCCCCTGAGAGTTTAGAAGGAAGTGAGGAACAGAGTAAAGAAAAGCTATATCATCTTAGGAAGTGCCAAAATCATTATGAACAGCCTGTTGATAGAACTCTGGATGTTAAAAGTGCAACTAGTGAAAGCTCAGAAGGAAATGAGGAACAGGCTGATTGTACCCTCTCCACAAAGCAGAACTTGTAAGTGAGGAGCATAACTGGTATTATATGCCTGCCCCACTATTGCACTGTGGGAGCAAATAACTTGTTTTCTAATTTTCTAGGCCCACAGATGTAGAGAAATTTTGTAGCTGAATGGATCATACACAGAGTCTCACCCATTCCATGATATAGAAGATGCTTTAAATGATGAGATTGGGGCTTTTGAGCTAAGATTTAGATGAGATTTTTGGCTTCAAGGTGAGCAGTAGTAATAGGTTGAGACAATAGGTTGGAACCTTTAGGAATATTGGAATGGGATGAATGTATTTTGCATATGAATCAGACTTGAATCTTTGGGAGCCGGAAAACAGACTGTAGTTAACAGAATAATGCCCATTCCCTCTGCAAAGATGACCATATTCTAATCCTAGAGCCAATAAATATGTTGCCTTAAAAAGCTAAAGGGATTTTGCAGGTGTAATTAAGTTAAGGTTCTCCTAAATTATCTGGATAGGCTCAATGTATAACAAGTTTTCTTGATAAGAGAAAGAGGGGGACTGGGAAGTCAGAGCCACAGAAAGATATGTGATGATGAAAAGAAAAACAAAGAGAAGAAAGGGATTTGAAGATGCTACACTGCTGGCTTTGAAGATGGAAGGACAGCCCATGAGCCAATGAAGGCTGCAGCCTCTAGAACAGTGGTTCTCAACCTTCCTAATGCCGCGACCCTTTAATACAGTTCCTCATGTTGTGGTGACCCCCAATTTCATTGTTACAAATTGAACATAATTAAAGCATAGTGATTAATCACAAAAACAATATGTAATTATATATGTGTTTCTGATGGTCTTAGGCGACCCCTGTGAAAGGGTCGTGCGACCCACAGGTTGAGAACCGCTGCTCTAGAAGCTGATGAAGGCAAGGAAGTGGATTGTTCCCTTGAGCCCCCCTGGAGAAATTCAGCCCTGCTGACACCTGGACTTAAGGACTTGAATTGTAAGATAATCAATCTTTGTTGTTTTAGGCCACTCAATCTGTGATCATTTGTGACAGAAGCCATAGGAAACTAATACAGATCAAATTAGAAGTTTCAAATGCTCTTGAAAAATGGAAATTAATGTTTTTATTAGAGTATGGCTAGAAGTCACAGTATTATCTCATGTGGGCATGCAAAATAGCAATCATAATGGACATTTACTGACTATTTACTATGTGCTTGGAAAATGCAAAGTGTATTATAGGATTTAATTTAACCCTCACCTAGCAGGCACACACTAATAGCATCTTCCTTTTTTCTCAGCACAAATGAGCAGACTGCGGGGGGACAGGGGCATGTGCAGCTGTGCCGGTACAGCTGGCAGATTATTGGTAAGGAGCAGATGCCTCAATAACATCATGTAAGTGTAAGTCGTACAATGTAATGACTTGATGCACATCAGTGGCTGGGAACTCACAAAACCATGTAGAACACAGGAGGTCACTTCGGGGACTCTTTCTGCTCTTTTCATGAACATGGGGAAGAACTTGACCAAGGACTGTAATTGGTGGACTATTGAACTGTGCAAAGAGCCCTTTGTGTTTGTCATGCTCTTTAAGAGTAGCCCAAAGGCTGGTATTAACAGAGGAAATTTATGTCTGTTAAAGGCCATCTAAGGAACTTCTTAATAATTTTAGAGAAAAATGCCACTATTATCCAAATACACGGGTATTCTAGTTCCCTAAAAGTGATGTTTGAAGCTTGATGGGGTTAAAAAAACAGCAAAGCAGATAGCAGCCTTCACTTTGCACGGTTCTGATACAAAGGAGCTCAGTTGACTTAGCTGACACAGCATGTGCAAAGCAAGGGCGGCCTGTATTAAGTTCTCAAAGGAGCCAAGGGGAAATACGGCCCTGAAATAGCTGCTCTGTGTCCCCGAGGGCAGGGTCATCTAGCTGATCTTTGCATCCTGATTGGAAGAAAAGGCAGTGTGTCTCCTCAGGGAACCGAAAGGGATAGATATACAACTAAGGAAACTGCACAATGAGATGTTGAGGTTCAAAAATAAATCAGACAAAGTGTCAGACAGGCAGTTTGTGTGACTTGGGGATGGGTGATTATTTGAGATCTTTGTATGTCAGATTCTTTTTATATCCTCATCCTTTGTCCCAAAGGATGACAATCCTGGCAGTTACTTCCTGTGTGTGGAAAGGTGGTTGAAAGGAATGAGGCATAACCGGCCGCCTCATCCCATTTCCTTTGGTTTCCATGTCATATTCAGATTGTGATCATGGCTTCCAGGACCTGCGCTATTTCTGGTGATGCCTCAGACCTGGCACAATGGGAAGGTTAGAATTTAAACAGTGGTGTTTCCACTTGACAGGCTTCTTTGTCATTTCCAACTCTTGTCACCTGCATTGTGTGACTTCTAATTGTGCTTAGTTCACACTTAAAGGATCGCTCCTGCCTATTTTTAGAATATTTCATTTGCAACCTTTTGTCTTCTAATTCAGCACAAGATTGTTAGGCACACAGTGGAAAGGATTAACAGGCTGTAAACAAAACCAAACAAATCAGGAATGATCACCATGCAAACACCCGTACTGCATAACAGTGGTTCCATGCCTATTAAAACCATTCCTACCACATTCTTTTTGTCAGCCTTTGACATAGAGTCCTGGTTTGTGGGGATGGCTGCTTACTGCCCTGATCACATCCTCCTATAGAGTCACAAGGCACAGTTTTTACATGTTCCAGTTAACAGGCCTTAATACTTTTTAGTGTATCTTCTTTTACTATGTCTCTTAAATCTCACCTTCCCTACTCAACGTCATCTACTGAGCTTGGATCAGTGTTCTTACTAGTAGACATTATAAAAATAAATTGATCACAGTTTGGAGGCCTACTGTGAGGGTTCACAGCACACCCATCCCCCCAGCTTTAGGAAGCTGTATTTAATAATAACATCATGTAAGTGTAAGTCATACAATGTGATGACTTGATGCACATATCTATATATATATATATATATATATATATATATATATATATATATATATATATAAAAGCAATATGCAAATCAACCAAATGGTGGAACGACCAGAACAACCAGTCAACCAGTTGCTATGAGGTGCACTGACCACCTCTTGGTCTCTCCCCCTGGCTGGCAGGCTCTGATCGCCCAATGGCGAATGGGGAACCAGGGGTGGGTGGCGGCAGGGGGTGGGGCTGGCTACCAGCAGCCAGGGAAGATGGCCCTGATCACAGGCAGGCCTAGGGGCTGTACCCATGCACGAATTTTGTGCACCAGGCCTCTAGTATATTATAAAATACTTACCACAATAAGGTTTGCTAACTCTTCTATCACCTCACATTATTACAATTTTTTTTGTGTGTGTGGTGAGAACATTTAAGATCTCTCTTAGCAACTTTTAAGTATATAATACAATATTGTTAATTATATTCATTTTAAAACTGGAAGTTTGTACCCTTTGACCAACATCTCCCCATTTTCTCCCACCCACCAGCCCTTGGCAACCACCATTCTGCTCTCTGTGTCTATGAGCTTGTCAGCACAAGTTTTCTGTGGTCCATCTTTTGAGAGTTGCTGAATTTCCACATACTTTTTCTCGCCTCCTCCTACTTCACATTAAGCCTGGAATGTGAGACTGAGGGAGATACAGCTCAAAGCAAGCCCTTTGTATATGGGAATGTTTCCTTTATCAAATACCCTTTAGAGTCCCATTGTGTGTAATTCAGAGGGAAATACTTCCTTTTATTCACTTGCTTCAAATGAGATAAAAAGGGAAGCACATTAACCCCTGGCTTGGAATTTAGCAGTGAGGCTATGCCATTGTGATTTCCATGTAAGAGAAGCAGCAATATAATAGCTTTCCACCTTCCCACATTTGTCTATCCCTGCAGCTGGACTCCAAGGCAAAACTAGCCTGAATTCACTAGTGATAACGGTGCTTACAGAGAAATTGTCTAAGATAATAAAGCTAAGATGCCTTAAACACTTATGTGTCAATGTTCTGTACGCCTGTTAATTTATTGCATCCTCACAACTCTATGAAGCAAGTACTACTGTATTATTATCTCCATATAAAGGCACAGAAGAGGCACAGTGAGCTGGGGTCATGTGTCAACAAAGTAAAGAAGAGCCGGTATCAGCAGCAGTGGTCCTGACCACTGGCGTGGGGTGCATTCTTAGAGAATGAATACTGTGGCAGGTACAGGAAGAGGTCTCTGTTGTTCAGAGATAGGACAATATTTGAAGAGGAAGACGTAGGAATATTGAGTTTAGCAAATTGGAGTTGACTACAGTGATGGAGAGACTGTGAGAGAGCAATCCTCTGGGTCTGGCAGGCAGGCAGGACTTGAGGATATCAAAGAGCTCATCAACAGAGAGCACACCTGGCTGCCAGGTCAGAATCCAGGTTCTGGAGAAAGATTGTGAAAGCCCAACATCAATTCTGGTACTGAAACAAATCTGGGTTGTTAAGTTTCTGATTTCAACTAATTCCTAAGTGTGGGTTTTTCCGCCGCACCACCAACCAGTTCTCTGATACCAACTGGGTGTCCTATAATTCAACTCAACTCTGACACTATCTACCTAGGGTAGCATCAGGTCTCACAGTTGATGGCTCAGTCCTACAAGACCTCTCCCCCCAATGACTCATTTCAGATGTCAATCACAAACCCAGGTTAGCACCCAGGCTTCTGACCAACTGGCTATACATTGGAGGTTCCAATGCCTCCAGCTTGGTCCTGGCCACTTGGAGCCCAACTGAGCCTGTATCTACCTTCCTGGTCCAGTTGTGGTCAGGTGGCCCAGTTATCTGCCAGGAAGCAAAGGAGAAGCAAGCCAAGGCTGATATATGAAAAATGAAGGGGAATGTCCATAGGTAAAGAGAGCATGAAAGCAGGGAGACCAGTTAGGAAGCTGTTGGAGCAGTTCAGATGAGAGACAATGATTTCTCAGACTAGTCTTGTAGCAGTAAAGAGGGTGAGATGTGGTTGGATTAGAAATATATTTCGGAAGTAGAGATGACAGGACTTCCCAAAGAATGGATGTGAAGGAAAGATCAGGGCTGATCCCCAGATATTTAACTCAAGCCACAGACTGAACAGTAATGCCATTGCTAAGATAGTGAAAAGGAGGGGAGGGAAGGTTGGTGTCAGACATCTCAGTGGAGATGCCAAGCAGACATTTGGACATACAATCTGGAAATCAGGACCACTGCTGGAAGATAATGTTTGTTTAAACTGTAATATAAACTTACATCATGCAAAATGTCTAATTCAGTTTTACCAAATTGAAAAAACACAAAGTTTAACCCTATTAACAGGTGATATTCACTGTTGGTTTTCCATGAAATTAGATCTTTTTATTTAAGTGAGTCTTAAGCTACCTTTCTTGACACACAGGTTTGGCTCAGTAAAAACCATAATTTATCTTTGGTCATCAAAACCTGATAAAAGTGATGATTCAATTGCAATATCAGAAACAGTTTCCATATCAACAAAATTCTTACAATATGGAGTCATTGATTCTAGATAAAATCCTGGTTCACTGGTTCATATCTTATGATGGGTGGAGTCAAAATCCTTTTTCCTGAAAAAAAAAGAAAAGAAAAGAAAAGAAAAGAAAGAAAGAAAGAAAGAAAGAAAGAAAGAAAGAAAGAAAGAAAGAAAGAAAGAAAGAAAGAGAGGGAGATGGAGAGGGAGGGAGGGAGGGAGGGAGGGAGGAAGAAAGGAAGAATGGAAGAAAGAAGGAGAGGCACCCTCCAAGCTGGTCTGATTTTGATTCAATTCCTCTATTCTGCTTGGAGGGGTCCTAAGCCTAACCCATTCCCATGATCTCAGAGTTATGGTATTAGGTGATAAACCCAGTTACTATGCTATGTACCCAAACTCTCAGTGGAAGTGAGCATTAGTCAGAGACTAGAGTTACCCGACTCTGCTCAAACACCCTGTCACATTTGTCTGGAGAAAATCAATTATTTGTTGACTGCTAATTAGAGTGACTCCTACTTATTAAATGTCTGCTCTATGCCAGGCTTATATACTGTCTTATTTTAATCTTCACTATAAATTTGAGTTTCTTTATTTTAGAGATAAGAAAATTGAAACTCAAAGAGATTATTTGCCCGTAAGTAGAACTTGGATTTATACACACACACAGCTGTATCTATATCTAAATGTGATTCTCTGCTTACTCTGTTATATTGTTCACACCAACAAGATAAGCACCGTGAAGAATTAATGACAACAGAGCAAGCTGAAGATGTAAGGATATTTGAGCTTCAGAATCTTGGATCTTCAGGAGGTATCTGATGTAACAGGTTTGGAGCACAGGATGCTTTCAACAATTATCCCCAATTAACCTAAAATAGGAAGGCCATGGATCAGAAATTGAGAAACAGAGCTAAGGTGTTTTAGCCACATAAATGGTGAAGCAGAAGAAGGAGGTCAAGAGAGAGAGAGAGAGAGAGAGAGAGAGAGAGAGAGAGAGAGAGAGAGAGAAGCATAAGGCAGACAAGCAGAGAGAAATTGTGTGGTAGGTAGGAGGCTGGCTCATCAATCACCCTTCCCAACCCTTCCCCCTTTCTTACCTCACTCACTCTAGTAGAGAATAGAAATTCTAAGCACCTGTGCCCAGTCTCCTTTGAAGCCAAGAGGTAATATGACATACTTTGGGCCAATGAGAGGTACATGGAAGTCTGCTTTGTTGGGGGAGGGCATTTTGGGAAAGCTTTTCCCTTTGTGATGGAAGGGTAACTACAGGCACAGTTGCCCATTTTTGCTCTTCTTCCTCCATAACACCTTGAGCAACAGTCATCTGTAACCATGAAGCAGAATGCACCAACAGAGTCAATACACTGAGGGTGTGGAGTGGGAGAAAGGCTCAAGTGACAGACCCAGTGCCCTGCCCTTGCATCTGAGGCATGTATATAGCAGAGTATGTTTACATCGTTAGTGACTTTAGAGAAGTGTACTCAGAACCGTGGGAATAAAACTGAGGATGAGCACACTCTCCAGGCAATCCTGGAGATGTATCTATGACAGGAAGAGCCTTTCCCTGCTGCTGGTATCCCATGATGACCAGGCAGAAACAGTTGAGAGCTAAAAGGCATGAATAATAAATCAGTTCAGAAGCAATCTCAATAGGAGCATTCTAAAATAATTAAAAGGAGAGCTAATTGCCCACCCAAGAAAATGAATCTGCTAGATTTTCCTTGCTGGTATAATAAATTACCAGTAAGACATACCTAATTATCCTATAGATGTTGCTTTACTATACTAGTAGTTATAGTCCAAAAAGAACTTAAAGAAACCAAGTCTAAAAAGAAACAAAAAAGCAAGTCTATGGGAAAGGCAGTTAAAATGTAATGGCAAAAGCAGAGTTTTATTACAGGAACTCAGCCTAGGAACAGGGACTCAGATTTGAATCACCTCGGCCTGTACAATCAGATCCTAAGACCCAATTGGGTTAAGGAGTCAACAAACCTAGAATGTGCAACCTCAGCAGACCTGAAAATCTTTTACACTTGGGATGGTACAATTGCTGAAATCCTAGGAAGGCAGACGTCCTGAAAACCTAGGAAAATGGAAAATAAGATTAAGAAGAAAAATCATATCCATTGTATATTTTTAACCTGAAATGATGAGAAGGTTATTTAAACAGTTTTGTAACCATAGTGACATTTTATGTTGGTTTGTTTGCTTCTTAAGTGCTAAAAATTATTTGCTTCCTGTGTCTGCTGTAGCAAATTACCACAAACTTGGTAGCTTAAAACAACAGAAATGTATTCTCTCACAGTTCTGGAGGAGGGCAGAAGTCCAATATCAAGGCTTTACTGCCTCCAGAAACTCTAGGCCAGAATCTATCTTTTGCCTCTTCCAGCTTCTAGAGGCTGCTAGCATTCCTTGACTTATGGCAACATCACTCCAGTCTTTGTCTCTGTGTTTACATGGGTTCTTACTCTTCTGTGTGTCCGTCTAATCTCCTTCTGTCTTTCTCTTATAAGGACAACTGTGATTGGATTTAAGGCCCAGCCATGTGATCCAGGATAAGCTCCCCAGGTTAAATTAAGATCCTTAATCACATCTGCAAACTGAGAAGGACATTTTTTTTTTCCTTTCAAGGTAACGTTTACAGGTCCTAGGAATTAGAACCTGTTATTTTGGGGTGGCCATAATTCAGCCTGGAATGGGGAGTTACTAAGAAAATCTGATCTTCTTGACCTGTAATTTTAATTTATCATTTAGATATGTTTAAATTTATAACTAATATGCCAAGTTTAGGGAATCAAATTTTTATTTGGATAAGTATATGAGTATTTAAAGGAATGTTGCTTGTTTTTAAAAGTCAATTTTAAAATAAATTTGATATATTCATAAATTAGACTTTCAACAAAATACAAATAGTATTGAATAATCTTCACACAAAAGTCTCTTGGATTTTAACATTTTTATTTTTATTTTTTGTTAATCCTCACTCGAGGATATTTTTCCATTGATTTTTAGAGAGAGAGGGAAAGACAGAGAAGTATTGATGTGAGAGAAACACATCAGTTGATTGCCTCCTGCATGAGCCCTGACCAGGGCCCGGGCAGGGGAGGAGCCTGAAACCTAGGTATGTGCCCTTGACTGGAATCAAACCCAGGACCCTTTGGTCCACATGCTAATGTTCTATCCATTGAGCAAAACTGGCTAGGGCTATAATATATTTTTACTTGATGTCTCTCTTGGTTTACAATGTGTATGTTTCAGTAATTCTTGGCAGAGTATTTCCCATTCCTACTGTAAAAGATGAGGGAATCAGAAATTTGAAAAAAAGCAAACTTATATGTGCACACCCACCTGCATGTCCCTTAATGACAAGAGCAGGGCAAGCAAGAGCAGGCACCCACACTGGGTCATTCATAGCAGTGGGCAGTGGCCCAACTGCAAATGCACCAATGAACTGGAAAGGGAAAAGGGGGCCAAATATCATAATAATAAAAGGCCAAGAGGCATCACAACAAAAACAACCAAACGACCAGTACCCATGCGGTGCATGGAGCACCTCTCGGGCGGGCCCTCCCCCACGGCCCACAGGCTCTGATTGCAGCAAGGCTGGCGGCCAGCGGGTGGGCGGGGCAGCACATGGGTGGGTGGGGCCTCGTGATTTCTCACACTGGTCCTCTAGTATATAAATTTGTGCAAGAGTAGGCCTTCACAGCCCTGGTGGCTGCCTCGATCCCGCAGCTGCAGGCAGCCCCTGCTTCATCCAGAAGGTCATTTGGATGGCTGTTCAGTCGATTTGCATATTACCCTTTTATTATTATAGATATATTTTGGTCTTGTGCTTGTGGTTTTGGATCCTTTTAGCAATGGGTCACAGGGCTGCTACAGAATGCTTTGTTTTGTTTATTTTCATTTTCCATGCTAGATGTGTTGTAGGTTTTGAACCTTTTTAAAGAAGGATGTTTGCCAAGATGTATTTTTTCCCGTGTTCTCTATTCCATGGAACACACAAATTCTGGAAAATAAAAACCAAAACAAGGCATCTTCCCCTTCCTTCAGCATAATCAGTTCCTAAAGCCATTACTTTCCTGGTTATTGGCACTTCTTTTTCTCCAAAGATCTGCCCCCTCCCCGCATCCCCCTTTCCCCGCACCCTGCCACCTCAGAGATTTCTCATGCCTGAGCACAGATGGTCCCACCTCTCAGGATTTGCATAAGTTGCATGATGTGGGGCGCTCCTGGAAAGTGGTGATTGACCACAGCATCTCAAAGGCACTTGGAATGTTTCTCACCGTCCTCGCATGTTCCCCTTTTGGCTATTTTGTGTCTACTGAAACCACATCCACCGCTGAAGAATACTTTTCCTCTGGTCTTCTTTTAATTTGCTGTGCGGTCAACATGTTGAGCCAACACCTGATTGCATGCTACTTTCCTTTTTGAGAATTCTTGAATACAATGCACAGTATGAGTCACAGTAATTCAAGGCCATTAACTCTATTGGTTACACCACGCATTACAGACTATTACTAATTATGCTGTACACATATGGCTTTTGATCTTCAGGATATGTTAACAATAATAACTCAGTCACCTTCCTTACTATGCAATCAGTTCAACATGCCTGGCCTCATTTTTTGTGTTTTGTTTTTGTTTGTTTGTTTGTTTGTTTTTTGCAACTGAGGAAATTGGAGGGAGGTAGCTTAGGTAATATACCCTGGGTCACAGAGAGGCATCTGTGTCAGAGAATAAATATGCTAATTAATGATGACTAAATAAAGTACAAATCACTTCAACCTAGAAGCACTTTAATAGTGCCAAATTAGAATAGTTTTTGAGTTACTAGAACAGCATTTTCTGAAAACTGTGAAAGTTTCCTTGGACACCTTCCATTTGAATACAAATGAGTCCCAACCTAATTAAATCTTTGAGAAGAGATGAACTTACGAGAGACCTACATGGCACCCCCTTTTTAGCAATGTATTGATGGATTGGAGACAAAAAGTAGGTAGTCAAGAGCATTCCATAAAATTGAGGGAAATGAGAGGGGAGATTAGTAATGACCAAGACAATTTTAACAGGGAAGGTGATAAGGTTTACTTCTCCTTTCCTAGTAATATGTATGCTCTCCAATGTGGAGTCTTCTAGTTTCTTTCAATGACTGTAGAATATTGGAGAGGATGTGGATAAATAGCACATATGTGTAAGCCTACAGGGAATTCCAAGTTCCTGGTTGAAGATACATTTTAAACACACCTTGATCTGCTTAGTCACTCCAGTGCCTGGGCTTTGTGGGTGTTTGTTTTCCGTCTGACTGTGGGCTTCCTCTGTGGAAATTTCTTTTTGTGCTATTGAGAATGGTATATATGAAATCTCAAAAGTCAAAGGAAAGGTGAGTGACTAACTTGAAATTCCTTGAAGATAAAATGGGGAAATTTCACAAAGGCCCCACCAGGCGTGGAAAATAATGAGTCTGAAAGTTTTTGGGAACTGATCATATAAGCACACAAAATCAACGAACAGCTAGAGTGGGAAAATTTATTCCCCAGGGAGTCCCAATGGCAGCGATGCTGAGTCATCCCAAAGCCTGCATCACCAATAAATCCCCCAAGCTGGACCTCTGTTACCCCAGAAAACATGACAAAACTCACACAGAAATCCTCACTGTGTCTGGAAAAGTGCATTTCAAAATCACATTGTTCAATCAAATTAAAATTTAAAATACATATATGGTTGGATATCCATACACAATATAGCTCTCCATGTGAAATATAGTATAAAGAACATAGAATTAAGAACCAGAACACTTGAATTGAGAACAATCTCTACCTCTGAGGCAGGCTAGTAAGAAGCTAGAGAAATTCCTTGGCAAGTGGAATAAGGGAAACTGAAACAAAATAATTAAACAAGGCCAAACAATTTGAGCAATTTACAGCCACAAGGTTTTATCTTCCTTAACCAAGGACACTTAGGAGCAAATGGTTTACACATTCCAGACCATCCCAGGGCAGACCTGCATTGGTCCTGGTTCCTCTTCAATGACATTCTTTAAAAATGAAACCAACCAAAAAATAACCCTGACCTCCCCATACACATATTTTGACGAATCAACATATCAAAGGAAACACCAGAAAAGCTAATGAACCTCCTCTAGGATTTCCACCAAGAGCCTCAAGACAAAGGACCCACTACATTCTTGCTAAACCCACATGCATGCCTGGCATCTCTGCTCTCTTTCTCTGAAACTTTAAGGATCGCCAAGAGACTTGAAACCAGGAGATCAGCAGGTAGTGGCAACTTGTCTTGAGCTTAACCCTGAACCTATCTCCAAGGTCCCCTATTTCTCTGACTTTCCAGTGAGCTAACAGCACCAGCCCCCAGGCTCTTTCCTATTGCTTTTTCTGTCCTAAGCCCTTCCTTTGTTTTACTCTCCCCAGCTGTAATAAACATATGTTCAAAATCACCTGGGCTTGTATTGTAAAATCTTTTCTGCATTAAGTAAGGAACTCACACACTATCCGCCAACTCAAGGCAGACCTCTTCTGGGCCCAGTCCCTGTCCTGTAATACCTCTGTTCTCCTGGAAAATCTTTGATTCTTTGAACTTCAGTTTCCTATTTATAATATGGAATAACTAGAGGCCTGGTGCATGAAATTCGTACATGGGTAGGATCCCCAGGCCTGGCTGGCAATCAGGGCCACTCAGGGCCTTTGGGCTGCTGGCTGGGGTCTTCCTCCATTTCATGTCACTCCCTGGTGGTCAGCGCATGTCAGAGCCAGTGGTAGAGCTCATGGTCGGTCGAACTCCTGAGGGGACAATTTGCATGTTAGCCTTTTATTACATAGGATAATGCTTTTCTTACCTAAATTGTTATGAAGCTCAAATGAGGAAATAAATGTGAAGGCACTTTGCCAACTAAATAATTATTCAAATATAACTTATTATTACTTTCATCATTATAAGCAAATTGTACAATTGGAAAACCTCTATATTCTCTGATGCTAGGGTTATACCTACAAAACACATGCAAACCAAGACTAATTCTAGAGCTGTAGACACAGGAGTGGGAGTGGGGGTTCTCCCTTATTTTATTTTATTTTATTTTCAAATCAACTTAAAATAAGTTAGGAATCACACAAAGGTGATTATCCACTTCCCCTCAACTTATTCCACCAGAGATTTCTCTGGGTTAATAATGTCCTTACTAAAGTGAAGGACATTATTTTTTTATTATATATATATAACTGAAGTGATAACTGAAGTGATTAGGAGTGCGGACTTCAGCACAATACGACTTAAGTTCAGATTCTGGTTTGGCCACTTACTATCTGTTCAACCTTGAGAAAATTTCTTGATCTCTTTGAGTCTCTTTTTCCCCATTTGTGAAATAGAGATAACTTTCTACATAGAAAATTCTCAGTAAATGTTACTAAATCGTAGTTTGAATGACTTCAATCAATTAAGAAGAGCAGTAAACAGGAAATACTTCCCTTCTTTATATCCCTTAATAGGTCAATTTGCTCCAGAGTAACTTGCTCAGCTGTTAGTCCACACAGTGCCCCCATGCACAGCAGGGAAAGGCACTCAATCCTCAGGACACTACCACCCTCAGTGGAAAAAAAGTCTCTAATGACAACTGCCACTGGTATCCCCACAGTGGTTCTCAACCTTCCTAATGCCGCGACCCTTTAATACAGTTCCTCATGTTGTGGTGACCCCCAATTTCATTGTTACAAATTGAACATAATTAAAGCATAGTGATTAATCACAAAAACAATATGTAATTATATATGTGTTTTCCGATGGTCTTAGGTGACCCCTGTGAAAGGGTCGTGACCCACAGGTTGAGAACCTCTGCCCTAGAACTTGGCAGTGAACAACTTGCTCATCCTTATGTGTCTCTGAAACTCACTCTCCTCTTGTGGAAAAAAAAATCAGTTCTTGGGTTAGAACATGCTATATCCTCTTATAATCCTAAAGAAGTTGTGATTTTCTTTCTTCAGGCCTTAGATTGACTTCAGGGTCCGGTACCTCATTCTAGCCAAGGACCCTCTTTTGGGCCAATGAGAGACAGTGTATTCTCAGGTTCCTGGGCACTAGGAAAAACAACAGAGAACTTTTCAAACAGAGTAAGTGAGGTTTGCATGTTCGGGTGAGGTTAGCACCCTTCCCACAACCTCCCCCCATAGAGAACCCAGCTAGCAAGACAAGGAGTAGATTCTGAGCCTTCCTGACAGTTCAGGAAACAAACAAAGCCTTCAAATGCCTTTGCTTGCCTCTCATCTTCACTAGCTAATGCAAAATAATAATAATAATAACCATTTGTTACATTGTTGAAGAACATGATGTCTGAAGAAAGAAAAAGTATTGAACCCAGCCAGCGTGGCTCAGTGGTTGAGCATCCACCTATGAACCAGGTCAGGGTTCGATTCCCGGTCAGGGCACATGCCCAGGTTGTGAGCTCGATCCCCAGTACGGGCATGCAGGAGACAGCTGATCAATGGTTCATTGATGTTTCTATCTCTGTCTCCATCTTCCTTCCTCTAAAATCAATAAAAATATATTTAAAAAATAAAAAGTAGGGGAAGTTAATATTAATGGTGTGGACAAACAAGGGGGTCTGTGGAAAGTAATCTCAAAGGGTGATCTGATCATAAATTCCTAACTGGGAAGCTCATGGTGGGTAGTTACACCCCAGGCATATGCAGTAACTTCTTCAGTAAAAGGTTTATAATTGCCCTAAGTAAGCCATGTCCATTGTTTCTGTGCATCTAGATGCACACACCTTTGAAATGGCTTCTTTAAGACCTCTCCTTCATGTAATCTTCCTCCTTCATCTCAAATGCATAAAATACATTGCAAAACAGTCATTCTCCAGAGCTTTTGAGATCTTGCTCCCTGGTATATGTCATTATTTTGGCTCAAATAAACTCTTATAAAAACTCTCTACAGATTTGGATGTTTCGTATGGCAACAATGGTAATTAGGATGGTAAGAGCAGGTTGCAAGCAGCTGAGCCTGTTGCTCTCAGGGATCCAGTGTAGACAAGCACTTGGCACCACCAAAACTCCCTCCTCACTCCATCCAACCTCTCCTCACCATCTCTTCTGATCCAGTCACTTCTCCAGCCCTCTTTGATATATCCTGGCCCTTTCTATCCATGCCCCTTCTCCCATCACTACTGTAAAGGGTCTGCTTCGTCTCACAAATAACTACCTATGATGGAGCCACATGCTTTGCTCTTAAGCCACTGGAGTGAGCCCATGGTTAACCCTATCATATACCTCTGGGACTGGGGTAGCAGTTAAGCCTTAGCTTCAGCAAGAAAAGAAACCAAGAAGTTCCCTTCTCACAGGACCTGTAATTTGACCTCCTTCTCAGAACAGAGATAAGAGGGATGTGGTTTCTACTTACTGGCCTAAAAGCCCATTATACAGTCATTTTACAGAGGCCCAAAAATGGAAGCCCCAGAAAGACTGAACATTTTATGAGAAATTTTATAAGGAGAATCTCCCAGCATGTCTTAAAACCCAGAGACAATTAAACTACACCTGAGTGTCAAAACTGCCAGGAATTTCCTGAGACCTATCAAAGAGATCTATCAACATCAATCACCCTGGGAAGACTGAGTGTACAATGAAGATAATACCTTAGACAAGCGGAGTGCTTTGGTTTACAAAGGACTTTCATTTTTACAAACTTTTTTTGATCTACATAACCTAAGGAGGTAGTCAGGCCATATATTATTATAATTCCTATTTTAGAGATGACAAAAGGAATGCTTCAAGAAGCAAAGTGACTTCTAAAATCACAAAGCTGCTAAGTGGAGAATGGGGTAGACTTTGCTTGACTTCTAATCTGTTCTTTCTGAAAAGAGCTGGAATTTGAGTGTGGTTGGTAAACAGAGCAGGAAGAAGCTGTCAACAGCTCTGTCTATTTGCTGCGGCAGTTACTTTTGGGGCACCAAACACCTATTAGACCCCTTCTGTTTACCCAGGTACATCAGCTCTAGGCCCCCACAATGAGGCTTCCTGGCTGTTTGTCTATACACTACTGTCTGAGGGGAGGATCGCAGATGCCCAGGGGCTTTCTCACCTTCAGTCTCTCCTGTAAGTCATTGCATTCATCACTGCTGTTGCTACAAAGCTACCTGCGAAGGTAACACATGACCCACTGTCATACCTTCCTGAGTCACCAACCATGTACTCAGTGCCTGCTCTGTGCCAGGTTCTTTGCTAGGCACCTGGAGCAGATGACTTCATCAGGTTAAGTCATGAGCTAAGTGAAAGGATGGAAAGATGCAAACAAGCAAGTCCAGAATTGTGTACAAAGAACAGAGGAGGGAGGGATGGCAAAGGAGAACATCCGATCAAACACATGATCAACTTCCTAAACTGAGAGTAGGAAAGGAATAGTTTTATGCTTAGGATGGCCAACACTCCACATTCCTGAAGGACATCTCAGAATGAGAGGTAGAGGCCTCTTCCAGAGGGATAGCAACATGCTGATAAGAAAGAGGCAGGTTCTAGGGTCTGACACACCTGAGTTTAAACCTGGGCTCTACAATGAACCCTCCCTGGGGTGGTTACAGTCCCTCTTTTTACCTGCATTTCCTGGTATGTACAAAATGGGGCAGCTGTAGTGACTACAGCGTAGTCCGCTTTGAGGATTAACCCACTGAGCTTCATTTAATAAAGGGCTCCAACACTGGCACTCCCCTAACTCTGGGTCCTGAACAAGAAAATTCCTTTACCCCTCAAGGATCTCATCTATTAAAAGAATTAGAACAGTACCTCTTTCAGAGGGTTGTTGTAAGAATCAAATGATCTAATGTGTGTAAAGTCCTTAATACTGGCCCTGGCACATGGTAAACGCTCACCAAATGCTGTGTACAAAACCATGTGGCTCACATCGCAAGAGTGAAATTCTTCCTGGCAACGCTTTTAATTCCCTTTCAAACTGGAGTTCATGCTCCCCATGAGGGAACCAGGGCAAAACAGAGCTATTGTTACTGTCTTCAACTTTTCCTAGGTTGTGTAGAAGATGAAAATATGCTACCCCAAAATACGCCAGTTGAACATAATAATTATTTTGAGCTGGAGGCCACTGAGAAGAAGCAGACACAAGAAAACCTGTCTGCCCCCCCCCCCTCTCTACCAGGAAGGACAGGGTGATTCTTAATCACAGAAGACAACCCTGGGCTAATAAGAGATGACACCAAAGGAATCTCTATAACAAACTTTACTGAAACAACCCTTATCTTCTATTAGCTTCCCCCACACATTTATTGTCCCACAGTTTGCCACCCCTAAAAGCCTAAACCCCTTTTATTTGTTTTGTCACTTCTCTATAAAATTATTCTCTATGAATATGCTTTATAAGCACCAGATCTAACCACCCCTTTGAGTTACTCATTACTGGGTTCTCCCACATGTTCTGCACCATGCATGTATTAATAAACTCTGGTTCTTTCTTGTTAATGTCATTTGTTAGTCTAATTTGTAGGGCTGTAGGCAGAAGACCTAGGAGGTAGAGAAAAAAGGTTTATTTCCCTTCCCAGCTGACAAGTCATCCCAAACAACCCTAGTTCTAAACTATTGTTGGGAGCCAGACGGTCCCCACACCTGACATGGCGCGGGTGCTGAAGGTCAGCAGCACTGTCCAGCTCCAGGGCTCACCTGGCCTGCTTGCTTCTACCCACCCCTCCTTTGGATTCAACATGAGGCTGTCTGAGGAGGAGCCTTCACCACAGTGGGCACTGATCTCATGAGGTATTGCTTAGAGTACAGCTGACCAACAGCCAAAATAATTGACACTGTCACCATCTCTATTATGCCTTGATCAGCATGGATCCACAGTGAGGTGAAGATAACCTTGAAGCAAGCTTGATGCTTATGAAAATAAGGACTGTGAATTTTAGAGTTGTTATATGAGTACACATTCAGTGTTTCTTACATTTGTCAAGTTCTAAACAAATCCCTGGACAAGGGACAGACAACTAGAGACAGCCATCTCTACCACACAAAGCCGTGAGCTATAAAGACTGAGTACACATCAATAGAATTTAGATTGTGTCTCAAAAGGAAAACAATGTATGACGACTGCTAAACGCTGGCATTGCATCCAAGAGGCAGAGCTCACCAAGGACAAGGCTGGGCTGGCATTGTTTCATATTTGGTGCCATGGAACAGAGAGCTGAGGTCAAGGACCTGCAGAATGCAATGCCCCAAATCCCAAGAGAGTGTGCCATTGTCCAACTAGAGTATTCTTTTGGATCACAGAAATTCCCTCCTTTCTATCTTTATATTCCCAGGGTTTGGTTCAGAATGCATCCTCATAAATGT
Organism: Myotis lucifugus; assembly: GCF_000147115.1. NCBI lineage: Eukaryota > Metazoa > Chordata > Mammalia > Chiroptera > Vespertilionidae > Myotis > Myotis lucifugus. Next base: position 11,290,203 of record NW_005871059.1, on the reverse strand, counting down.
TAGAGGATGATGACAGATATTCCATGTTTAAAACAAGAAATATTTCAGAGTTAATGTTTTTATATGGAGGGATGCATATATAGACATACTTGGGTATAATATACACCTACATGCGTGAACATATGTGGATATAGTCAGTAAAAATGTAAATCTTCATTATCTTATGGGACAAAGATTGAACTGATAGGTCTAGCATAAGCTAATGAGGAACTAGTACTCTTGTGCCTCTCTCTTTACCATTAATGGTAAGAACCATTAGCCACTGACTTCCTCTGAGAATGAGTCCAACACATACATTCTAAATGAAGAAAGAGCCAAGCATTTACTTCCAGGATGACTAAGCACTATGTGTGTGTGTAAAAGTTTATTTTATAAGGTCATGTAATTCATAGGAAATTATAGCTGTGTGAATACTGATTGTGCCACATTGAAGAATCATTTACTGTTTTAATTGTACAATCCCCATTTTCATCACCATTTTTCCATTTAAGGAGCTGCTTAACCTGCAAGTGTTGATGGAAATATCTAAGGAAGTAACATCATAGTTACTATCGAAAGCCAAAAACACCCATCCTATCGCCACAATGTCTGTCTCCTTTGAGATAAAAGGGAAAACACAACTTCTGGAAACTGAAGCCTTCTCAACACATTGCATTTGAAGTCATACTTCATCTGAGTAGTCGAGACTTGATTGAAATTCCTACTTTTTTAAACTCTTATTTGCCTTGTGTGAGTCCATATTATACAGAATCCCTCTCATTTTCTGGCATTAGGGGGCCATAGGAAAAGTTCAAGAAAACTGAAATACTAAATTGGTGTCCTTTTCCTTTTTAATGAGAAGACAGAAACTGGGTTCTATAGGACAGTGAGGTAATGTTTATTCTTGGCAAATTTCCTAAACCTATTTCGAACATGTGATTTGGTAGCATATTTTTTAAAATGTAGTTATCCCTATGGGTTTCTAGAAGCATCATATCCGCAAATAAATGAATAGACTTTTTAATGGTGGTTCAGAATGATTGCCTTTCATGCAAGATTGTTCATAAAGATATTGCATAATTCAGACTCACAGGAGGTATCTTAGAGGGTGTCTCTGCTGTCCTTGTTTAAGCAGTCTTCTCAATTATTTTCTGGTTTCCACGGTTACTCTCTCTTCCCCTGGCTGTCTTTCTGTGATAATCTGTACTTTTGAAGACCTTAATACCCTATAACATAGTGATTTTATTTTGAAGCTATTACATCAATGAGATCTTCATCCCCTTTTCCCATACATCCTGTATGTAATGGCCACTCTATCATTATAGTCCAAGGGGAAAGGGTGAGAGTGACTGACAGTTCAGAAGGTCACAATGTTGGGGTAAGATCCATTAGACAGCAAAAGGATGTAAAGTGCCTGCCCATTGGATCTTGGTGGGCGACAGGAAGAAGAAGAGAGACAGAGAAGGGCAGAAGGTCCAGACTTGTAAGATATCACTCTAATGGTGGAAATATGCATTTGGGTGTAGGAAAGATGGAGGTTATTCAGGGCCTAGCAATTTGTCTGGAATTCAGTCACATCAGCATGGAGGAGCCATAGCCCAGCATTGGGAGAACACAGTGGCTAGATAGAGGCACCTGAGGCAGCACTCGGGTTTCCCATGAACTGCACCGAACACACACTGTAACTAGAGATTTCAATGTGCCATGTTGAGAGACACCAAGAGAACAAAGACATCGTATATGCCCAGGTCCACAGTCTCCTGCGAGAGGTGTCAGGATGATGGCCAAATGACCACGCAGGCACCACATGACCCTTGGATCTTGTCTCCCTTCCACCGCCACAGGTCACACGAACCTCATCCCTCTCACATCAAGATGCCACCTTGAATGACTGAGCAGTTCTCTGAAACAGTCTAAATCAGAAGAGATAGCGAGGTCATAAACTGTCAAGCTTAGAGTCACTTTCCCCTTCTGTTAAAAGATAATTTTAAAAAAGATAAAACCATGATTCTCATGCGTTAAATGTTAAATATTTTATTAATGCAAGTTACGAGGGAACCGTTAAGATTTTATAGTAAATTCAAAGGAGAAATCAAACACAAACACACACACACACACACACACACACACACACACACACACACGTAGTCCAGCAGGAAGACTGAAATGAATCCCCCAAATTGGTCAATGCACACAGTGCAATTACTAACTACCGTTGCAAGGCACATTTGCATTACTATAGGTAATCTAGAACTTACAGAATGTAAAATAGCTCAAGGTCAATGGAAGGCAGAGATAACCCAGAAGGGTGTACTAGAGAGGGCAGTCATCTTTTTGCCCACTTATGTTTTTCACAATTTTCTCCAATATCTGCTAGCCAGGGCTGGGACTCTTGCAAAAGTTCAAATCTGTTATAGAAATTAAAGTTCCAAGTTCTTTGTATATTTTAGAAGTTATGAGTACATTTGCAACTTTCTATGAAGTCGCCTTCCAGGGACACTACTGTCATCTGCCACGAACATCCATCGGACTGATCCCTCATTAGCTCTGTAGGACTAATGGTGTCTTACTGAGCCAAAGACTCTCAGAACCTGAAGTGTTCCTGTGAAGGGCCCTTTAAGCCAGTGCTGCCAGGGTCTGAACTTTGACAAAGTGAGAAGAACCCTTCTCTCCAACGTGAGTGCCAGCCTCACTTACATGAGGAGACACAGAACCGTGATCCACAGGCATGCATCATCTCAGAGAACTGTGCTTTAGCTTTCCGTTGGAGCCCCTCTTTCTAGGATTCCTATTAAGATCATGCAGGTCAGTTCAAAGGGTTATCTGAGATACAGGAAATTATAATTAGAGCCATCCTTTCATTCTTTGGCAATTTTAAAAAGCCTGTTGGCGACACTATTTCATCCATCCATCTGTCCACCCATCCAGCCTTCCAGTAGTTCAGAGCAGGCCAGGCACTGGGCTAGGCTTATCAAAAATTAGTAGAAGCTTCCTAAATCCTATCAAATGAGTTCTTTCCACCGAGTTCTGTCTCCTGATCTGGGGTAATTAACATAGAGTCTCAGGGAAGGAGCAAGGTGCATGAGCCAAAGAAACCCCAACTTAGTATCTCTCTCTCTCTCTCTCTCTCTCTCTCTCTCTCTCTCTTCTGGCAAATTCTTATCATCTGCAAAATATGAGGGTATAACTCTCACCACCTGTAACCTTCTAAGGGCCACCGCGCAGCTTGGTCTCAGGTTCAGGCCAATTACTGGTAACACGTACTCTCTTCCTCATATTCTTATTTTACTTCCACATCAGTCATTCATGCAAAATGTTACATTTTCAGTCCTTTCTGATGGGTTTACTAGCATGATAGTATCATTTATCATATTATAACTAATATAATTTAGCCATAATCCCATTAATTGATATATAGCCTAATTAATGACTGCTTTGGACTCAAAGTATTTCTTCTTTCACTAATCATGAATGGTTTCATCATTTCTTAATTTTTTTATCACTTTCTTCTCAACTCCCGACTGCCCACTGGATTTTCTAATTTGTGATTTATAACTGGGGTTTCTTATATTATAAAATCCAAATTCATCAGCCTCTCCTAGAATCTAGTTTTTTTATTTTTTATTTCCAAGCATCATCTTTGTGACCTATAAGGTGTTCCAACTTCCCAGTTTGTTCATAATCTGGACCCTTTCCAGCTTTCCATTGTTCCACAAACATTGCTTTTTGTCAAGCTGGTGCTGAAGGCCAGAAATATAAAGAAGAGAGAATGCCCTCCAGAAGTTCAAAGCTACTAGATGGGAATAAAAAAGACACAGATGTTTAATTCAACACATGGAATAACTTACTTAAAAAATTGTTTTAATTCCTCACCGAGGATATGTTTTTATTGATTTTAGAGACAGAGGAAGCGGGGAGAAGGAGAGGGAGAAAGAGGGGGAGGGGGAGGGGAGGGGGAGGGAAGGGAGGGGAGGAGAGAGGGAGAAAGAAAGAAAGAAAGAAAGAAAGAAAGAAAGAAAGAAAGAAAGAAAGAAAGAAGAAAGAAAGAAAGAAAGAAAGAAAGAAAGAAAGAAAGAAAGAAAGAAAGAAAGAAAGAAAGAAAGAAAGAAAGAAAGAAAGGGAGGGCGGAAGGAAGGAAGGAAGGAAGGAAGGAAGGAAGGAAGGAAGGAAGGAAGGAAGGAAGGAAGGGAGACCAATGTGAGAGAGAAGCATCGATAGGTTACCGCATATGCACCCTGACCGGGGATTGAACCCATGACCCTTGGGTGTACTGGACAAAGCTCCAACCAACTGAGCCACACCAACCAGGCCTTTCTAAAAATTTTGTTACTAGATTTGAATAGGCTATTCCAGGACATGGTGAGCTTTCTTTTACTTTTTAGCCAAGGCTAACAGACCATCCTCCGGGAGTGGGAGAGGACATAAATAAAATAGCCTCTAAGCATCGATGTTTCTGGTGAGTTGCCTCATGGGATAATGAAGAACCAGCTCTGACCAGAGTGAAAAGGTCAGCCCCTGCAGCTGCCTCCTTCTCCCTGTCCATCTAAGGAGAGGCACGCTGGGCGCGAGGAGCAGGGGGAAACGGTAATTGGAGGAGGGTGATCAAAGGAGATGTCCTTCATCCTGGTGACATTCACTTAAGGGTTCCCACAGAACTAAAAGAGCCCAAATGAAGTTTCTGTTTGGGAACGCAGATTTAAATTCATATCCTTTCTCATTGAGCAAATATTTACCCCGTGCCAGTGATGTGAAATGTCTAGTGCAGACTAAATGAGAGATGTTTGCAGAGAACATAGCCCATAACAGCACATAAACAATGACTAGGAGTTCCTTTTGGCCACCAGTGCTGTGTTGTTCTCACTTACATCACTCTGGAAAAATCCTGCTATGTAACATGAGGATTAGCAAAATCGAAGTCTCTGTCCTACTCCTTCAAGTTCAATGAAAAGCCTGTCTGCTCTTTAATTACTGTGTTTGTAGCATAATAGATTTCTGTAACACCACTCATGGGCATTCCGTGTCTGCAATGGACCACCCCCCCACCCCCCCACCCCCGTCAGCAGTGAGGAGGTATTTGTGTGCGCTCTCCCACGTGTTCTAGATATAGTATTACTTCCCTGAGGACAAGGATTATCTTTGGATTTGCTTTAAGTTTACCACAGAGCCAAATATATTAAGTGATTATAAAGATGTTCATAAAAATGACAGAGGGGACTTTCCTTCATGCAATGCTTGTCATTTTTCAAACTCTAGTTACAAAAGAAGAACAAAGCGTTCAATCAGTTCTCATTCCAGTTTGTACTGAAGAAAAAAAATATGTGAAAAGACATAAATGTTTGACTAGTTGTACGGTAAGAACTCTTATCTGGAAAGGAAGATGACAATGCTAATGATGAATTCACTGAGAAAATGCATTTGATAAACCAGATTGTCATCTTTTGTTTCAAATCATGCAAAAGGGATTGGGGGACACTCCTAACCATAGTGTGTCAACCAGAAAGGTACTTTACAGGTTTTCAGATATCATATTAATGATTGCAACTGTTTCCCAGCAAGCTCTAACCACTGATTATTACAAAAAAAAAGTCTAACTTTATGGTTAATTTATTGTATGATACCCCAGCGTCTCTCCGGCCATTGTTTTGTCATATACAGCACAGCTATGATGAGCCTAGTGTCTGGCTGCCTCCTGGAGTATTACCAAAGGCCGTGGTACGACATTAGCAGAGGACATCCAACTCTTGGTTATCAGCTTCTAAGGAAGGAAGCCTGAGCCATCATCACACAACCCAGGTGGCATTACTGGGATGCCACACAGCAGGAGGAGGAGGCTGCAAACCAGTGGCAAATGGGGCAGGTGAATGGTTCACCCCGGTTTTGCATCCTGATATCTCAGAGCCCACCGCTAAGTGTGAGACACATGACACGCTAGTTGGGGACCTCTCAGGTTCCTCTGCTGCCTGCACCCTCCTGGCCATTCTGCTGGCTTACAGCTTGACCTCAGGTCTTACGCAAAACTGCAAAGGGGAAACAACTCCTCTTGTGTCTCATCTTTTCTCTCTATGACCTTTCCTTCTTCCATTTGGAATCCCCCAACTAAGACCAAGTATATAATTTTGGGGGCCAAGTGCGAAATGAAAATGCAATGTCCTTCATTCAAAAATTGTTGAAGAATTTCAAGATGGTGACAGCAGAGCATTAGACAAAGTCCTGGGATCGGAGGATAGGAGGGGGGGAGGGGTAGAAGAGGTCAATGCGGGGGGGGGGGGAAGGGGGACATATGTAATACTTTCAACTATAAAGATTTAATTTAGAAAAAGAAATTACAAAGAAAGAAAACACAGTACAGACAAGCTTTGCTTTGCACAGGTTCTAATGTGCATAGATTTCAGTTACTATAAATAACTGTCCTGTCCCTCACCAACATGGTTCAAATTTCAGTTACCACGACATAGTAACCATAAGTAACTCTTAAAGTACAAACTTCATTGTTAGCTCATCTGTCCCTGAATTATTATATAAATACAAATGAACATCATGATCAATGTACAATCACATCACTCTTCCAAAATCCATTCGTCGCTGTGCATCTATTACTCAGTTTATACACATACAATAAAGCTGTTTCCTTCTGGCCTCCCACGGAAAAACCACATGACATTTTACAAAAATGGGTGTCTCAAAGAAGCAACTGGCTGACAAAGATAAAAGCCTATCAAACAAATGAAAAGTGATCATCTTGGAAGTGCAATTTGGATCAAATGCAAATGAAATTACAGAAGAAATAGCTAATGTGGAAATGCTAACATAGTATTGCTGTTTTTTGAAAGACTAAATTTGCAGTCAGAGGAACCTAGTAGTGGAGGTGACATAAATGAGGAAAGTGCTTATAATGGAAAGGATAAAAATGTCCCAGATGAAGTGACCCTAGCAAAAACTTTACATTAAAGGAATGCTCAGATATTTCATACTGTTGCATGTGAGAAGGATAAAATGTTGAAAACACAAACTTAATTTAGTTCTGAGTATGACAATTCACAGAGGCATCGAAAAGGTGCTGACTCCATATCATACATATACAGTAAGGAGGCAACAAGCACAATTCAAACTGCTACTGACTGATTTTTTTCAGTGTGATAACATATACATAATATAAAATTGACCACTGTAGCATTTTTAAGTATACAGTGGCGTAGCATTAAGTACATTCACATTATTGTGCAACCATCGCCACTATCCATACCCAGAAACTTTTCATTTTCCCAAACTGAAACTCTGTATCCATTTCCCAAGGTTTTTACAAAGAAATAAAAAATACTTTAACTCTCAGTGTCTAATGTGTCTGTTTTAAATTATAGCATACTAAATTAATCGTATTTTTTATTTTCCTATGCATTTATAACAGTTTTCAATGTCATGACAAATATTTTTAAAGGTCACAGAACAGTTGTAACTTTTCCATTGATTATGAAGATAGCTTTGCATGAGTTTAGTTTGCATGGTCATTTTTATGGTCCTTCACAACCACATAAAACAAGGACTTGCCATAGATCAAAATTTGTGAGGTAAAATCAAAGTGGTGCTCAATATAAAATCTGGGTTTACATGCTTACATTAGAAAATAGGAGATTCCAGCAATATACATATTTATCTAATCATCATATTATACACCTTAAATTTGCAATGTTATATGTCAATAATATCTCAATAAAGCTAAGGGGGGATGAGAAAATGCTCAAGTTCAGTTATCTAAGTTTTCATGTTAGGAGCTAGATAAAGAACAAATTAAACCCAAAATAATTAGAAGGAATTAAATAACATAAACAGATATGAATTCTATAGAGAATGCATAAACAACAACAACAAAATCAATGAAATTAAATGACCCAACAACATATGTGCAAACAAATACTGGTACACTAATGCTCACATAAGCTTTCTTAATAATATCCCCACACTGAAAATAACATAAATGTTTATCAAGAGGTGAATGAATAAATAAATTGTGGTATATCCATTCAATGGAATATTACCTTGCAATAAAAAAAGAATGAGCTACTAATTTATGTAGCAACACAGATCTTAACATTTTGGAGCATCAAGCCAGACACAAAAAAGTGCATACTGTATAATTCTATTTTTATGATAATCTAGAATGAGCACATCTGATCTGTATTGTCTGAAAGTAGATGAGTGGCTGCCTGGTGCCTGGGGTGAGGTGGGGAGATTGACTATAAAAGAGCATAGGAAACTTTTTAAGGTAATAGAAATGGTCTAGATCTTGATATGATGGTTACTTGGGTGTCTATATATGTCAAAATTCATCAAGTTTAACGTGAGCATTTTATTGCAAGTAAAATACATAATAAACATGAGGAATACTAAACTGTAAGTTTGAAGGATATGTTCATGTAACTTTGGATTCTTGTAAATCAATAGTATTGATGGTGGTGTAGGGGAACTGAACACTTTTACAATGATGTGTGTTTGTGTTCATATTTGTGTGTAGTGATGGTAGCAAAGTGGTAGAAAGTTGGTGGTTCATTTTCCTGCTTCCCACCATTCTGCCCCAGAGGAAGCACCCCCTCTTCACTTTGCTTTCACCTACTTTTCTAAGTGCTTCTTTTCCAGCAGGCAGAATCTCCATTGTATGCATCAAGCATGTCAAACTCAAAGGCTAACATGGGCCAAATAAACAAGGTTTAAGTCTATGTGGGCCACAGAAAAACAAAAGCTTCAATTTTCATAGAAATGTAGGTTTATTTCAATAGAGACATGCTGAATACAAAGGGCTGAAATAAATTAGTAATCGTTAACATAAAATAATAGAACATTTTAATAAAAATTAATATTTTTTCTTGAACATTAACTTACTAGATACTGAATAACTGCACAAATTAATAAGTGTAATGCAAATAAACCTATTTTTTCTTGTTCTCTGAAAGCAAAATATTTCCTGTTGTGTAGATCAAACAAGTCAGTGCTAATGACGTGGCAATTGGCTGCTAAAATATTCGCTGCTAGTATTAGTGGAGAGAAATGGTGTGCCTGCACCTGCGCATAAGGCACGTAAGGGAAATGAATGCAGCACGATATAGTAACTAGTCATTAGCAAATCTTGTAGTTCGTTAATTGTAACTAGTGGCCCGGTGCACAGATTCGTGCACATGGAAAGGAAATCAGGAGTCCGAGCCTGCATGCCCGGGGAGTTTCCATGTCCCTGTGAGCCACCAGGAAGTCAGGTGAGGAGTCTGTCCTCCTCCCCACAGCTTCCTGAAAAAATATTTCCAAATGTCGCTTCTGCAGCCAGGGTCGTGCCTTGCCAGCCAGGAGGTTCCCAGTGGATGCCTTGGGCCGTACTGAATGCTTTCCACCACTCGGTGCGGATAAGAGACACTCTGAGGTGAACGATATAAAGTTGGGGATCTTGTGGGAGTGGGGGTGCTCTCTTGCCCTTCAGATCCATCTCTCTTTGACTTTTACCCCAATTGTCAGTCGCACCTTGTAGCCACTGTTATATAGCTGCCTTCCTCTATAGCTCTGTGGCAATCAGTAAGGGATGAGATTTGATCTTGATGCCCTAGGCAGAGTTCTAGGAGCCTGGCAGCGATATCAGGCTCATCCTGGTTACTCTGAGTGTCCACGCTTCAACTGTTCTCCAGAGATTGTAACTGCAGGCTTATGGGGTACAAGGGATGTAGCAGTGCGCTAAGCAGCAGGTGGCTGGGGAGGAGCCTGAGCCAGACCGAGCTCTGTGCTGCTCCCACTCACCCCAGCTCTGCTGCACCTGCCACCACCGCAGCTGCACTCACTAGCTGTGAGCCTGGCTGCTGGCTGAGTGGCACCCCTGCTGTGGGAGTGCACTGACCACCAGGGAGCAGCTCCTATGTTGAGCACCTGCCCCCTGGTGGTCAGTGCATGTCATAACAAATGGTCGACTGGTCTTCTGGTCGCTCCAGTTGTTTGGTCATAATGATCACTTAGGCTTTTACATATAGAGATTATGTATAACAAGATATTGTAAAAATTAAGTTATGAAATTTTTATTAAAACGTTTTATATATACCATTATATTGGCTGGGCCGCAACAATATTCATTGTAGGCTGCATGCGGCCCACAGGCCGTGATTTTGACATGCTTGGTATACATATTTACAATATGTTCAATCAGCAATAAGGAAAACTACAGCCTTCTGTGATCTCCTCTGTATTAAATGCCTTGACAAATACATAGCTGAAGGAAAGTACATTTTCTGCCCATACATAATTTACAGCCAATATATTACTACACAGTGAGTGTTTCTCTCTCCCAGTTCCCAAACAATAAACCACCTACTTCCTCAGGGTTTTTCCAGGAACTAGGTCTTTCAGGCTTATTGAAGGGTGATAGTGGCCTCCTCCTCACCCCTCCCCTAAAACACACACACACACACACACACACACACACACACACACACTCACACGCTCACGCAGTGCAGTACTTCCTGGGGGAATTCAGACCCAGTCTGAACTAGTTAGAGCCTCCGGCAGTTCCTCCACAGCCTGCCACCTGAGAGGATGTGGGGCTGCCCTAGCAACCAGAAGCTACAACAGAGAGCGATGGGACCTCAAAACCTGTCCCAGATGGTGTCCCAACAGTTTCCTACTTTAAAAGACAGCCCTGTGTTCTTTCAGTCTTGGCCCTGGCGCAAAGGAAAACAGCCTTTATTCATTTCATTGGGCATTTCTCCTGGTCCTAAACCTCTTGTTCAGCAAACCAAAGCCAAGGAGCAGGCGAGGCAGAATCTGCCCTTCAGGGTTCCTTCCAAAGGCAGTGGCCGGCCTGGGCCTCCTGCAGCCCTGGAAGTGCTCTCTGCTGCTACAGGCCTGTGCAGGCTGTGGAGACTTCCTGGGCTCTGCCTCACCCATGTCTTTTCTGTTTTGCTTCTCTTCATTCTTCCATGTAGCACCATTTGTAAAACTCAGAAGCTACCGACCTCCTCTCCTGAAACGCCTTCTTCACAAGCCACTTCTGCGAAGTGTGTGTGTGATACTCCACGGTTAGATTCACTTAACTGGGTCAGTTCTAGCTGAATGTTACAAACTATTGAACTTGGCAGAAGTCACAGAACATTTTGTTTTCATAAACTGCCACTTGTATAGAGATTAAGTACTAGGCTAGGATAAACTACATCTAATCCTTTGATCCATACAATTTTATCATTCAAATCGATCATACCTAATATTAGTATCCAATAATAGTTTCCCAAGCCAAAAAAAAGCTGTGAGTTGGCTTTCTCCCCCGCCAAGTTCCAAGTTTTGGGGTCCCATTGTGACCTATGAGAAACACTGGTCTCCCTGCCTGAGGCTGAGTTGACGGTGGGCAGCGTGCCCCTCACACAACCAGACAATGACACAGAGATCTGGACAAAGAGCCTTCTGCTCAGCACCAGTCTACAGCTTTCTATTGGGATCACAGCTAAACTTCTGAGCCTCTGACTCACCAATCAAACCCCGTCCATTTTAATCATTTCCAACTCCCTCCCACATGTGCTTCCTGAGACCGGAAACAGAGAAGCAGACAAATGACCCACACATTGAGCCTAAAAACTCAAGACTATAAGTTGAGTCTAAAACCTAAGTTTGTTTTCTTCTGTTGCAACAGAATTTATTTTGCTCCCAGAAATGCTGGCCAAAGTATATTACTCAAGTTCTAATTTGAACTGAATGTCAAAAATAATTTTTTTAATCTACTAGTCAAAGAAAATATCTTATATTCTTTGCTCACTTAGAGTATCAGCTAAGTCTTCAGCTTGGAAAACATGTAAGTTGTCTCATGTGTCAGAAATACATATTAAATGAAAATCAGGTGTGTTTTGAAAATATTCACGTCTTCTGAAAATTCCTTGTGTTGCCTTTATAAAGTTTTATTTTTCAATAAATCATGCATAGAATTCCTTAATCTTTAGGAAGCATCTTATAACTATCCCTAGATTAAAATGAAAATCTATATATCTATATCTATATATCTATATATCTATATACCTATATAGATATATAGATATATAGATATATAGATATATATATGCCTAAGTGACCTTTATGACCAAGTGACCAGAACAACCGGAACAACCAGTGGACCAGTCGCAATGACACACACTGACCACCAGGGGAAAGATGCTCAATGCAGGAACTGCACCCTGGTGGTCAGTGCACTCCCACAGCCAACCTTCCACAGCCAGCCAACCTCCTGCAGTCCCTCCCCTCCGAAGGCCCTGATCTTCGACCAGGCTGAGGGACCCCACCTATGCACGAATTTGTGCACCGGGCCTCTATTATTATTATAATCTGATTAAATAGGTACCATCTCTCATGAACATAAATTCCCAACAAGTTCCAGAAATAACTTTTATAGCTAAGTAAAATAAGAATCAGTAAATATATTTCCTAAGGCAGGAAAGATTTCCTCTCTCTGCATAGTACATTAGGTACATTACAAAAGAGTTTTCTTGTCCTGAAAAAATAAACATTAATGGTCTTGCAGGTGGCAACAACTGAGAACATATTGGTAGCCATTTTCTTCCCAATGATGTTAAAATTTTTCTTAAAAATAAAATATGCATTAATATCACCACTACCTTCAAACCAGAGTCCTCTAACTGGATAATATCCTCACATTATCCAGACAGTGAGCTCTGACGAAGTGCTGGGCTAGTTGATGGGAGTGGAAAGTGGGTGGAGAGGAGAAGGGAACCCTATTCTTACCTTCACCTTTGGAAGCACTGATAACTGTTAGATTTCTTGGACCTCCTCATAATTGATATAGGGATACTGGCAGCAAGAACAAAAGAACAAAGAACAGTCCAGAACAAAAAGAAGTTGCTCCATGTGCCAATTCCTCATTTAGGTAACGAGGACATTGATAAGATAAACCTTCTTAATCAGAAGCTAATGTTGGCTAACATAAATATGTGTTTGAGTACATCAAGCAACCATTGAGACCATGTTAAACTTTCTACTTAGGATTTGTCATATATTAGTCTTGAAAATGCTACTTTTTGCTGAAAAAGATACAAGAGCTTACAGCCAGTGATTGGCAGATAAAATTTAGCCTTTGCCAATGATCTTCAAAACTTTCATGACATTGGATCATAGAAGGAAATCCAAGCAATAGGGTCCTGACTTCCAGAATAAAATAAGAAACAGGCCAGCTAAAATCTCTGGGCATAATGGCTGAATGTCTCAACTTGAGTCACATTATCAACAATAAGACTGACTTGAATAGTATAACAAAAGAAGAACCCCACAGGATTGATGCCTTGTTATAGGGTCAAAATCACATTCCAGAACAAATCCTACTTAAGACATGTGTGATTAACACTTGCCACTACTGTGCACTGTTCTTCAGAAATTAAAATAGGTTACTTTCTAAATGTGTCCTTATGACACTAGGGCAAAATCTTCAGGCAGGCACTGGCACCTGTCCAGAAATAAAGAGAAGTTGCTAGAAAATGGCCAAAGCGGTCATCCAAGACAGTGGACATGTTTTAAAGTCATTTGTAGGTTTAATTCGATGGTAGAAATGGTAGGTTCTGCCAACGTGTGAAGTAAAACAACTTCAACCCACTCTTTTGAGCAATGTCACCTCTGTTCGATGCAAGTCAATATGACAAAACTTGAAAAAGAAATTCCACATTGTTAGGGTGCCTGCAGCCCCCAACATAATCGAGATAGGAGACTGAGTGAGAGGGATGGGAATGGGGTTGAAGATCCTCTGAAAGCCAAACTCCCCAGAAACTTTTTGCCTGACATTGTAAAAATTATTGGTAATTTTGAATGAAATTACACTATGTTTTACAAACACTGCTCTTGAAAGCTTTGTCTCACCAGAAGCAGAAGTGTTGGGTATTGTGGGATAACAAGGCCCCAGGGTATTTCCAACCAGACTGGCAGCAAGAAGCAATACAATCATCTGTCAAAGGAAATATCACGCATTACCCAAGAATTGTTTAGCCCCAATAGGCTAAAGGAGAGTGGAGGAGCTTTAGAGACTGATGTGGAGACTGGCTGGCCCCCAGAAAGACCCACAAATCAACAATTATTTGGAGAACTTACCACTTCCCATATCTGGTTCATTATCTGGGAGGTGCAGAAATGATCTTATTAGTGTCACAGGGTTGGTTAGATTTGAGATGCTGAATCATTCCAACAAAGCCTAGGAGATAATGTATAAGGCTACAGTGCTAATTTAGAATTTTACATTCATGGTGACCTGAGTGGGTCACTCTTTCCATTTAGACAAGTTGCCCTATCACCAAATTGCTTGGTGAGTACGGGTGACAACACAGTTAATCAGAGCACAATGGCATTGGGTTCTGATGGACTGTTATTTCCATCTCCATATAAGAGATAGATTTACCAGACAAATACATCGTCACTGAAAGAGTCCCTTCTTAGACACATGTCTTTGTGAATCTCCCTTTTCTCTGTGTCCATTGCTGATTAATTTCTTTCCCAGCTGACACTTGATTTTTCTTTAACTTTTGTGAGCACTTTCCCTTGTTTGCCAATAGTCACTCGGTGGGGTTACTTTCTCTCCATGGTTGTGCTGGTCTGGTGGGCTGATTTATTAATGTAACTTACAGTGCTGTCTCATTTCAAGTTGGTAAGAGCACTTCCCCAGGTGCCACCTACATCTTGAAAGGATGTGAAGATACTTGATGAAACCCCAAAAATCATGTGGGGTTTTTTTGTGCGGTGGTAGCTCATGGGAGGGGGCAGCGTTCAAGAACAAAATAGAAAAGGTGTTGCCAAGATGATTATAGATTTGAGGGGTTTTATCCTTAAAGGGATATTTGGCTACAAGATCACTAAGGTGTGACAACTGAAGAAGGAAGAAGGAAGGGGAAAAGATACAATTCAATGCCTGCTGTTGGAAGGTGTGGCAACTACAGGGTGGTTCTTACTTGACAGCTTCTGACTCAAGCGCAGGACCTTACTGGGCACTTGTCACATTCAAGGTGCAGAACTAGGCACTAGGAGACTGTCAAGGGAAATGAGGACAAACTTGTTACAAATGATTAATGACTTTTACTCACTTTGGCTTGCCAGTACATTAATTTTCCCCCCTCATTGACCTGAAATATCTAGAGGTGAGGAAAGCAGGAATGAGGAGACTAGGGAGATTGCTGGAGAAGGAATTCAAAGGAAGAGAAGATAATAATCACCTTCCAGTGATTATAATCACATTCCATATAGGATTTTGAAGCTTCACAAACTTACCTAATTCCTTGAGAAAAGATTTCCCATGTCTTTATCTTTTAGCTTAGCATTGAGCCTGCCTGGCCAACTAGATCCCAGTTTTACATAAGGTACTTCTAGAATGGGAAGTGGGTTAGTGAATGCTGGCATGTGGTGGGGAAGGGAGACTGTCTCTTTCTGACCCCTGAGAAGCAGGAAGAAGGAGAAAAGAAGGGAGGAGTATAGAAGGTCGATAGCCAGATGAGTGTCCTATTTGCCCCTTCCTGGCTTTTGACCTAGAGTAGGACTGTATCCAGTCAATTCTCTTTAGTCACTGTAACTCTGTCCTATAAGATTATCACCAACACTGAATTAACAAACATTGGGCCATTGCTCCTAAGAGAGCAATTAATCAGGACCCCACCCATAAGAGCTCATTTGACCTCAATTACCTTCCTGGATGTCCCATCTCCCAAATACCACTACACAAGAGGTTAAGGCTTTAACATATGAATTTTGTAGAACACAAATATTCAGCCCATATCACATGCATTTTCTCCATAGAGTACTGCAAAGCCTTCTTGCTCTAAATAACACTATATAGCAGCTCAGCACTATTTTAAATAGCAAAATCGCCAGCAAAAATATGAAAAAATGGCACTAAATAGACCATGAAAGGAACACTTGTTTACAGTGTGAGTATGGAAACAAGAAAGCAGAGTGTCACCTTATTTGATCTCAGCTGGGAACATAATGGGCAACTCAAAGTTTTTGCCACACTGCACATGTCTATGAATGACCATGAAAGTGAGGGAGTATTAATTTGGGCTTAAAATACATTTTAGCAGGTAGGCAAATTCACAAGTTTGAAACCTGTAAACAATGAAGATTGACTATACTGGTATATATATATATATTGTAGATAAATTGGAAGGATCATTCAGGGAAAGGGGCTGCCCAACATGTCCATTTGGATCTTAGGGAGAAGGCTACAGTACAGAAGACACAATGCCAACATGTGGTCATCTAGGTACTTAAGAGGGTGGAAGGACATGAGTAGATAGGGAAGTTACAGCTGGTGTGGGAGTTCAGAGCTAGTCACCCCCAAATTTTTCTTCTGTGATATGTAAATTGTTTTGAGCTAAGGGTAATGTTGGCTGCAGGCTTAGGAGAAATGTATGCGCCTTCCTTGACTACCTGGAAAAACTTGAATTAGGGGCCTTGCCCATAATGGGAGATGATCAGAGATAACCTCACTTGACTTGTCTGGAGAGCAGGACAAACTTCTATTTACTAATCATCTGCTCTCCTTACCATTCTGCAATGATGCTTTCCAGCTGCCAAGGCACCTCACCTCCTCCCTAGCTTAGAATCTCTTCTATACCCATGTCCCCTTTCTATCTCCAAACCTCTCATGCATGTGGGATCTCTGACTTTTTCATGTATGCAGTGTTCACATACTGTGTATTAAATTTGGTTATTTTCTTTTGCTAATGTCTCATGTGTATTTAGGTATTAGACCATCCAAAAGAGTCTTAATGATAGAGGACAATTTCTTCCATCCTCACACTAGCAACTGGAGCCTCCCTTGTTTCTCTTGCCCCACAGAATGCTGAGTTTAGAGTCAGAGGACTTGCCACAGGGCTGCTATGACAAAGCAAGAAGATCCCATGACAAAAGCTGCATGTGGATAATCAGGCTAAAGAGCTGAAGGGAAAACAGCAGAAACTTGGAGGCCTATAGCTCATTCAAGTTGAAGAGAACCAGAGTCAGTGAGCAGGAAATGCATGGCAATTTCTTTTCAAGGACACTGCTGGAGCCAGAATTTACCAGGAGCTGCCTCCTTGGAATGAGTAGATTCCTGCCAGGGCAACCCATGAACCCTCATGAGGCCAGGGTCCTGTCCAGATCCCATTGACACAACAGGGAACCACACTCTTTTCCATGCCCACACCCAGACTCCACCATTTAAACTAGATTGAAATGCAGGGGAAGGCCAGGCTAAATAAGCCCCTGAGTGGCTTTATCTAATAACCAGAGGCCCAGTGCACGAAATTTGTGCACAGGTAGGGTCCCTAGTGGCTGCCAGCTGCTGGCTGGGGCCTCCCTTCCCCAGCTGCCAGCTGCCGGCCAGGGCCTTCCTTCATTCCACATCACCCCCTGGTGGACAGCGCACATCATAGCGAACAATCAAACTCCCGGTCGGTTGAACTCCCGAGGGGACACTTTGCATATTAGGCATATATATATGATTTAAGATAGCCTAAGGGACTGTTCAAATTACTGGAACTTTAAATCAGATTGGACATTTAGCTTTTCTCCAACTTGCCAATGGGTGTGGACTTGGGAAGGGATCCAGTTTAGTTACACAAAAGATAGAGATATTCCTTTTTCTCTGTATAGCTCAGGTGTACTGTGAGCTGACATATGTAGCCCAGTTACATAAAAACATATT
Source organism: Myotis lucifugus (assembly GCF_000147115.1). Lineage (NCBI taxonomy): Eukaryota > Metazoa > Chordata > Mammalia > Chiroptera > Vespertilionidae > Myotis > Myotis lucifugus. The sequence continues at coordinate 11,272,550 of NW_005871059.1, read as the reverse complement.
TTGAATTGGTTATTCTTTCAATAGTGGTCATAACCTAGTGAGGGAAATAGATGATCCATTATTAATTATAATGACAAGGTGGTTTATGATGTGTGCTCTAAGTATTACTACATTGATGTGTTTTATACAGAGGGCAGCAGTGAGCTTTGGCAATACTGTTAGCAAAGAATGACATTGGATTGGTGTTTGGGAGAGCTGATGCTACTAAGTCTGAATGTCTTGGGAAGACTGCTACGGTACATTCAGGTGTAATTCCCATTGTTTTCAGTGCTGATTTCCACAGGTTAATCTGTCAGGTGCACAAGCTCCAGAGGCCTGCTTTACCATCTTCCTTTTCCCTTCTCACCCTCCACCACATCCCCATCCTGAGTCCCAGACACCTGGTCTGGGAGGTCTCATATAACGGATTCTCTTGGTAGTAATTACTGCTTCCCTTTTGGTCTACTCACTCTTTGAATTGCCCAGCAAGTCTTCATGTTGGTGATTTCAACCTTGAGATTTTAAATGTGCTGATTATTTTCCATTGCACAACCACCCCACCCCCCACCCCTAATCCATTTATTGCCCTTCTCTGCCCTGTTCGGTGCCTTTGAAATCAGTCTTCAGGGGAGTGTGTTGAGGATTCTTGCTGGTTATTTCCAGTTGGGTTCCATTGTGGAGGACACCCTCCCTGCTTTCATGCAGAGTCTTAGGCATTTGTTGCACCCCATCTTGACTATAGCCTCTGCTGGGGGCATCCTCATCAGCCTATCGCTCAATGGGATTTAGTGATAGAATTGCACTCCCCTTGCTCTTTTGGTCCTGCCGGTGGTGATGGCTTCCCACTGTTGCCAGTCCCTGAGCGCTTTAATCCTCTAATTTCCCTTAAACCTGCTCCCATCAAAATTTCTTCCTTGGGCCCTAACCGGTTTGGCTCAGTGGATAGAGCGTTGGCCTGTGGACTGAAAAGTCCCGGGTTCGATTCCGGCCAAGGGCATGTACCTTGGTTGCGGGCACATCCCTAGTCGGAGGTGTGCAGGAGGTAGCTGATTGATGTTTCTCTCTCATCGATGTTTCTAACTCTCTATCCCTCTCCCTTCCTCTCTGTGAAAAAATTAATAAAATATATTTTTAAAAAATTTCTTCCTTGGAATTTCTTTATTGTCACAGGAGTTGGATTCTGCTTCCTAATACTCCAAGTCATCTCCAATCTGCTCTTTTTGCTGCTTCCTTCAAGCCTTGAGCTTTTCATGGTTCAGCCCAAAGAACACCTGTTTTCAGAATCATTATAAGTTTTTGCTAAAAATTCAAATTCCTGGGGCCTATCCCAACCCCTTCCCAGTCAGAAACTCTAGGAAAACCCGGTGGAGATGAGGGCATCTTCATTTTAACCTGCTCCCAAGGCAGCTAGGGGCCTCGCTGAGCCAAAGAAAGGGCCTCAACTCCGCTGAGAGTTGGCTAGCATCTGAGTGCGTCCTTGGGCATGTCAGTAGCTTCCCAGAACCCTCTGTTAAAGCCCCTCTTTATTCTTTAAGGATGAATCAAAGATTAATTACATGTGTTTCGAGTGATTTAAACTTCTAAAAGATAAAGGTATCTATAAATAAGATATTTTTGAGCCAAACCCACAAAATATTTGGAGGCTTGCCTTAGAAGAATCCCTGTCTACACTCTCAGGAACACCCAAAGCATGTCTATTAAAAGAGAACTAAAATGTTCAGTTTGCTTAGTTATGAAGTAGATTCTTTGACAAGGCCACCCCTATTCCTCCCGCACTCACTGTTTGGGATCCTGAGAGAATTCAGAATAGCAGTAAATAGTGCAGCCTAGTTACCAGCTGGTTCAGCTCACTAATTTTACAGAAGGGAAACCAAGCCGAAGGGACTTGTCCAGTCTCACACCCTGTTGGTTTATTTAGTGTATTTTTATAGGTTTTTCCTGCTGCAAAGGGACTTTAGGTGTTGCTTACATACAGGCTGTGACAGAGTTGACCCTCTAGGTCAGGTCCTATCCAAAAACTTAGTTTTCAGCGTAAGTGTAAAATGTCACTTTTTTTTTTGAGGCCTGTATTAATTTTCTATTGTTCATAGCAAATCACCATAAAATTTTTAGCTCAAAATAATAATCACTTTTTATCTCTACAGTTTCTGTAGGTCAGAATTCCAGGCCCAGCTGAGCTTGGTCCTCTGCTTAGGGTTTCACAAAGTTGAAATAAAGGTGTCCAGATTGCATTCCTTTCTGGAGTTCAGTGTCCTTTTCTAAGTTGATGTGCTTGTTGGCAGAATTCCTTGTGGTTGTAGGACTGAGGTCCCTGTGTCCCTGCTGACTGCCAGGACCACTCTGAGCTCCTAGAGGCTGTCTGTCATTCCTTGCCATGTGGCCTCCTCCATAGGCCCTGTCTTGCTTCAAATCATTCTGACTTTTCTGCCTCTGACTTCTACACCTAGACATCAAGGTGTGATTCAGCCAGGCCCACTGGATAAACTCCCTTTTAATGAACTCAAAGTCAACTGATGAGTAACCTCAGCACGAGAGTCATGTGCCCACATGTGCAGTGGCTCTGCCCACATTCAATGGGAGGAAATTAACAGGGAGTATACACCAGGGGAGGGAATCTTGGAGCCATCACAAGGCCTGAAAGCAGCAAACACTTATTGAGTGCCAAACACTGGTCTAAACCTTTTAAAAAATAAACTGAGGCAAATCTTAAGAGTGTATTTGAGCAAAAAAATATTCCAGTTGGCAGCACCAAACTGGAAGTGGTTAGGAGTGCTTCCCTGACAGGAGCCAGGAGAGAGACTTAGAGTCATGTGTCGTATGACAACATTTTAGTCAACAACAGACTGCATATATGACAGTGGTCCCATAAGATTATAATAGGGTTGAAAAATTCCTATTGCCTGGTAACGTTGTAGCTGCCATAATATTATTCACGTTTGCCATGATGCTGGTTAAACAAATCTACTGTGCTGCCTATAGTATAAAAGTTTAGCACATACAGTTATGCATAGGACATAATACTTGATAATAAATGACTATATGCTTATTTATGTATTTAATATATATGTATATATTACAATGGTTTATAAAGGGTGTCCCAAAAAATGTATACACACTTCAACAGCTGAGAGCTCAGTTTTGAAAATGAAATGTAATTTAATAAACACTGCCATTATAATTACTCAAAGTGTGTGTATACATTTTTGGGAGACACCCTATATATTTACCATGCTATATTTTTATCATTATTTTAGAGTGTATTCTTTCTACTGATAAAATATAATTTTGCTGTAAAAACAGTATGCTGTGTTATGCCAGAAGCAGCCTCATACATCTCATTTACCACATCTTTTGCTTGCGTCATTTTCTCTTGAGCTTGATTTAATCTCATGTTGTTTTGTACAGTAACATGCTGCAGAGGTTTGTAGCCTAGGAACAATAGGTATACCATATAGCCTGGATGTGAAGTAGGCTATGAAATCTAGGTTTATGTAAGTGCACTCTATGATATTGGCACAATGATGAAATCATCCAAGGATGCATTACTCAGAATGTATTCCTGTTAATTAAGTGGCACATGACTATGTATAATAAAGAAATGGAAGCAAAGAAAGGAAATTATTTGATTTGCTACAGCTTAAAGTCCAGTTTATTATTATTAACCTCTTTCTGTAGACTAGTAACTTGACATGTTACTTGTATAAGGGCAAATACAAATAATAAAACAATTCCCTATGTTGACAACAAGGGAAGAGACTGCACATCTCCCCTTTCTTCAGCATTTCTTTGCCCTTTTCAAATATATGTGATCTTTTTAATGGCTAAATAAACCTTTGGCCAATCTCAGCACTCAGGAATGTTTCCAGTACTGAGAGCCATCTCTTTGAAATGTAATCATCAAAGAAATTCAGTGTCCTAAGAAGAGATGGGCCTACTGGTCACCTGACTCCAAATTGCAAAACCCATGTAATGTAATGGGTTGGATCTCCTCAGCTGTGTGAAAGAGTAAAATTTCTGTCCTTGCAATCCATTTAGCAGGTTGCTTGTGATGTGTATCACGTTCTGATTTAACACTTACTCAATAATAAAATTGTTTTATTTATTCAACCCTATAGCAAGGTTTTCTAGGTTAGGAGGAGATTTCATTTTTTATTATATTTTCCCAATAAGTAAGGAGAAGTTGAATAACTTGTCAATGACAACGTGCTCCTGAGTGGCTGAGTTCAGATTGTGAGCTCAGTTGTATCTATCTACCTCACTGAATTGCTGTTGCTTTACCAGAAACACCTTGTAGTTTCTCATTGTTCTTTAAGTGAGGCCTCTCCATACATCATTCTATGACAAGTGAGGCCTCCACATTTAATCCTTTAGATCAGGAGGGGGAATATCTAGCCGGAGGGTCATATAAGGCATTAGAAATCATTTGGTCTGGTCCTGCCAAGGTATTAGGGGTGAGTTAATTAAGTGTTTGACCAAATATAGCAGGATAATTTTTTAAAAACATATTTTTATTGATTTCAGAGAAGAAAGGAGAGGGAGAGAGATAGAAATATCAATGATGAGTTAGAATCATTGATCGGCTTGCCTCCTACACATCCCACGCTGGGGATCAAGCCTGCAACCTGGGCAAATGCTCTGACCAGAAATCAAACCATGACCTCCTGATTCATAGGTTGATGCTCAACCACTGAGCCACTCCAGCAGGGCTAACAGGCTAATTTTTAAGTTGATAATTTTGTATGGCCCGTGAATGATGTTATAAATATCCAAATGGCCCTTGGCAGAAAAAAGGTTTTCCACCCCTGCTTTAGATTAAGTTTCCTCGGCCTTAGGAGTGTTGACATTTTAGGCCATGGAACTCTGTAGAAACTGTCCTGTGCATTGTAGGATGTTGAGCAGCATCCCTGGCTTCTACCCACTAGATGCCAGTAGTACACACTGTTGTGACAATCAAATGTGTCTCTAGACATTGCCAAATATTTGGGGGAATAAGGGCAAAAAACACCCAGATTGAGAGTCACCCCTTTAGTGGAAGAAGGGAAGCATGCGCGCATGCACCCACACACACCATTTCCTTGATAGAAAGAGCAGGGAAAGGAGAGAAGAGGAACCACGGATTCTCACAGAATGACTAAAGGCCAAAAGTCTGCTAGTTGAGGTTGCAGCCTTCTAAATCTTGTTTTTTTGGAAACAAAAAGAGACCAGTGTTGGGTTAGCAGTGTCTTCATTATTCTTTCATCCTCCTTTTTTTCTGCTTGGGTTGAATCAGTGTTTGAAAAGAGCAAGTCAAAATGAAATCTGTTCTTTTTACCAAATATCTGGGCACCTTTAGTTTGTCCTATATTTCCCTATCTTTAGGGAAATTTAAAGTTTTGTTAAATCCCCCAAAGGATCTTTGGGGGGAAAATTAACGAGTTTAGTCAGAAATGCACTTCAGACTTTATGCAGCTGCAGACCACAGCACGAAGGTGACTTCCTCCTGGAAAATTCTCAACTTAAAGCCTGGGAACAATCAAGTAAAATTTTTTTATAGGTTTATTGTCTGCTACATTCAAAATGTTGTATCTTTTCTATACTAATGAGAAACACACATACATCTTTTAGAATGAGATCAGATTGTGAAACTATTAGAAACTATAAGTTGTTTCTGGTAAAACAACAGCAATTCAGTGAGGTGGGTGGATACAACTGAGCTTGCAATTTGAACTCAGCTCCAAAGATGTGTGTGTGTGTGTGTGTGTGTGCGCGCGCGCACACACACACACACACACACGCACACACGCACGCACGCACACGCGTCATTAGTATAGAAAAGACACAACATTTAGGAACTGAAAGCAAGCCTAATGTACTTTCACCCCTCTGCCTGAATATTCTGTACTTTAAATGCACGTTAGAACCAGGGCTATATTTGTTCTGTGGCCATTTCCTTCCAAGCTGTATAAAGGACTATTACTTTCATTCAGGAAGCAAATAAGTATGTATAAGATCTGCTATGTTGCTAATAGTTTAGGAAAGACAAAGAACCATAAGACTCAGTCTCTTAGGTCATGGCTATGAGAAACCAATTTAGTATCTGAGGTGGGGAAGCATTTGCAAAATCTTCCAAGCCAGGAGATTTTCTATTCACAAACAGGTTAGGTTTCAAAAGTTTATTCATTAACCTTTTTGTTTATAAGCAAAAGGAGACCAAAAGGTATTTAATGTTGTCTTGCTTCTTCATCGATTTCCACCTAATAGGAGGGAGAATGATTTCTTTCATGTTTTAGAGTTTGACATACTATTTTCCTCTTTACTTGTATATGTTGCTATTGCATCAGGCATCTTTTTTTTTTTCTAAAATAAAGCAGCTTCAACAAAAATTAAGATCTATTGGGGAAAATTATATCTCATTTGATGATGTTTTCAGTGTTCTGTGTAGGAGGAACTTTTTCTCTACCTTTCTGGGTTCTTTAGGCTGGTCTAATAATTAAATCAAGATGAGAGAGATTACCAAAAGAAAAATAATGAAATTTAATTACATATGTGTGGGGAAGCACGGGACTTGGTTGGAGTAAGGAGGAATCTCTGAAAGGTCAGGGGCCCCTAGGGGGACCTTGCCTTGACTTTTCCAAACAAATCTGAGCTCCCGGATGTTTTACTGTAATCTTTATGTTTAGTCTTTAGACGTCCTTGCTTAAAGGACACTACAGACACATGTATCTTCTCAAGGATGCTTACCTTGCTGATAGTATCTAATAGTTAATTTTAGTTCAAGCTGTTGTTACAATAAAAGCCTGAGGTAGCAGGTGAACAGGGATGTTTGGTTTCTCAAGCCAAGCAGTCCCTTAGCACTCTCACAGAGTAATCATTCATCCATTCCGTATGTACATATCTGTCAGTCCTGGCAGATATGTACATACGGAAACCATAACCATGAGCAAGTCAGAGACTCCACATACATGAGAGGTTCAGAGACAGAAAGGCAAAATTAGGTATATATGGCATCCCAAGTTAAGGGTGAGGTAAGATGCCTTCAGACTTCAGAGGGGAGGAGGGTAATTCATAGGACAATAAGAAAATTAGATGCTTATATATGTGATAACTCTTATTTTGAGCAAGGCCCCATTAATCAACAGGGAAATGCAATTAACCATCCTAAGATCCTCCTACACACCTACCCAAAGGGCTAAGAGTAAAACAACTGATAATGTGAAGGGCTCATTAAAATGTGCAACAATGGGGACTCTCATAGCTGCTGGTGAGTGTGTGAATTCATACGATCACTTTGGAAACTGGCATCACTACGAAAGCAGCAGAACATATATATATCACAGGACCCAGATATCTACTTCTAAGTTCAAACCTAAGAGAAATGTGTGCACATGTGAATGAAAAGACGTGGAGCAAGAATGCTCATATCAGCATTATTCTTAACAACCCCAAACTGAAAACAATCCCCATGCCCATCGACAGAAAAATGGGTACATACATTTTGGTAGGTTTATGATGTATATATAATGTCACCTCTTATGCATACACTGTAAATACTATGGTGTGTGTCTTTACAGTCTTTTAATGCATATGTAATATTAAAGATATACATTCTGCATCCTTTCTTTAAAAATGTAATAACACAGCATTTCCTCCTAAAATAAAAAATTATTTGTAAAAATTTTGATGGTCACACAATAGTTGACCTTATTCTTGTTATAATGACAATTAACCTGCACTATATGCCAAGGGCTTAATTACTTCATAAAATCTATCTGACCTAATCCCCAAGGGCTGTCCTCCAAACTATTATATCCTATCATCACCTATGGCTGAAGTCTGGGCAGTCTGCTTCTGGCCTGCAACCCTGGAGGCCTCTGGTCTACTAGCCCTCACAGCTCTCCTTTATCTCCTTATCAAACTGTCAACAACCAGGACCACTGCCTTAGGCTCACTGCCCTTGACTATTCCACCTACCAATGAAATGCTAATACTCGCTGAACCGTGGGCATGGTGCCACACTCACTGCTGTTTCATAAAACGAATTTCTGAAAGTTCCTACCATATCACCTCCATCCTAGCCTTACAATTCAGCCTCAAAAATTTGACCAGGCTCTGGAGAATAAAATCCCTGACAATTCCATCATCTTTTTATTCCTTTTTCCTTCCCACAATCCCTCAGGCAGGAAGGAGCTGACTTGCCATTTCCTCTTCTTGGCCAGAGCTCTTCCCCGGGGCAGTAAAACCTTTGGGCTCACTGTGATAGGCCAAAGGGAGTCTTTTTTGTGCCAAGGAAGGAACTCTATGTTCTGAGTCCTCCAGTCTCAGCCCAGAATATGGGACCAGGTGTTTTGTTAGTAAACACCCCAAACAAAAATACATTGCTCTTGCTCTACTATCCAAAAATGTATCTTTGTCACAAAATTATAATTTTCAGCATAGTGTGAATGCCTGTTTTACACACATATCCTGACCTGTATTTATATTTTTAATCACCAGGCAAGAGAGAGGTGAAAAAAAAGGATCTTCAGCTATTTTAATTTGCACATTTTAAATTTCTAGATTGTTTTCTGTTTGTTAACAATTATTTCTACTTCTATGAAATGTTGTTCATTGTTTATTTTCCAATATTTTGGTGTTTCCTATATTTTTATTACCATTTACTTTAAAAATCAAGAATAATAACATTTTGTCTGTCATATTAGTTGAAGATATATTTGCCAGTTTGTTTGCCTTTTAATTTGGTTTATGTGGTTGGTTTGATGTAAAGAAGTTTAAAATGTTATCAAATGTATAAGTTTTCTGTTTTTCTACTGCCTTTAAACTGGAAAAGTCCTTTCATATTCAAAGATCCAATAAATATTTGCCTACATTTTCTAAAATGTTTATGGCGTGATATTTTTATAACTAAAACTTCAAGTGACGTTAACTAATATGTTTACATTTACTCTAAGATAAACGTCTAAATTGGAAACTGGTTTCTATGAACTATCTCCTATGTGCCAAATATTTTATACACATTTTCATGTAGTTTACACCAAAATGTTTACACATGACTTGATGGTCTTCCCTTCAGAGATGATGCAATTCAATATAAGAGAGGTCATACACAAACTTGTCCACAATAACAGATAGTGGACTTGAACCCAACTGGGCCAGGCTATCAGACGTAGCTGTCTCTGAAGGCCATGTGGTCAGGACATTAGCTTAGTCAAGCATCTAAAGACCCAGCTCATGGCTGCTAGTGTTTAGAAATAACTGATTTCTCCTTTTCCTTTTCAGTTTCCAAATTCACAGTACCGTTCGACATAATTTAAATTAGAACGAAGAAGGCAATTGTGTTACATTTCTGGGAAAGATTATGTTTTTCTCTTCTTATAATCTCTAGTCCAATTCCTGAACCATTTTGTTAAAAGGCAAAACAAGAACAAAAAATGTCCTGTATTATTGTGCTTTTCTAGCCATACTGTTGCCCTGAAGTCTGTACTATTTCTTTCCAATAGAGTTTTCTGTGATGGTATAAAATTTCTATATTTGCACTGCTACTGGTCACATGTCTATTGAGCACTTAGAAAATGTGGCTAATGTGAATGACAAACTAAAATTTTAATTTAATTTAAATTAGTTTCAATTTAGGGAGCCACATGTGGTCAGTGGTTACTGAATTGGATAGGGCAGGTCTATAGATTATTCTTTGTAATTAAGTACCAAAGACTCTCAAACCCCAAACTTTACACCTAAAATACCTTCCCCCATAATAGTCCATTGTGAGTAAGATAATTGCAGTCTGCTTAGAACCTGGTCCCGTCTACTAGTAGAGTGCCGGTAAGCACTGCTGTTTCTAAGGGAGAAAACATGGATTTTATGTAGCCCATGTATGATTTTTGTTAACATTGCTTGCAATGAGTTATCCATGTGGGAAGGATAACAGTGTCCATCATGGTTGAATCCTAAATCTAACCCGCCCGGGGTTTTCACATCTGTATCCAAATCTCCCTGGAATCCTAAATGAAAATGGTAACTATCACAAGCAATAATGAAGGCCTAGAAACTCCTCCATCTCCTTGAATACTCATCAGTGGCGTCAAGCTTCTAAACACAAAGGTTGTAAACACCAAGAGCAAGGGGATAAAACAAAGCAGTCAGAGTATAACAAGTAGGCAGAAAACACACTTTCCTGAATTGGACTGGTCATCAAGTTTTCTGGTTCATTGTAGGTAAGATTCCCACCCTTCCCTCAGGGCTGGACCTCCTGGGGACTTGCTCTTTCATCCATCCTTTGTGGCCCAACATTCCCACCTGCTGCCCCAAGTCTTTCAGTTCAGCTCTGGTCCCTGCGGGTGAGAATCACTTTTCTCTCTAGTTCCAGAGAGATCCAACAGATCCCCCTTTGTCTTCAAACTGTGGTGCACCATCTGACAAGGCTCCCTTCACTCCTTTCCTTTCCACGGTTCGCAGGCCCTGACATTCTACCTTTATTCCTATCCCAACTCTCTGTATGGTGGATGGTTTACACACAGCATGTTTAGGAACCACTTGTGAAAACCAGGTCTACTTCTCCCATGTTTGGAATAAAGTAGCTGCTGAACAAATATTTTATAAATGACTCATAAACCCGGGAACATTTAAGTTGCAGAATGAATGACCAAGCCCCTCCCAACCAGGGAATTGATGTCACCATCACCCACCTCACAGTGGTGTCACGACTACCAAAATATTTTAAACATCTGTCACAGGAATAACATTTTTGAGACATTAGGTCAATATCTCTTTTGTTTCTAATGATTTCTTTTCTCTAATTGTCCCAGAAGTCACTTCCCACTGGGCTCCTGGGTGGAATTCTATGAGAATGAGAGTCATTGCTGTACTTTGTTTGAAAAGGGCTTCTTAAAAGATTACAGTTGGACAAAAGTCTGAAAACAAACACTCCTCGTTTTGCAAAAGCCAAGCTTTACCTAGAAAAAAAGGTTAAAAAGGAAACGTGTGTGGTCTGATGAGCTGGATGTTGGAGGACTAGTTCTAGGGCAGAAGGAGAAAAACAGTTCCCAAGAAGGGACTAATTCACTAACCACCCCCCACCCCCACCCCCGTGACAGTTCCTGGGCAATGGGAAGGAGCTGAATGAAAGGGAAGGGAGAGGGCTAGGGCCAGATTTGGGCATGGGGACAATCTGAGCGGTTGTGTGTGGGAGGCGGGGGCACGGGGGGAGTTAGGAGGAAAGTGAGAATCTGAACACAATGTGAGCTGGGAAAACAGTCAACCTCTTACAGACTTCCAGCAATCTTGATCTGGGGACGGGGCCTGGGGCAGCCCCCCAGGACCTCACATTCTGCAACACGGCACTAAGATGGAAAGGGGAAGATGGGACAAAGAAGAGAGGATACAGGTGACTAGGGACCACCTGACTGATGAAACCTGGGGCAGAGTGCAGAATCCACAGACCCATGGAGACAGTGTGAGCAGACCCCTGGACATCAGCTGGGGACACCAGCACATTATCTGAGGTGCATGGGCCTGATCACCCCTCTTTGAACAGCAGAGCCCAGGGAGCTGGGGCTGCAGAGGACAACCTGGGGACCAGAGGTTCTTCCCACCCGGCCTGACACACAGTCCTCTAGTCTAGAACAGTGGTCGGTAAACTGCGGCTCGAGAGCCACATGCAGCTCTTTGGTCCCTTGAGTGTGGCCACGAAGTTTCAATCGCACTGTACGTGCGCACCCGCACGTGGTATTTTGTGGAAGAGCCACACTCAAGGGGCCGCAGTTTGCCGACCACTGGTCTAGAACAACAGAAGAGGGAGAGGGAAATTCTTGAGAGGGTAGGAACTGCCCTAAAAAAGGGTTTGAACTTTGAATGGACTCAATAATTACCCCCAAAAAACCTTTTTCAGCATGGAGAGAATGGAAAATGTCAAGGAAAAGATGTGCATCCTGTCATCAGTGCCAACAGGCTCTGAGCAAGATGAGCTAATGACGGAAACAAGTATGCATTCTTTATTATTTATTTATGCACATCTGATTTACGTGGTGTGAATTTTGATCCCACTCCAAATACATCAAGCATTTTCCTATCAAGATTAAGAGGAAAAACTGTTCTTTCCACTCTTTAAATTATAAGCATAAATATCAGATTGCATCTTATACCTAGAAAATCCTCATTCAATATACACTGAGGTCTCACTATACCAAATTCTGTAAGTCCAGATTAAAAATGCAATGTTCATTTGAGCATTGTGAGCAAACTAAACTCACTGCCAGGAAAACGGATGCTTAGAAAGATAATACCTGTATTAGCTATAATTTTTTTTTTTTTTTTTAGCTATAATTTTTTTTAATGTCCACCTATTTCTCACAAAATCCTAAACCAAGCTGATGCATTGGTCACTGGTCACCTCATGTTGCGGTTTCATATTTACACTTAACCTCCCCGCCCCTACCTCCAGCTCTTCTTTATAACCTATGTATGGATGTTTAAATTACCACTTTAGTCCTTAAAGTTAAGAAGTATCTCTATATGCAAAATTATATTATTATTCAAAAATATGCCGAAACCGGTTTGGCTCAGTGGATAGAGCGTCGGCCTGCGGACCGAAAGGTCTCAGGTTCGATTCCGGTCAAGGGCATGTACCTGGGTTGCGGGCACATCCCCAGTGGGAGATGTGCAGGAGGCAGCTGATCGATGTTTCTCTCTCATCGATGTTTCTAACTCTCTATCTCTCTCCCTTCCTCTCTGTAAAAAATCAATAAAATATATTTTTAAAAAAATACTTTAAAAAAATATATATATATATTTTTATTGATTTCAGAGAGGAAGAGAGAGGAAGAGAGAGAGATAGAAATACCAACAATGAGAGAGAATCATTGATCGGCTGCCTCCTACAGGCCCCCTGCTGGGGATCAAGCCCAAAACTCAGGCATGTGCCCTTACCAGGAATCAAACCATGATCTCCTGAGTCATACTGGTAGGTTGATACCCAACCACTGAGCCGCACCAGCTAGGCAAAACTATATTCTTAAAATCATATGATATCACCACTAACAATAACTTAACTGTGGGTTACAGTTTATACCGTGATTCACATTATTTCATTTAATCTAGATGGCAGGTAGGGCATTTATTACACCCATTCCACAGATGAGGAAATAGAGGCTTCTTTGTTCAACCGAGAATAAGGACTAACTGAGATCTTCAGACTCTTGTACCTGCATCACTGTCCTACTCAAATGTCTATCTTGACTGTTGCCATTCCTGGGGTGACTGATTTGACCTTTGCCACTTATTTATAGACTCTGTCTGCTTTAAGGTGGGATATAGTTCTAGACCCACTGTTTGCACACACACTTCCCTGACCAACCTTGTCCATACTAAGCTCATCTTCCTCTCAACAACCACAGTAGGTCTTCTAGACATTGCCATTTGATAATCCATCATATTCTCCCTTGAAATAACTCTTATGCTGTTATTCACCTTTCAATATGTTTACATCTTGTTGACCCCAACTAGATGGAACTGCTCAAAAATATTTTCCTATCCAGTCTTCTCATACTCCCTCGCAGAGTACACCACAGGTCGGCATATATTTCCAGATTTGTTGATTAACTGAAACGGTTTAAGTCCTTTCTTTCGAAAAATATAAAAAGGACCCCATGAGATCCCTGGACCCTTGGTGCAAGAGAAGAACTTTAAAAAAGCAGGAAACCACACTGAGAGAGAAGGTGTCCTGCTTCACAATTTTGCTTATGACGATCCCTGCCAAGACCCCAGCAATTAAATATTTAATCCAGCCCAGTGAAGATTAGGTAATTTCATTTTTCCAATAAGGGTGCCATTCTGTATTTAATAACTAAAACATACATGTGTAGCTTACACATATGATAGTAATGACTTTACAGATCAATACATTCCCAGGCTACTGCCTTGCACAGAACTATCAAGTGTAATCGGGCTTTCTAACCTTGTGACACAGCCCTTCAGCTACAAAGGACCTTCTTTATTTCCTTTCTTAAAAAGTACATTCAATCTACTCTGGACTTTCCCGTCTGCCGGTGCAGCTTGAGGTGACTTCCTGCTCTGTCAGCTGACCGTGAGTCACACCGCTGCTGCACGTTAGTGAGGCAGCTTCTGCATCCTCAGCAACCAGGGAGAGAGGATAGGTGTGAGCTGCCAGCCCTCCCTCGCGGTGGGATCATTTCTTTTCCCTGTTCACTTACAACCTCACAGTTACAAGCTCTGCTCTCCAGCTTCCGCCTTTGCGACGATGCTTCAACAGACAGGAAAACCAGCTTCCTACTTTCCAGACTGAAAGTGACGTTTTTAAAAAATCCATCTCTGTCGTGAATGAATCACTTATCTGGGCAACCCCTTTCTCCGAGGGGATCCTTTCCTTTGAGCCACATTTCGGGGATGTCTTCAGTGAGGCAAATGGCCATGACAGAAATGCTAGTTCTGGGATTTAAAATGATGCAAAATTCAAAATGTAAAAAAAAAAATTTCAAAATCATAAGAAAGAAGCTATGAGGGTACATAGGGTGGATGTGAAATACAAATTTCCTGGATTGAGGAAGCAATTGGAACAAAATCCTAGGGAAGTTGGGGGCTCAAGAATAAACAACCTACAGGAAGTTAGAGGGCTTTGGAGACCACTTCTGCCTTCTGCGTATATCTTGTGTATTGTTTAGTTACTTGACAGTTTCACGTCCTTTTTGTTAGAAGAGGAAAAGGGAGCAGTGCCACTAACTTATCTCATCGGATGCTTTTGAAAGAAGCCAATAAAATATGATTGTGACACACTCGTCAGGTTTAAATAAATTAAACTTGCATTTTTCAACTAGTCCAGTGACACAACAATCCAGTCACATTGTCGTCACCTCTAACTTATCCAGAAATATGGCTCATTAGCAGTGCCAGAATATTGTCTCTTTTTGTTGTTTTTGTTTTTCCTTCTTCCAAGGGTTGCTGACATTAAAATGATTTGGAAAAGAAAAAAAACACGCACAGGTAAATTAGAGGTGGAGATAGAAAAGTGGATATATGCTCTCATTTACATGAATGAAATAAACTGATGAATAGAATGATCCAGAGACAGAAGCATGAACCAGACTGACAAATCTCAGAGGGAAGGTGGAGGTGGGGGGAGAGGGGAGAGATTAACCAAAGAACCTATATGCATATATGCATAACCCATGGACACAAGACAATAGTGTGGTAAAGGCCTGGGTGGGGGGCAGGAGAGAGGGGGGAGTGTTCAAGGTGGGGGGGGGAAGGGGACATTTGAAATGCTTTGAACAATAAAGGTACATTTTTAAAAACTCAAAATGATTTGGAAAAGAAATAAAACCACAGGTAAATTAGAAGTGGGGGTAGAAGAGTGAATATATGCTCTTAATTACATACTCTAACAAGAAGTATGGCTGATGGGGTGAAATAAGCATTCCACTTATTTCAGTATCACTAATGATTAAATTACCTTTAATCATTCTAACCAAAACACCACCACCCAACTATTGACATGTTTGTAACAGACAGATGACAAGCTTTTCTGGATTTTTTTCAGTGTCATCTTGATGTGAAGCATTCTTGTCCATTTACTAAACTGTGCATGTAGCCTGATATCAATTTAAGGGGAAAAAAGTGTCTGTTTTTTTTCATCAAGAGAACTCAGACTAGGCCCATCAAAGGAATAGATAATGAGCTAATGGGAATAGGCTATACATTAACAGTAGTTTAATAAAAGATAGAAGCCTATTTTTCTCATATAAAAGTCTGGAGGTAGAAACCTAAGTCTGCTATGGAAACTCTGATCTCCAAATTTGTCAGGGATCAGGTTCTTCCAGTTTTCTCTTCTGCTGTCCCAAAGCTATGATCTTAAAGTTCTGATCCAAGAGGGGGGTCCCACCATCAGACATACATTAAAAATAGCAACAAAGCGCGGGGGGGGGGGGGACTAAGGGGCTTGGAGTGCATATGTCATTGGTCTTTGCCAAGGAAAGTTCCAGAAACTACCAGCCAGATGGTACATATTCCATTAGTCAGAAGTTCATCACTCAGACACACCTAGCTGCAAAGGAGTCTAAGAAATAATTGGTAAAGCTTCTCCATAATAAAATATGTTATGTCTTTTTTCTGCACAGCCAAAAGTCTATCACTGAGGAAGGAGGAAAACTAGATATTGAGGCAATTTTCTCTTTCAGCCACAGAGCTAGAGAGCACGAGATACCACTTAGACAGCCTTTATACAGTGGACTAGTAAAGTTCTTGCAAGTGGGATAACACTATGTCTGAATTCAGTAATATCATTTCAGACATACTCAATATACTAATTTATAAGTCATTGGGGGGATTCTAGACTTGACATAGCCATCTATTAGCTCTATAATATCAAGTTGATATCTAACTACTTCTTTATCTTAACCCTTCTTGATTGGTAATATTATAGATTTATGTTGGAGAAATAAATGTAGCCATTAACATCTTAGATCAGCACCTTTAAGCCTGAAAGATAAAAGCATGTAGGCAAGTCAGGGTTGTATCTTTAGAACATTCATTGAAGTTATTCTTGGTATCCTATTTTGGAAAAATTCTGATATGTGCTATGTTTGCATCTCTTGCTTAAGTAAAATATTTCAATTTTCTGTATTCCTTCCCATAGGTCTAAGTGATATATGGGCACTCCTCAAATATCCACTTGATAAAAGTTATAAAATTTCAGTCATATATATTGGGGATCTAATGTTACTGAATTAAATTGGAAAGTTCAAAATTTTATTAAGGAGAAGCTTTACCAATTATTTAAAGTAAAACACCCTAAAATCACTGTCATAAGGTTTCAATATCTTAGTTGTTTCTGAATTACAGATATAAACATGGTGATCATTCTCTAGGGCTGAACTTATTATTCCTAGAAAGAAAATGAATAACAACACCTTCAACTAAACTTGAAGTGGAATCTTAAGGAAGTAGCTTATGACTCTTTCAATTATAATAAGACTGCCTTTTCAAGATAACATATTTGTAGGAAATTTTTAAAAGTACTTAAATATGGCTTTAGAGAACTAGCTCCAGTGACTACACCTCCAAACCAGGGAAAAGCTAAAATGTTGCCCTGACTCAAAGGCACAATTCCACTACTTGAGTCACCTATAACACTTCCAGTAGCACCCTGGATTTTCCTGGAAGGATCCCCAGCCAAGGACTGGGCAGGTTTAGCCATGTTCTCTTATGAAAATAGCTGATGACACAGTCACAAGGACTATATAGCTCAAAGATTATGGGTTGGGTTCGTGCCAACCATGGTATGATGCCCTCCATCCAGTACAAAGAACTCTAATCTCTTTAAATATCAAGATACTCTTTTAGTTGAAACATCTACATTCTATGCTCATAGTCAAATGACCACTTTGATCTCTAATCTTTTTTGAAATAGCTAAGGGTATTTAGTCCACCTTGGCTCAATTCTGTCCTTTCCTAAAAGTTATGGAAAATTCATGTTCATTTCCAGCCCATTTGATTTTAATTCTTCTTCTTCTTCTTCTTCTTCTTCTTCTTCTTCTTCTTCTTCTTCTTCTTCTTCTTCTTCTTCTTCTTCTTCTTCTTCTTCTTCTTCTCCTCCTTCTCCTCCTCCTCCCTCCTCATCCCTCCTCCTCCTCCTCTCCTCCTCCTCCTCCCTCCTTCTTCTTCTTCTTCTTCTTCTTCTTCTTCTTCTTCTTCTTCTTCATCTTCTCTCTCTCTCTCTCTCTCTCTCTCTCTCTCTCTCTCTCTCTCTCTCTTTCTTGCTTCTAAATTGAGAATCATTCTCAAAAACACAGCACAAAAGTCATCATAAAGCAGCCATCTTCTACAGGACCCTGAGAATCTTATTCTTAAACTGCATTAGAGCCAGAAGGACAATTAAAAATCATATAGCCCAAACTCGGTATAAAGAAGTGAGGGTGCCTGTGTCAACACTCAAATGCAGAAATGCAATCAGGACTGGGCCCCAGGAATTTTCAGTGCACATAACTTTGACCCATCAATCACACATCTAGGAATTTAGTCTACAAGTATACTATATATACTTGTACAAAACCTCTCATTGCAGCATTGTTTGTAGTCAAGAAACATTGGAAACAACCTATTAATAAGAAGATGCTTTTCAATTAAAAGATAATTACATAAACTGATGGGGTATGTATAAGGAAAAAATACATAGAAAGAAATGAAAATATGGCCCCCAGCCTTTTATAAAAAGTATATTTTTATTGATTTGAGAGAGGGAGGGCGAGGGGGGAAAAGAGATAGAAAACATCACTGAATTGGCTGCCTCCTGCAACATTCCCACACTGGGGAAATTTGAGCCCACAACCTGGGCATGTGCCCTTACTGGGAATTCAACTGTGACCTTCCAGTTCATAGGTTGACACTCAACCACTGAGCCAAGCTGGCCAGGCCATGGGCCTGTTTTAATTGTGGTCACCTTTGAGGAATAAGATTGGCTGAGCGTAAGGCGAGGAGGAAGGCTGTTCACAATTTTATTTTATGCACTCCCATTATAAGTTTTTTAAATGAAACTTGTGGGGGATAAAAAACAAACAAACGTGTAGGCGTGACATCCTGACTCTCATGTGATCACCCTCTCACTAAACGTGTCAGTGTGAACATTTCCTGGGTTACTAAAATATGTTTACCAGTTTGCCCCTTTCCCACTTGTCCAGACAATGTAAGAGAAATGTATTAAACATTATTTACTGTTGGCTTATGCTGAAAATGTGATTTTTAAAAGGTTCACTATGATAGAAAAGGATTCATTTTCCTCACAACACTCCTGCAGCCAGTTCAGGTCATAGTGCAGTATGGAGGTCACATGGGTGATGATATAAGAGTTTTGATAAAACTCTGCTCTTTCCTCCCTTACTGTGATAGCCCACCAGTGAACCAGTTATGGACTTTTGCTGGAATATTTTTCTCTCTCTGAACCCTGCACATAGGGATGAGTCCTGGCCATGATAATATACATACTGTCCTTCAAGTTTCCTCTGGCCTTACCCAACTGTACAGATAACATGTACAACCTCAACTGAAGTTTATCTGGATCTTTTCAGAGCCTGGGGATAGTGAATCTTCAAACCCCTGAAAGTATCTTTCAAATATTCCTGAATAAAATCTCTCCACCACGCTAGTCTGCAGTCTCTGCTAGCCATCTGATGGCCATCATTGTCTCCTGATTGGCACTTCCATCTACTTCTGTAGCTCGGGACCTGAAAATCAAAGATGTCCAAGCCACGTGGTGCTTGCTTTTGGGTAGGAGGGATGCTTCCTCCTCCGTACCCTCCCCCCCCCCACCCCCCGCTTCTCGCTTAACCCAGTGAGGCTTCTGCCAAGCACACTGAAAATTATTAGTGATTCAGAATTTCAGTTTCCCTTTTTATTTCCCTTACAGTTCAGAGAACTCAGGCTTTCATTCTTTAATTATTTATTGACTACCTGCTCTGTGCAGACACATATAATATAAGCAATGCTGAATAAAACAACCAAAGACCATGCTATTATGGAATTTTTAGTTTATTCATGGAGAAAGATAATGAAAAAGTAATTAAAGTAAATTAATGTACAACTGCTAATTGAGATAGGTACAGCGATGGAAAAAGAGCAGTGTGAGAGAAAATAACAAAGGAGTTACTTCGATTGGATGGTCAGAAAAGGCCTCTGAAGTAGTGACAGTTATTAACAACTAAAACATTAAAAATCCAGATTTGGCAAAAGGAAGGGGAGGAAATTGGAAAGGGCTGGGGGAATAGGAACAGAAAGAGGGGGAGGAGCTAACATTTTAAATTATTATGAGCCAGAACATTCTAGGAACTTTACACATATCATCTGTTTTAATCCTAACACAGTCCTATGAAGTTAGCCCTACCTCCCAGAAGAGTAAAATGAAGCATGAAAAGGTTTAAGTAGCTTGTCCTTATCACACAGTTAGTAAGTGATGAAGGAATAACTTGAACCCAGGCAGTAGAAGACACTAAGGAAGGAAAAGACTGGATTATCTCAGTAATTTAAAGGTTATGTGGCTGAAGCAGAAAGAAAAAGAGGAGAAATCAGCATGAGATGCAGTTGACAAGGCAGGCAGGGACTGGATCATGTGTGGGTACGTGGTCATGTTTCACCCTCAGAGTAATTCCTGATCGTTAACACTACTCCAAAGGAACTATATTGTACTGAGGAGTCAGCAGTAGTAATGAAAATAATGATCACTTAGGTTATTTTTGTAAGCTGAGGTTTTAGAGAATGAGAGCGCTTCCCTTATGTTGCGAATAACAGAGCCTGAGACCCTGGAGATGGAATTACAATATCTGGCACATACGTTAACTTGATCTACAACTTGGGAAATTGTACTATCTCCCAAGTATGTACCTGTAACAACCTGTACCCTGCATTATAGAATTATGGGTGGCAAAATCAAACAGTGGTCTACTTGGGATTGAATACCGAGTTAGTGCATATAGGGAGAAGGAAGGGCAAGGGGAGCCAGCTATCACAGTGAGTTGCCCTCTCTAGGCAGCGAGGAGTTCGGCCTTACCAGGAGCAGCTCTGGCTGACACCGTTGTTCTTGATCACAGGCTACAACCTTGGTTTCTCTATATGCTACCTGAGTTGGACAATAAATCCTGGAGATGAAGGACTATTAATGTCTGGTGCACCCAGTGAGGAATAAGAAAAAGAAAAAAAAAGATGAAATGACTGCTTTTTTTAAAAAAAAACTCTGTAAGTTATATCAATGGAAAGAGTGAAAAAAGCAACTTTTTAATCCTTCAAGTTCGCTTTTTGCTTGCCTGCTCTCGTGAGTCCTTTAAGAGGATTCCAGCAACTCTTAGGAAATACTAAATATGCCAAAAAAATGAGAAGACGAACTCAATTTAACCACATAAGCTGAGTCTAACCTCAACTCTAGTCACAGAGACCATGAAGAACGGAGTGGGGATTTCCCAATGCTGTTTGTCCTGGTAACTCCTATTGGTTAACGTGTTCTTGCTTCTTGTGGAAGAGCGGGAACGTCCATTCTCTACTTCCCCACTCCAGCAGCCCCTCAATTTCTGTTTGAGGACCCATGTGATTCCTGAAAGGCTAATTCCATCTTGCTGGGAAGGAGGGAACACATGGCCTATGCTAAGCCATCAGCACCTCTATCCCCCTGGCTGTGATGTAAATGACTGTGACCTAAGCCAGTTGGTTCACAGTGACTCTCAGGACTTTTACAGGGACTGCAGGATAAATCCTCTATGTCCCTCCTATTGCATTTGTTAATCCTCACCTGAGGATATTTTTTCATTGTTGTTTTTTTTTTGTTGTTTTTTTGGGTTTTTTTAGAGAGAGAGAGAGTGGAAGAGAGATGGAAAGAAAGAGAAACTCATTGATTGGTTGCCTCCTGCACATGCCCTGACCAGGGCCTAGGCCAGGAAGGAGCCTGCAACCAAGGTACATGCCCTTGACCAGAATCGAACCCAGGACCCTTTGGTCAGCAGGCCGATGGTCTATCATTGAGTCAAACCAGCTAGGGTCCTCCTATTGTATTTGAACAAGAAACCCGGAGCTGGAGCCATGGGAGACCACAAGAGGACGCTAATTGAGGATAGAGTCAACACTAAGAAAAACAAAGTAGACAATGAAAATCTGGATCTTGGATGCCATCATTGAACTGAAGGACCCCACTTTTCCAAAAATCTGGGACTTGAGCTAATAATTAAGTTCAACAAATATTTAGTGAGTGACTACTTATGTGCCAGATATGGTAGCAGGCACTTGGAGTACATGAGTGCATAAAACATACAGGTATCCCTGCCCTAAAGAGGAGACCAACAATAAGCATAATAACTAAAGCAGTGGTTTTCAACCTTGGCTGCACATTAGAATCACCTGGGAATCTTTCTAAAATCCTGATTTCTAGGCCTTATCCTCCAGAAATTCAGTTTCTTTGTTATGGGGTAAGGCCACAACATTAGTAACAAAGAAACAGACTATCTAAATCAGTGGTTCTCAACCTTGGCTGCACATTAGAATCACCTGGGAATCTTTTTAAATTCACCCCATAACAAAGAAACAGAATTTCCGGAGGATGAGGCCCAGAAATCAGGATTTTAAAAAGATTCCCAGGTGATTCTAATGTGCAGCCAAGGTTGAGAACCACTGAATTAAAGTGATAATATGTTAGAGGCTGATGAATACTGTGGAAGAAAGGAAAAGAAGAGCAAGGTAGGGGTGGAGAGTGGGGAAGTAGGAACTGGAGAATAGGTTCTCTTATTTAAGGTGGTATAAGTCGGGTCTCTCCATTACTCTCTGTCTATTACCTGCAAATAAAACTACAACAACTTGGGACATTTAAAATACTTGTAACACCCCCAACACACACACACACACACACACACACACACACACACACACACCCAGGGCAGAAGTTATAATAGACTGGGGAAATGAATGTCAATTAGATCTGGCTAAGATTCAGGAGGGGGGGAAATTGTATGTGAATTCAGGATAAAGATTGAACTAATTCATTAAAAAAAAAAACAGATCCACATTTTGGGGCAGGGTATAAGGAGACTCTTAAAACACTCCCTTTAAATCCTGCAGCACTTTGATAACAATTATAACACTTTCCTGAAGCAACAAGAGTCTTTTACTCCCATCGTTCTTGCTTCTTGAAACACAAAAATAATCGCTTGTCTCTGTTTACAATGTTTGATTTATGGAAAATGCAGTGAATTAATATTGACAGGGCTTCAGAACTTGAGACATGAAATTCTGTGACTAATTTGTCTCAGGGACAAACTTGCAATAACTGTGATATTGTGCAACTGAGTCAAATGCCAACAAGCGAGAAAGGAAGGAAGCAGGGAAGAAAAAAATGAAAAGGAAGAAAGATTGCAAATTAACTTAATATAGAGATGTCTACTCCCACCCACCTCTCGGAGTACAGTGGCTAGTGGTTTCCTGTATAGGAAACATTTCGTCAACTTTTGTCTTAATTAAGATTGGTATTCCCCCCTTTGTACAACTATGTGATGCTGTGCCATCCCCATAAGACTGGGGTCTCTTGAACACTAGGAATGGCTGCAAATATTCATTCTGTCTCTTGCCATAGCACATACGTTTTTGTGGGCATCAGTTCTTAGGCTGTGTTTTTAAATCCAAAGCCAGACAAACTAAAACTATGCTTTGATAAGACATTTATAAACATGACTAAATTGGTCTGGTGGGTTTTCATGCAGATGCACCGTGCTTCTCCCAGTTACAGATCTCAACTCCAACTTTCCCCAGATGCCTTGGAATTTATCACAGTGAGGTTAACTGCTGTACCCAGTAGGCAGAGCCTGGGAAAATGAGTGGGGAGATGAAACACATGGTGGTACTTTGCCCCCTGTCAGTCTCTCCCTAAAATGGAGAATCGTGAAAAAGGACCTGGCTTATTCCAGGATGACATAGTGTAGCTAGACTAATACTGTTTTGTTTTGAAATAATTTTTATTGATTTTTTAGAGAGAGAGGAAGGGATATGGGGGAAGAGAGAGAAACATCTATGTGAGAGGGAAACATTAATCAGTTGCCTCATGCACGCCCCCAGAATCTAACTGGCAACCTTTCAGTGCACGGGATGAAGCCCAACCAACTCAGCCACACCAGCCAGAGTGAGACTAATATTGCTTTTAAATGAGTAAAAAGAGACATCATAAATCTTTAGGAAATGAAAGATTATTCAACAGATCAATTGGCCAGTCTTTTTGGCAAAAGATTTTTCCCACCTACCATTAAATTCCTTATGGCTGAGGCCCAAGGACATGTGCGAGTAAATGCACACGCACACAAGTACACACACACACATACACACACACCCCACCCCACACCACACACCACACAGGCAAAGAAACCTTATTGTATACAAGTAACTGAATATTTATTTGATCACTGGTGGCGAAGGGCACTCAAGTTTAAGTTATCTGAGGAACCTAAGGGAAATAATGACAGACCTGACCACATAAAAGTGTTACATTTAAGAAGGATATAAGATGGAAATGCAAACATCAAAATAGAAGGGGAAATCTATGATGCATATAATGGTAATAACCTAGCACCTTTAAAACATAGAATTGATTAGAAAAACATGAAATTTCCAGAACAAAAATGGGCAAAGGATGCCAAGACAAGTCACAATACAACAAATATAAGTGAATTCAAACAAGATAAAAAAATGTCCATATCCTACTTAACTAAGGCAACAATTGAAACAGCAGAAGAGAACCTTTCTTATTATCAAGTTCACACAAATAATGCCTTTTCCTAATAGTGCTGATAAGACCACAATGAAATAGGAAATCTCATTCACTAATGGTAGGAGTATAAAACTTTCTGGGAAGCAATTTATTGCATTAAAATCTTCATGTCTTTAGTCATGTCACCACTGACTTTTTAAGCCTTACGAACAAGGAGCTTGTATTTTTACTTACTTTCTTTTTTACATTCTGAGTCATACGGAAATTTAACCGAATTAATTAGGAATACTCTAGCAAATCAATCAAATTCTTGGATCCTCTTAACCTGAGCTCCAGATAACAGCAGCAAGAAGGTGCTGCTGTTATCTGGTTAAAACTGACAGCAGCGAGATGTGTGGATGATTGTCTGCAAGTTTAGGAACAGGAAGCGGGGCATGTTGCACTTGCCAAAGGGCATATAAACCAAGAACATTTGTTATATAGGAAATCAAGATCAGACGATGAGCTCAAAGATGCTCTTTGAGAACAAAACAGTTTGCGGTGACAAGCACTGACGTGAGGTTATGTTTATATGAACACAAGCCCTCCCATTCCAAGTCTGGTGACTACAGTGTTTTCTTCCCCCAAAACAACTTTATTGTCAAAGGGCACTGTGTCATTAATTGTGGAAGCCTGTCTGTCACTATTAACGCATCAAACAAATGTCTTGATGTTATCTGCAGCTGATTCGTTGATTAGGTTTTGCCCACAGGAAAAGCCTGGCCACGCCAGCCACAAGCCAGCCACGCATGACGTACAGAAGAGTCCTCGTGGCACCCCCCGGCATGAGTGATGCTGGCGAAAAACACACCTGATTCCATCAGCTCTCCATGGCAACAGGGCCTCTTGTCAAGCCAGATCATGAAGATCCATCATCCGGAAGAGGCTTATCCCCGTGACAGGAGGGAGTTTTGAAAGGTAACACGTCAACAACAACGCCTCAGCAACAACTATTTGTTGTTGCTGTAGACAGGGATACAAAGACAGGGCAAGGCTGCCAGAATGGTTTGCAAATGGAACCGGGAGATTCCTGCCCTGGAAGAAGAACCAAGTAGAAATGTTCTCTGTTTCCTCGGGGAAGAAGGCAGATAAGCATATACTGAGTTGGAGCCTCTTTTCATCTATAAACTCTTTATCAGATGAACAGAATAGCTCCCTTCTGAACATTCCAACACCTTGTAGGAGAAATTCAAATTTCTGTTGTTTATGTTTGTCAGTTGTTAAGTAGAAGTAATCAGGGAAGAGGAGGAAAACCAAATGAGAGCAGAAGCTGGGTCCCTGCCCCTCTGGCTCAAAGGGTTCTTCCTTTTGGATTTTACTAGAGGCTGTTGGGGATTTTGTTGGCTTGTTTAATTAGGCTATCTCCTCTGTCATTCCTGAGGGCAGGATTACAGTGTCTTTTTCATCTTTGTATCTATAGTACCTGGTGTAGAACAGGAGCTCAATCAATATTTACCAATTGCTGGTGGCAATGGTGGTAGTAGTGATGTAGAAAGCAGGGTGAATAGAAGTACAACTCAGGTCTCTTTCTAGACCTTACTCTGTTTTGGGGGTCCCTGAAGGATGCCAGTTCAGATCCTGGAGTAGACCCTCTAGCCAGGCTAGTCAAGAGTGGGACTTTTCCTTATATCTTCTCCCAGAAAGGCAAAAGAGCCTAATTGTTTATAGCATGGGCTCTGGTGTCAGACAACACTGACTAGAATCCTGACTTCACTCTAAGAAGTGGGGGCATGGAGAAAGGAGAGAACAGGGCTACTGGAGGAGGGAAAGAAAGGGGTTCAGAAAAGGCTTCCTATAACCTATAAACTGATTCTCAAAAGATACCAAGTATCTGGGAAATTACCTGGGTGGGGAGAGACACCATGTCCAGGGCATGCAATAGCATGGAGGGTTAGAGGAACAAGGGCAAGTTTGCATGAATAGAATGAATATCAGGTCCAAGGGTGGAAGAGACAGGAGAAGGAGGTGGCACACCTAAACAGAAAGGTTGGAGAGGTAGGCAGAAGCCAGGCCACAGAGGGCCCTGCTCTGTAAATAAGGAAGTTGGACCGTCCTTCTGTAAGTAATGGCAGTCATTGGAGAATTATTAAAAATGCAATGATGACTTATTTCACGTAGCAGTATTGGTGAGGATGTGGAGAAAAGGGTACCCCAATGCACTGTTGGTGGGAATGCAGATTGGTGTAGCCACTGTGGGAAACAGTATGGAGAGTCCTCAAAAAATGAAAAAAGGAACCGCCTTATGACCCAGAGATTCCTCTTCTGGGTATATAGCTGGAAAAAATCCAAAACACTAGTTTGAAGCAATATATGTACCCCTATGTTCAATGCAACATTATTTATAATAGCCAAAATATGGAAACAACCCAAGTGCCCATCAATGGACCAGTAGATAAAAAAAGTTGTGAGATATATATATAGAGAGATAGATAGATAGATAGATAGATAGATAGATATAGATATACATAGATATATCTATATCTATATATATAGATATATAGATATATATGTCTACATATCTATATATATATCACTACTTGGCCATAAAAAAAAGAAATCTTACCATTTGTCCATTTGTGACAACATGGATGGACCTAGGTAAAGTGCCATTATCACATCATATCAAGGATACATACTGTAAATTGACTAACCACTTTAGGGGGCTTTTTTTCATGTCTAAAGTAAATCCCTTATGTTAGAGGAATGGTTCAAAGTATGGTCCTCAGATTGGCAGTATCAGCATCACCTGGAATTTGTTAAAAATGCACATTTTTGGCTTGGCCACAGACCTGCTGAGTCAGAAGCTCTGGGTGTGGGGCCTAACAATCTGTGTTTGAACAAGTCTCACAGGTTATTATGAAGCACCTGAAGTTTAAGAACTGCTGTGTCAGAGGTTATCTAATTCATTTGCTCTCAATGTTCACAAAAGAACTGTTCTCACTGCTCAGCCATTAAGCAGTGACTCTCAACTTCACGACATTTTATGAATACCTTTCACCAGACACCATCCCCAGATATTCTGATTTAATTGGTTTAAAAGCTCCCAGGTAATTCCAAGCCTAGACAGTGTTGAAGTCTCCTGCATCTGGCCCTTAGCTAAAAGAAGTCCTCTCTGCTCTACTCACACTTTCCACATACCCGCTCCCGCAGGTGCGCTCCCTTTCTTCTCAGACTTTGGAAGAGTGGATCAATCAGTAGACTGATGTTTTAGAAAACATCAAACAGGATTTAATACTATAGAATTTCAGAGTTGGTACTAGCCATAAAAGTCAACTAGTTAAGTGATTTTAAAGCTTTTGTTTTATGAGCAGATCTTTTTCTTCAAAGGAAATCTTCAAAGTGGCTCAGTGGCTGTGCGTTGACTTATGAACCAGGAGGTCACAGTTCAATTCCAGGTCAGGGCACATGCCCTGGTTACAGGCTGGATCCCCAGTGTGGGGCGTGCAGGAGGCAGGCAATAATGATTCTTTCTCATCACTGATGTTTCTATCTCTCTCTCCCTCTCTGAAATCAAATTAAATATTCTATATAATAGAGGTAATATGCAAATTAACCCTCATGCCCTCACAAGATGGCTGCCTAGAAGGCAGAGCTTTTGACACTGACTGGCATAGAAACCAACCAATCAGAACCTAATCTGGGTGAACTGCAAAGGCAGAACCTAAGGTGGGGGCTGAGGAGGGGTTTTAAGGGCAACAGCTGTTTGATGTAAGGTGTAAGAAAGCAGTTCAATTTTTTAATGACTGGTTTGGTAGTATAGTGTATATGGCTGGCTATCATTCTAGATATAGGGATTATGTATTCTTGTCTGCCAAGAGCATTTCCTCCTGCTGAAAAAGGCTTTTCCTACCTATTTAAGCAATCATATCCTATATAATCTATCTATACTAATAAAAGGGTAATATGCTAATTAGACTGGGTCAACTGGCCATCTTCTGGACGTCCAACTTCCTTCTGGACAAAGCCATGGTGGTGGGGGCCGAGCCAGAGGCAGTTAGGGGTGATCAGGTTGGCAGGGAAGGGCAGTTGGGGGCAAGATCAGGCCAGCAGGGGAGGGCAGTTAGGGGTGATCACACAGGCAGAGGCAGTTAGGGGCGATCAGGCAAGCAGGCAGAGAGGTTAAGGGTGATCAGGCAGGCAGGCAGGCAGAGGGGTTAGGGACAATCAAGCAGGCAGGTGAGTGGTTAGGAGCCAGCGGTCCCAGATTGTGAGAGGGGATGTCCCTGATTGGAGAGGGTGCAGGCTGGGCTGAGGGACCCCCCTCCCCCACCCCACTGGATTCTATGACCAGGTCAACTCAATCAACTGCTCTGGTTTCAGAGAATCACTGAGGTAAACACACAATGATTATGCTGAGAGTTTCATCACAAACTCCTGTGGTCTATCCTCAGTTGGACCCTCAATGACCCCCTATAATTGTTTTATTTTTCCTTACTTAACTTGCTATCCTATGCCCCATAACACTATCTCAGAACCTCCTTCCAAAACTTCAGTTTTCTCAACTCTAAAAATGGGGATAATCATAGCATCTACTACCTAGAAAGATTCTTCTGAATTTTAAATAAAATAATGGATATAAGGTTCCTAACATGTGGTATCATACGTACCTAAAAATGCTGTTATTATTTTATATTCTTTAAATGTTACATTATATATATTTATAATATATGCTATTATATATTATATATGATGTTATTATTATGTAACATAAATAATAGTAAAATAAAATAATAACTATTATTTTCTACTCATTTTAGAGTTAAAAGACGTTTTCTCAGTGCCAACTATATACCAGTTATTCT
Source organism: Myotis lucifugus (assembly GCF_000147115.1). Classification (NCBI taxonomy): domain Eukaryota; kingdom Metazoa; phylum Chordata; class Mammalia; order Chiroptera; family Vespertilionidae; genus Myotis; species Myotis lucifugus. The sequence goes on along the minus strand of NW_005871059.1, from coordinate 11,243,522 downwards.
GACAGGAACTAGGATTTTTAAAAATTAATAAGACACAAGGAGAAAGATGTGTGGGATGCTTTGAGTTGACACACTTTGATATCTGCCCTCTGACAATCCCAGCTACCCCCTCTCATGGTCATTTCCTTCCTTACGAAGACAAGAGCAAGTCAATAGAAGCCCATCAGTGTTCCTCTTCATCTCCGAGTTTCTCCTTGTCATCAAAGTTTTTGTTTTTCTGTCCTCTTGTCACAGAAGACCAGGGCTGCTCCACCTCTCAGCCCTGGTCCTAGCCAAACTCAGGTCAGTGCCCCTGAGAGGATGTCTCCTCAGCTTCCGCTCTGAGCATTGCAGCTCACAGGTTTAAAATTGAATCCTTGCTCTTGTGAAGCAATTAGAACAGAGCTGAGACAACAGAATAAAAAAAGGGGGCAGGGGGAGAAAAAAAGAAAAGAAAAGAAAAGCAACTTGCAAGATAGGTCATAACAAATGTCTATGAGTCATTCAGGAAAAAAAAGAAGAAAAAAGTGCCACAACCTTCAGCAGGAAACAATCATTGAGTTCCAGTTGAAAAAAAAATAATTGCTATTCCCAACAGGACGAAAATTAACTTCCAAAAACATTATAATCATAATAAGAACATTTTAATGTCTTATAGTTTTTATAAAGCAATTTTTACAAAATTGTTTCTTTTTAGCCACTTAGGTCAGTGAGAAAAGTTAAGAAATATTCTGCCCATTTTACAAATGAGAGAACTGAGGCTAAGAGGGTGGGAGTGATTAGGAGAAATCTCAAGGTGGACAGCTAGTAAATGTTGGAGCCAAGACTTCAGGCTGAGTCTTGGAAGTCCTCTTCATGACTTTTCTTCCTAACTCACTAGCATTTGTTAGTTTACTAGGTGCCAACATTTTGCTGGGAACTTAGCATTATGTTTCCTCACCTACCCTTTACAATTCTAGAAGGTAAGCCTTACTACCTGTATTTTAGAGAGGGGGATGACCTTGTGAGGTGGCTTGAGGAGGAAGGGGAGGGGAGCCTATTAGGTAACTTGCCCCAAATCCCACTGCCAAGAAGCTACAGAGTTGGCTTGCAACAATTCCAGGCTCACAAACCTGAATTCTATGTATTACACTATAATTCCTTAGGTGTTATGGACAAAGATAATAAAGTATGGTACCTATTTGCTTTGTTTAAAAATGGACAGGTTATTTTGATTTTCTGAATTGTATAAATCATCCCATTCGATTGAATGACTATCCCATTGATTGTTATCTTACTGGTTACCAAAGCACATTCTTCTGTACCTGGGAAACAGGACAGCACAATTATCCTATATTGTTTTAGTGGCCACAGATGGTGCGTTCCAGTCAACTCAGTGGTCCTAAGACCAGGACAGTGCAATTACTCTAAATTGCCTCGATGGCTCTAGATAATGAGTTTCTGGCAACCCACTGGTCTCAAGACCCGAGGGCTCTAGATAAGGTGTTTCTGTCAATTCAGTGACCCCGAGACCCAAATCTGTAATTAACATGCTTAATTCTGCTTCTGTAAACTGCTTTTTTGCAAGCCAGGTTCCTCATTCCAAACCCTGGGATGTAATCAATACCTTTGTGATTTTTGCCTATATAAGTCTGGTTTTGCCATCATCTTATCGCTATGAGATTTGGGAATGACCCCTCATAGTCCCGGATTGCAATAAATGTGACTCTTTAATTCAACTTCTTGAGGCGTCCTTCTGTGATTCGCGGGGTACATTACAACAATAATACCAAAAATAATGAAAGCTACATTTGGCACAAGTTCAGTGACAGCCATAAAAATGGATACACCATGGTTAGGCAATGTGCCCATGCCAAGACAGGGCCACAGTGCAGAATGGAGAGAAGATTCTCCTGTTATGGCCAGAAATACTCAGCTATCTTCATAAACATTAATTCCTAAGCTATTTATGAATGAAAAAATATTTACTTATTCCTCATTTTTCTTACTGCTGACTATGATAACATGAGATCCCCTTCTAGAAACTCTCCGGTGACTAAGGTGCCATGGCAGTGATGTATCTGCGTGACCATTCAGACCTATCACTCAGACAGCCTCTAACAAATGGTTTGACTCCTTATGTTTTCCAAATAAATTCAGTTCTTTGTATTACATTGGACATGTAGACATCTTTAAAAGGTATCTTAATTAATTTGAAGCTTAGGGTTTTGGCAAAAGTCTCTTTTGAAGAAAAACACTAAGGAAAATGTTATAACCAACTTAAAGAATATATGTTCAATAAAATATATAAAAGTAATAATACTTCATCTAGTGTAGAAAAGTTTATGGCAGCCTCTTTGGAATTTTAAGTTTAGAAATATTTTGATGGGTTAAATCTCAAAATTCTAAAGCATGACTGAATAATTTTCTACTGGGTTCACTGTACTTTTCTGAGGATTTTGTTCTATGCTTCCCTTCATGTTCAGGCTGACCTGGTTGGTGACTCAGATAATAGATGGTAGACTGACTAGTTGTGGTTTGAATGGTATCACTTCAGAATTCTAATCTCTTTTGTCATGGACCATCCCTGGGGATTCCAAAGTATTACCAGCCTTAAAGGAACTCCCCTTCCTCAATAACCACAGCTCCCAACAGGAAATGAGAAACTTCTGGTAGTGAAAATGGGGCATTTTAGAAATATTAACTTATAGTAAAACCAAGTCAAGAAAACTTTCTCTAAAGCCCATCATTTACCATATTAGGAAAAGTTGCCAGGGAGATAGACAAAAGCTTCATAAGCAGTAAATTGGATTAATTTTATGAAAATTTTATTAACCAAGTATTTTTGTTATTATTCCTTTTCATCTGTAAACTATAATGAAGAGGATGAAAGAGAGGATTAAATTATAACCTGATTATAATTTAATAAGGACTGATTATCTCACTTCTTAGGATCAAACACAGAGAAAGCAATCACTCCTAGATGTTTCTTAATCAAATTCAAGTCTGATCAGTGTTTACAAATACCTACTATGTACCACCTTGTGTTAAAAGGTATTAGGGAGTTTGTAATATAAGGCCATTCCTTCAAGAAGCTCATGATCCAGTGGAGATCATACTATATTCACAAACCTTTTAATATTTATTGTCAAACTTCTGTCCTGAGAATAAATAAATGAGAGGTCCCAGGGGCATGTGAAGGCCTCATGCAACCCAAGTTCAATATACGTCCTCACTACAAATGTCCATTTGTGGACATTTATTTTTCTTAAAATAAATTTTATACTTATTTTTCTTAATCCTTTTTAGGTGACAATATATTCATTTATTAATAATAGTGTAAGTACAATGTGTGAAACCCAGAAACTTAACTCTCAAAGAGTAAAAAGCTAATTGGGATTAAAAGGGAGCCTTTCTAAAAGTTAAAGAAGGGTGCTGGTCTGAAAATCATCAGAGGGCCCAAGTGCATTAATTCAAGCCAGTGATATCTCAGATGTGCCTGAGTGTCAGTACCCTGAATGTACAGATTGAAATAGTGTAGGGGTTTGTCCAAATCGGTTTCTAGAAAAGGTATATCACACATGAAGTTCTTGAACTTTCTAAATTCGAAATTCCCAAGTGAAAGAGGGATTAGGGACTTTTTTAGGGGACTAAATGACTCAGCTTGACTATCCAACTTCATTCAATGAGTGTTTAAAAAGTAAATACAAAAAACGAAACACACACACACACACACACACACACACACGCACGCGCGCGCACACACACACACATAAAACTGCCTGATTATGTAGTTGGGTAATGTACTCAAAACACCCACCTAAGTTTGTAATTTGTAAACTATATCAAGTAGGGGCATGTTGAGTTTGATACTGAATTTTCTATTTCCTTTGATTCCCCTCACAGTGATGAGCAGTCTTATTCTCATCACAGACATTCACATTTAGTGAATATGCATTTTGAATGAAAGAAAACCTTTATAGGCATAGATGTGTGTGTGTATGGGTATGAAGATTTATAAATTTTTACCTAAATTCCCAATCAGGAAATTATAATGAACCAGTTCAATGCTTTCTAAACTTCCTGCTTATAAGAATCACCAGGGGCCCGACTGGTGTGGCTCAGTGTTTGAGCGTCAACCCATGAACCAGGAGATCATGGTTGGATTCCTGGTCAGCGCTCCTCCCCCAGTGGGGGGGCATGCCCAGGCAGCCGATCAATGATTCTCTCTCATCATTGATGTTTCTATCTCTCTCTCCCTTTCCCTTCCTCTCTGAAATCAATAAAAACATATTTTAGCCCTAGCCAGTTTGGCTCAGTGGATAGAGTGTCGATCTCTGGACTGAAGGGTCCTGGGTTTGATTCTGGTCAAGGGCATATACCTCAGTTGTAGGCTCCTACCCAGCCCAGTACCAATGCCCAGGCCTCTGTCCTGAAGATTCTACTTTGAGGGGAGGCTAGAAAATCTTTATTGTTAACAGGTAGCACCTAGTGATTCTTGTTATCAAACAGGTATAAGACATACCCAACTAGTTGATTCACACTGCTCTGTTAATGATATTTTATTTGTTTGATTGAGGGGTTTTATTTTGTTTTGTTTTGTTTTGGTCATGAGCATTCCCAATGGTCCTTTCTTTAGTCCCCACTTCTGCTTCCCTACAGTTTCCTCTCTTGGAATCTCATCGACTTCCTTAAATGATGGCTGTGCAGCCCTGTCCCAAATTATACCCCTAGGCTGAATCTCTAGCCCATCCTCATTTAAACAATCATCATTGATAATAATTCCATTAGTATCCCAATGGTCAAAGTAGTATGTGTTCAGTTCAAGACCTTTTAAAAGCTTGGAGAGAGGAAACAATTTTATCATCTTAATGGACTTCAGGAAAATGTGAAAGAAAGAAAAAATACTCAAAACCCAAAACCTTGAGGAATGAAAAATGTCCGATGCCTGAAGGCAGGTAATATACCCCCACATCTCTTATTCACACTTCCTCTAGAGGAGGTTATTTTCTGCCTTGACCAAAGTTTTCAGATGTTGTAGATGATATTCTATGATAACTGGCTATATATATATGAATGTGCTACTTCTATCAATGTGGGACCACATAAAGAATTGACCAATTTTTTCATTTAATAATTTACAAAACGCAAATTCCTACTCTGTGCTCCATGTTATTCTCTGAGCTAGTATACAAAACTAGTAAGAGGTAGTCCTCAGCCTTAACTAACTTATAGTTAATTGGAAAAATACACATTTAGTAAAATATGATTACTATATTAAGATGTATATGTAAGATGCTAAGATAGCATAGAACGATGTGTTGTGGGTATGGGGAGGGGTCACCTTTAGAGAGGAGAGGAAAAATGTTTGCAGTTATCTATTCTAAGGCTATATTTTTAATTATATAAATAATATAAAGTTATTAAGGAGAACATTTTTTTCAACTCTTTACACATTAACAATGTTTCTTTTCCTATGTTTCCATCCAGTCTTTGTCCATATATAATAAATATACATATACATGAATATGTGACATATTAGTAAAATGTATATTTCTGTATATTAAAATATACACATATTAGAATATATATTAGAAAGTTGAAAATATAAAATCTATGATTGTGTGTTACAAAAGTTTGCATACATTTGGTTGCTTGAAACCTGAAATATGTTTTCCTATAAAAACAAAATGATTAAAGATTGCTAGCTTTCCTGGAATAGCCTATTTAATACACAACACTCTATTGCTATACCATTGCAGTTGTACAGAGAGAAAATAATTGTGTAGTGTTTATAAAAACATATTGTTTCTCTAGTAAATTTCTCTGGTAAATAAAACTCATTATAAATGATCCTATCTAATAAAAGAGAAACATGGTAATTAGCCGTACCTCCGCTACCCTTCCCATTGGCTAATCAGGGCGATATGCAAATTAACTGCCAGCCAAGATGGCTGCCGGCAGCCAGGCAGCTTGAAGCGAACAGGAGGCTTGCTTGCTTCAATGATGGAGGAAGCCAATGTTCCCCGCCTGCTGCTGCAGGCCTCTGAGCTTGCAGTTTAAGAAACAATGTTACAAATATAGAAGCTAAACAAAACCCCAGAAACCTGCTTTCAGCCAGCTGGGATCTCAGAGCTGGAGTGAGCAGGACCGCAACAGTGTTACAATTATAGAACCCAAACAAACCAGATACCTGCTTTCAGCAGCTGAGGCCTCAGAGCTGGAGCCAAGCCTCAGAGCTAAAGCTGGCCCAGAATTTTAAAAAAAAAAGAAAAAAAGGAGAGATTGGGAGCTTCAGTCACCCACCAGCCTGAAAACGGCCCTCAGCCCCTCACCCAGACTGGCCAGGCACCCCAGTGGGGACCCCCACCCTGAAGGGGGTATGACCAACTGCAAACAGCCATCATCCTCTCATCCAGGCTGGCCAGGCACCCCAGTGGGGACCCCCACCCTGATCCAGGACACCCTTCAGGGCAAACCAGCCGGCCCCCACCCGCGTGCACCAGACCTCTATCCTATTTAGTAAAAGGGTAATATGCCTCCCAGCACCAGGATCAGCGGAGCAGTGAGGCCTCCCGGCACCAGGATCAGCGTGACAGGGGGCAGCGACCAAACCTCCTGATCGCCCTGCGGCTCTGTGTGTGACAGGGGGCGGGGCCACAACCTCCCTATCCGCCCTGCTCTGTTCGTGACAGGGGAAGGCGCCCCAACTCCCTGATCAGCCCTGCTCTGTGCCTGATAGGGGGGAGCTCCCCAACCCCCTGATTGGCCCTGCTCTGTGTGTGACAGGGTGCGGCACCCCAACCCCCCCCCCACGGGCCCTGCTCTGTGTGTGATGGGGTAGAGCCATAACCTCCCCATCGGCCCTGCCCTGAGTGTGACAGTGGCGGCGCCCCAATCCCCTGATCGTCCCTGCTCTGTGGGTGATAGAGGGCGGGGCCCCAACCCCCTGATCTGCCCTGCTCTGTGTGTGACAGGGGACAGTGCCCCAACTCCCCTATTGGCCCTGCTCTGTGCGTGACAGGAGGCAGCACCCCAACCCCCTGATCGGCCCTGCTCTGTGCATGACAGGGGGTGGCGCCACAACCTCCCTATCGACCCTGCCTTGAGTGTGACTAGGGGTGGCATCGCAACCTCCCGATCCACCCTGCTCTGTGCATGACAGGGGGCGGCACCCCAACTCCCCAATCGGCCCTGCTCTGAGCCTGACCAGGGGCTGCACCTAGGCATTGGCCTGCCTCTGCCACCTGGAGCAGGCCTAACCCACCAGGCTGTTATTTCCGGAGGGGTCCCAGACTGCGAGAGGGCACAATCCAAACTGAGGGGCTCAATATTCCCGCCTTTTAAAGTCTCAAATTATAAATTCCAAAGTGAAGTTTTTAATTATAACGTTGCAA
>NW_005871059.1:11216338-11236067 GCF_000147115.1 Myotis lucifugus | reverse complement strand
GATTCTCTCTCGTCATTGATATTTCTATCTCTTTTCTCCCCTCCTTTCTCTCTGAAATCAATTAAAACATATTTTTAAAAAGGAAGAAATTGAGCAAAATAATATGGGTGCATGCTTACAATGTGTGACTTGGTGGACTTCCTATATTTAATCCATTTTCCAGATAAAACCCATGACTGCTGTTTGGTGCCTTTGTGCACAGTGAATTTTCTCCTGCCTCAGGAATCAGTCCCGTGACCTAGCTGTTCACCTGTTTCTGTCTTACCAGAGAAACTGATATTCGAACAACTACTTCATTTTGGCTTATTCTCAAAGCACAGGAAAAATAATGTGTAGCTCTCTCATGTATGGCTTGTGTGACTGTCCTTAGATAAGTTTGGGATCTGATAGGACATTTATTTTTGCCTTAGAAGTCATTCAACACATTTCCCATCTGAATTCCACCACACAGCTTGTTTTTCTAATTTGGAAATGAATGCTGTCTCTGTGATGGGACAAAGCTGGACAAATATGGATCAAGGTTGGCCTCTGGCTAACCAGGAAAACTAGCCTGAAAAACTAGGGCGTATGTACAGTAGAGTAGGGAGAGAAAAAGAAAATCAAGTGATCACGTCCACATTCCAGGTGCTCTGACTTGGCACCTATAGCAAGAAAAAGTAGAATGCATGACTCAAGGTATCCCTCATACTCTAAATCCGGGACCCTGGAATCTAGTGATTTTGGAAGACAGTAGCTTAATTGCAAATTGGCTGGATAGGAATCATCATGGCTGTTGTGGCTCCCAGGCTCCTGAGGAATGGCATGCCTGGAGGCCCTGAGGGGCTACTAGCCTATCCATCTCAGAGCTAAGTATTTCTTAAGAAACTTCAGTTGTGCTATGAGACAGTTGTGCTATTTCAACCTGGAGCTCGCAGTCGAAATCTCTGGATGGGTTGTGTAGCATTCAAAGAGACTACATCCTCCAAAACAAGAAGTCAAATAAAGTAAGAGGAGGAAGAGAAAGAGACAGAGGAGTGACCAGATGTGTAGGAAGAAAACCAGGTTAGTGCATTCTCCTAGAAACCAATAATAGAGAAATCTCAAGGAAGGTTTGTCAAATGCCACAGAAATGTCCAGACTATTAGGTTTGGTAATAAAGGGGTTATTGGCAAGCTTTCAAAGGGCAATTTCAATAAATCAATGGGCTAGAAACCAGGCTGGATTAGAAAGAGCATGGGAAGTGCAGAATCCAAAGGGGTTTGGTAGTGAAGATAGCAGTTTCATTCATTCATTTATTCACTCATGCATTAATTTATCCAATTGCTAAATTAAATAAATTGTGCCTCTGCACAAGGCACTGTGCTAGATATTGAGAATAGATCTCGACCCTCATAGAGCTTACATTCTAGTGAGGACAAAAAAACATGAATTAACAAAAAATAAATAAAATAACATTATTTTCATCAATGCAATAAGAAAACAATGAAGTATGAGAGGGTGAGGTCAGGGGAGGTATGGAGGGGGAAAACTACTATAGACAGGATGATCATGAAAGGGTTGAGAGAGCTGGAGTTGTTTCATTTTAGTTGGAGAGAGAGAACCCATTTGTAGGCCATGAGGAAAAGTCAAAGTTGAAAATGAAACAAAACGTGGAAGGTAGAGGAGCAATAATTTACGGAGCAAAGTACAGGAGAAATGGAATCGTGTTAGGTCCAGGGCACTGGACTTGAAGTGAACATTGGAAAGGGTCAGGAGCACTTCCTCCTCAAAACAGGACTGAGGAAAGAGAGGGAGCATAAAGGTTTTTCTCTGGAAAGAAGGAAGAGGGAGAAAATTGAAGGGTCACACATAAGAAGTTCATGTCAGTAAGGTAGACCGTAAGATCACTTGCCAATTCAGAGAGATTGTCCTTTGATGTGGTGACCTCCTGCAGGTCAGGAACTGTGCTGGGCACCAAGCATGCAAAGCCAAATAATACATAGTTCCTGTCTTCACAGAGCTTATACAGGCGCACCCTGTCTTATTACACTTCACTGATATTTTGTTTTTTACAAATTAAAGGTCTGCGGCAACCCTGTGTCGAGCAAGTCTATCAGTGCCATTTTTCCTGCTGAAGATGCTGTAAAGATTGTTGAAATGAGAACAAAAGATTTCGAATATTACCTAAGCCTAGTAAAGCAGCAGCAGGGTTTGAGAGGATTGACTACAATTTTGAAAGGAGTTCTGTGGGTTAAATGCTATCAAACGGCATCGCATGCCACAGAGAAAGCATTTGTGAAAGGAAGAGTCAATCCATAAGGCAGACTTCATGGTTGTCTTATTTTTTTTTAAATTTCCACAGCCCCAAACTTTGCAACCACCATGTTGACCAGTCAGCAGCCATGAATATTGAGGCAAGACCCTCCACCAGCAAAAAGATTACCACTCACTGAAGGTTCAGATGATGGTTAGTAAATTTAGCAATAAAGTATTTTTTAATTAAGCTTTGTACATTTTTAGCTGCTATTGCACACTTAATAGATTACAGTGTAATGAAAACATAACTTTTATATGCACCAGGAAGCCCAAAATTCATGTGACTCACTTTACTGCAATATTCTCTTTATTGCGGTGGTCTGGAATCAAACCTGCAATATATCTGAGGCCTACCTATTACCATTTTAAAGAACAGAGATTTGAAAACAAATTATTGCACTACATACACTAAGGGCTCTGATAGAAAGATGTACTAGTGAGGTGGGGGCATGGAGAAAGGAGAGAACAGGACTACCGGAGGAGGGAAAGAAAGGGGTTCAGAAAAGGCTTCCTATAACCTATAAACTGATTCTCAAAGGTTAGCAAGTATCTGGAAAGTAACCTGGGTGGGGAGAGCTCCATGTCCAGGGCATGCAATAGCATGGAGGATTAGAGGAGCAAGGGAAAGTTTGCATAAATAGATGAATATCAGGTCCAAGGGTGGAATGGGGCAGGAGAAGGAGGTGGCACACCTAAACAGAAAGGTTGGAGAGGTGGGCAGAAGCCAGGCCACAGAGGGCCCTGCTCTGTAAATAAGGAGGTTGGATTTTCCTCCTGTAGGGAATGGCAGTCATTGGAGAGTTATTAAAAATGCAATGACAAGATTATATTCACTTCTGAAGTCATGTGGAAGAATGGTTGGAAGAATTCCAGATGAGAGGCAAGGAAACCAATTAAGGCAGGAAAAGTGATAGTCTGGATACGGGAAACAGCTATGAGAAGGAAACTGGATGGAGAGAAGGAAACTGACAAGAAAGGCAAAGTTGGCACCATTGGTGGGATTTGGCCACGGTTCGAATGTGAGGGCGAGAAAAGAGAAGTCAGAGGACTTCTGTGTCCCTGGCATGGGCAGCTCACAGATGGGGTGTCAATCCCTGAGACAGGAAGCAAATGTGGCGAAAGAGTAGGCTTGAGGGTTAGAATGATAAACTTTTAAAGCAGCTGGAAAAATTAAGTAAGCCATCAACCAAAAATGGTTATCAAGTGGCAAGAGGGTCAAGTTGCAGCTAGTAGCATGAATCAGTAGCAAAGTTACCTGGAAGTGACCCCAGTTTCCCAGCATTAAGAGAGGAACAGAGAAAACAAGCTCATCTTCACTTAGGAGTGAAGGAGGGGGATATGACAGTAATAGATAGCCAAGCAGAAAGAGAGTTCTGTTTTGGGATATTCCATGGAAGTCAGACAAGAGTCTAACGAGTGAACTAAGATCAGGAATAGTGAAAGGAGCAGACAGTGCTCTGAGGTCAAAGGGAAGTTCGGTGCCAGGCACAGGCATAAGTGGCCATGGTCACATGGAGAAATTCAGCATTTACGATGCTATAGAGACGGTGCACTTTCACTTGACTTTGAATTCTAAGGGCTGGCCAAGCACAGCTTCAGCTTGTTGACATCATAGTGAAGCAGTTGGCGTGAGGATCTGTTGGTAAGCGTGGATGTTAAAGTCACTGAGGGCACACAGGAAGGTGGAGAAGTGTCATGAAGGTCTCCCTGTGGTTGACAAGGCACCTCACCATCTGTCTCCTCCCAGTTTCTCTCCATACTGTTCAGGCCGACCAGCCACTCCCGCCCAGCTGGCTTGCTTTCAGTTCCTTGAATGCTCTGGACTCTGTTTCACCTCAGGGCCCTCGTAAGTGTTAATTTCCTCTTCTTAGAATTTCTGACACCCTTCACTTCTACTCTCCCTTCCTCCATTCCAGTCAGATCTCCTTTTGAATGTCACTTCCCCAGAGAGACTTTCCCCAAATCCTCAGGCCACAAGTCTGCGTTAGACCCTCTGCTAGACTTCCCCACATTACTGGTAGTGCTTAGCACTACCACAATTGTAACTAATTATTTTTGTAATAATTTGCTCACAGCCAATCCCTCTCAATGGATAAGCTTTCTGAGGGCAAACCCCATATCTGCCTCATTTACTAATACCCTGTCCCTGATAGAGTACCCATTTGGGTATTTTCACCTGCTCTTGGTCCAAAATACTGGAAGTAGCACAGTACAACTGTATGGAGTATTTTGATGTAAAATATTAAAACAATATTGCATTAAATATATTTAAAATATTAGATAAAATGTCTAAGTGAATGTGAATGTAAATAGTTCATTGGTTAGTAAAATCTCCCAAATTAAGACACTATCTATAATAATAAAAGCATAACATGCTAATTAGACTGGACATCCTTCTGGACGACCTTCCAGATGAAGCCAGGGTTGTGAGAGAAGCCTGGGTCCTAGGTGCTAGGGAAGCTGGTGCTGGCAGCCAGGGGAAGGAAGGCCTACTTTTGCATGAATTTCGTGCATTGGGCCTCTAGTAGTATATAAAAATATAAGAAGCTTCCACCCAAAAAACTACCTTTCTGTCTCTCCAAGCATACCCCATTGCCAAATCAATCCTCTTTAAACACCATTTTCATCAAAGCACTTCCTTGCTTAAAGTCTTCTGAGGCTCCCTTTCCCCATCCCTGACAAAACTACAGTCCCCTGGGGACTTGCAGTGGCCTTTGCAATGTGGCCAAACCCACTCTTTTTCTACTCAAGTCAGGCCATTTTCCTCACTCTCCTATTGACTTGCTGGGCCCATTTCCACCTCAGTGACTTGGCACACTGGACTTCCTTCTCCTGGAAGATCCTCGCCTTTCTCCAGAACCCATCTGACATGATCCCTGTAGTTCAAGACCTGGATCCACTCGGTTTCCTCAAGGAGCTTCAAGCTTTGGCCACTTCTTGCCTTGTTGATTCATCCTCCTTTGAATTCCTATGGTATTTGATCATCTCAACCACAAAACACTCTCCTGGATTGTTCAATATTGATTCTTGGGAGTTACCCATATCTCAATCTTTCCTAATACATCATAAATTCCTTACCAAACCAAAGGGAACCAAAGGTAAAAATAACTTGTATTACCTTTGTATTCCCTAAGACTATGATGTTAGTCGGGTTATTTTTTAATTAAATGTCTAATTCCCTGTAGAAATCATTGTGCCTCAAGAATTTCTTTTCAAATTTTTAATTTTTTAGAAAATGCATTTTAGCAACCCATTTTCCTGTTTTTACCCCCCTAGTCTCGTGTAAGCAAATATTAGTTAATGGGGTGTTCGGGAGTTGAATTATGAGCAATCTCTCTCTAGAACACAAGATCAACACTTTACTGCCATAGGGATCTGTCCCAGGCATTTACTAAAGGTCTTATGGTATTTATGAGTGAATCTGCACTGAGGATAGGAATTCCTGGTATTCTGTGTTTTTTTCTAATTGATTGCCCTGACTCTCATAACATGTTAAGAAACTGCTATGAAGTAGTTTTAAAGCAATTCAGGACTTTTTCTATGACTCCCACTTAAGTAAACAACTCTTTCTGATGTTTTCTTGGCTGCATGTTCCAGGGAAATTAGGCAGGCTCTCCTTTTAGCCACTTAAGGCATGTTTCTCATAAAACAAACAGATTCCATTTAAAAAATCTCTGAGTATTAAGTCAGTAAAAAAGAATACTGAAAGGAAAACTACATCACAAATGCCAGTTATGTGTCTGTGTGAAGTCATTATATTAATAAAATATCATTATCACAATACTATATAAAATTAGATTAAATTAATAAATTAGTTATGTGCAGGGCCAACATCCAAGATACATCTGTTACTCTACTGGAAATAACACAGTGGCACATAGGCACTAATCAGCTGGAAGAATTCTTGGGAGACTCTGAGATTGTCTTTCACTGGGAACGCTGATATTGGATCATGGTCAAGGCTTGTAAATACAGTTTTTATATGCCACAAAGATATGCGGTGCACATATTCTATTTTATCTCTCGTGAAAAGGTAACATAACATTTCTAGGTTCAGTATTTCTCTGGCAAATTTAAAAAAAAATAGTAAGGTCAATTCTGGAATATCCGGGAAATCTGATCTCCTTAATGGGGAAGCTACCAAATATGGGCACACACAGTGAGATAATCTTCCTGCCCAAATTCTCTGAGGTATATAGAGTTGGAACTTCCCTTACTAAAAATTCCTTTTCCAAGTTCAATTTTTTTAATGCAACAACTATGTCCTCTGTATGGTTTTTTAAAAATATATATTTTTATTGATTTCAGAGAGGAAGGAGAGATAGAAACATCAATGATGAGAGAGAGAATGCTTGATAGGCTTCCTCCTGCAAGCCCCCCATTAGGGATGGAGCCCACAACCCAGGCATGTGCCCCAACTGGGAATTGAACAGTGGTTCATAGGTTGATGCCCAACCACTGAGCCACACTGGCCAGGCACAAATTCAATTTCAAAAGATCTGTTAAATTGTTAGAGTATAACTGATGGGAAAAAACAATAGTCATGATGTGGGGAATCACATAAAGTTTTCTAGAGACTAATAGGATCCAAATCATCAGGGGCCCTAATTTTGGGAGACCTTGTTCAAGTGGCATTTCTTTCTGATTCATAACGGGCATCTTTCTGTTTCATATTTTTTATGCCCAGTCCACATATGAGGCCAGGGTCATCCCCCACACAGAAAAGAGACAAAAATATGTGTGCTTCTGCAAATGCATCCACATCAAAATACAGAGTATAGTCTGAACTTGCACTGTGTGCTCTATGACTAGGGCAGGACTCTGGCTTGAGTGGTTAGTGAATATGAAATTCAAAGACAAAAAAAAAACTACTTCCATTTCCATATGAATCAGATTTGCTGTCTGCCATCACCGAGGAGGTGCACAAAAAATTTGAAAAATCCCAGGGTCCCATTGACTCCCTGGGAAAAATCCCTCACCCTGCAGTCCCCATGCCCTGCCAAGCTAATTTATCACTAGAACCTAAAAAGCCTGAGTTGAAAACCTCCAGTGTGGTGACTAAGAACAAGGTCCCTGAAGCCAGATGGTGCTGCCTCTTAAAGAAAGGGGGGCCTGGGGTACCTTATTCACCCTCCCTTTGTCTCAGTTTCCTTATCTATCAACTGGGGATAATAGTATCTACTTTATAAAGTGATTGTGAGGATTAAACAGATTACTGCTTATAAAACAGTAGAACATTGCCAAGCAGATGCTAAATGCTGGGTCAGCTATGAATTGTTACTATTAAATTAATATCAACCATGCCAACAGTTCTCTTGAGGCGTTCCTTTGCCTGCCCCAAATAGACATCTCCGTAAGTGCTCTGCATTGACCTAGCCCCCACTCTACAGCTGCACATGGCTCTCACTTCCTCAAAGTGTTTTCCTCAAAATTGGATGGTTGTTTACATCCACAGTGTGAGGATCAGCAAATTCTCTCACGGAATCTTTGAGCTGGCCGGCTCTGAGGTCCAGTCGGGTTCTGGTGGGCTCTTGTCTTTGCATCCTGTCCAATCATTCATGCTAATGTTATAATTCTAACATGATAGTCATCTCTGCCAGGTGTCACCAAAGGTTTATGTGCATCATCTCATTTCTTTTTTGTCTTCACAATAAACTTAGGAGTTAGTGACACTTTGCAGTCCCATTTTGCACTTGAAGAAACTAAGACATTAAGAGATTAAAAGGCTTTCCCATGTCATCACTGACAGTGACAAAGCCTCTCACAAAGACAAATCTGACCCCAAGGCCTGTCTCAAATCTGACTCCCATCTCAGCCACCTGTCTGCCAACTGTCATGGTTGGTAGCAGTCTCACCTTGGCAATCTGTTTTTTAAGTTCTTCACCCCTGTGAAATCTGGGCCACTGAATTTATAGCTTGACTAGCACCAGGAAAACAATGGCCCATGAGTGGATAATGGCTTTTACATTTTAAAATGAATGGAAACAAATCAAAAGAAAAATAATAACTTGTGATGCTTAAAAATTATATGAAATTCAAGTTTCGGTGTTATAAATAAATTTTATTGGACATAGCCACACTCGTTTATTTACATACTAAAGGCCTGGTGCACTGATTCATGCACATTGAAAGGAAATTAATTAGAAAATGGCCAGTGGAGTGGGACTGGGCAAGATGGGCCGGACACACCCTGAAGCCAATGTCCCAAGGTCCCTCCCTGGCTGGCCGCACCTGGGGTGGTGCCGGGGCTCGAAAGGCGTCTGCGGAGTAAGCGGGGTCCCTCCAGCAGGTGGGGTCCCTCTACCTGGCCTTCGGGGATTGGGCCGAAACTGGCAGTCTGACATCCCTCGAGGGGTCCCGGAGTGGGAGAGGACACTCTGCAAAGTTGCTGTCGCTCGGCAGCTCCTGCATTAAGCATCTGCCCTCTGGTGGTCAGTGTGCATCATACCTACCAGCTGGTCGGCCGGTTGGCTGGTTGGCTAGTCACTTAGCCTTTTATATATATAGATTGTCTCTGGCTATAGACATTTGGGGCATGTGACTTTCCCAATAAGAGTCTACAATTTTGCCGTAACTGGTTTGGCTCAGTGGATAGAGCGTTGGCCTGCGGACTGAAAGGTCCCAGGTTCAATTCCAGTCAAGGGCATGTACCTTGGTTGCAGGCACATCTCTAGTGGGGAGTGTGCAGGAGGCAGCTGATTGATGTTTCTCTCTCATCGATGTTTCTAACTCTCTATCTCTCTCCCTTCCTCTCTGTAAAAAATCAATAAAATATATTTTAAAAAAAGAGTCTAAATTTTGTTTCCATGGAAACTGAAGAAACCAGCAAAACTTTTCAGTGTGTTTGATCAAAAGTGAAGACCATTTCCATGTGTGCTATAGACTGAATGTCTTTGTCTCCACCAGATCTATGTGTTGAAACCTAATCCCCAATGTGTTGGTATTGGATGTGGGGCTTTTGGGAGGTGATTAGTTCATGAGGATGAACCCCCTCATGAATGGGATTAGTAATGCCTTAAAGAAGATACTCCAGAGAGCTCTCTTGCCCCTTCCACCATGTGAAAAATAGCAAAAACAGGACCATCTATGAACCAGGAAGCAGGCTCTCACCAGACACTAAATTCGTCAGCAACTTTATCTTGGACTTTCCTGTCTCCAGAACTATAAGAAATAAATGAAATTTCTATTGTTTATAAGACACCAGTCTTTGGCATTTTTGTTATAGCAGCCTGAATGAGCTAAGACAGTGTGTTAGATTAAAAGTGAAGACCTGCCCAACTGACATGGCTCAGTGGTTGAGCGTCAGCCTATGAACCAGGAGGTCACGGTTCGATTCCCAGACAGGGCACATGCCCAGGTTGTGGGCTTGATCCCCAGTGTGGATGGAGCATGTAGGAGGCAGCTGATCAATGAGTCTCTTTCATCAATGATGTTTCTCTCTCTCTCTCCCTCTCCCTTCCTCTCTGAAATCAATAAAAATATCTTTTTTTTTAAGTGAAGACCTAATAATAATATAAAGCTGTCAAAGAATGAGTCAGGAGCTGCTTGCCTACTCTTCTTTTTCCTAATTCCTCCCCTTCTGTATCTCCTTCCCCACTCCTTGGTCCCTTGAGCACCACCTGCAGGTTCAGCCCCACCCTAGGCTCTGGGATAACCATGTCCTTAGTCAGTGTTCAGGTGACTCAACATCAAGTCAACCCCACTCAGAGACTTGCTGGCACCATGTGTCCTATATTCAGAAACTGGATGCTTGCCTTATGCTTCATATATTCACTCAACAAATACTTAATGAAGTGCATTCCTTTGTGCTAAAAAGAGGGCATCCTGAAGAATGCAGCAATGAGCAAAATAGACGTATAGTTCTTAGGAACCAGCCTTCCACACAAACCCCATTGAGTCGGTCCTCTTCCTGAGTATCTGTCTTGCTAAAACACCAAATCCTCCACTTCTTCCAAGACTAAGTCCAAGACTTGCTCTCCCCAGTTCTTCTAAAACTGAGATCATCTGATACCTAGTCCAGCCATCATCTCCTGCCAATGCTATAACTTTGTGGGTCTCCACATCCCGCTGCTCCCAGATTCTAGGCCTTTCTTTCAGTTGAACCTCCTCGATGCTGACCTTTCACATGTCTGCCCCACTTACCCAGTGGTGGTTCCCAGGCCACATGCCCTCCACACCTGGTTGGAGCCTCCTCTCTAACAGAGCATCCCTTTAGCTGCTTTAGTGATAATCCCTCATTCCTTACCACAGCAGGCCTCACCAGCCTGAGTGGAAACAAGCCCAAGCTGATCATATCAACGGAAACTATAAAAGGAACTCTGGCTCCATTCATTCACCTTTCTCGATCATGGGATAGTCCTTATGTTCTGTGACTCACACTGAAATGCCCTGAGTATGCTCTTCCCTGGGCAGTCCGTTTCCCCTGATTCATTGGCCACGTGCTTTTTCCCTTGGGAGTAAGTAATTTGCTGGATCATCTTTCATAATGGCTGAAATACTTCTTAGAGGTTGGATAGATTACCTGGGAAAGTCCATATGGAGGTGTGACACAAGTAAGTTTTCTATCAAATGAAGGCTTTAAAAAATTAAGACAAATAGCTGAACAGACTACTCCCCTGGTATTGTTGCTATGGCAGTTCAGATCACAGGAAAATGTAAATCTTGTTTACTGAAAACAAGTGCAGCTGAAAACATATTTAATTTTCTCAGGACTTTTTTAGGCTGATTTTCAAGAAGGACTGGGAACTATAGCTCTCCGTTGAAGAATGATTTTATTAACAAAAAGGTGATTTACACTAATAATGCCTAGTATGGCAATGCTACCATTACAGATGAAGGAGCATGCTCTGACATGCAGTCAAGCAGATGATTTTGTTTAACTTGTTTAATATCTGCTAAATTAAGCATTGTGGTTAATAGCACAGACTTTGGAGACATGCAAAGCTCCAGTAATAGTATTGTCCATTTTTAAATCTGTGACCTTGACTCAGTTATTTTATCTATAAAATGGAATCATGATCTCACTCATTTGTGGAATATAATGACCAACATAACCTGATGAACAAGGACAGATCCAGAGACGGAGAGGCATTGATTGGACTGTCGGGCCTTGGAAGGAAGGTAGGGGAGGGTGGGGGTAAGGGGGAGAGATCAACCAAAGGACTTATATGCAAGCATACAGACCTAACCAATGGACACGGATAACAGGGGGGTGAGGACATGAGCGGGGGGATAGGGGGTAACATGGGGATAAGGACACATATGTAATATCTTAATCAATAAATATATATATACACATAAACAAAAAATGGAATAATGAATGATACCTACTTGTGAAGATTAAATGTAATAAAGCAAATAAAACATTTAGCTCAATACTGAGCATTACAGTGAGTATGCCATAAAGAGTGTGCAAAATATACGGATATGGGGCACTGAGTATCAAGAGATGATAATCTGGACTCTCTATTTGATTGACAACTGAGCAATGTTAATCAAGTCCCCTACTATCCTATGGAGGGAGACTCTCTACCTTCAAACAGAAATAAAATAGCTTTGAAATCTGTATAGTATCTGGCAATATTGTCTTTACACTGTCCACAGTTGTCAAGAGAAATGTGAAATGTGAGTCTTATCCAGTCACCTCTTCCTGGGAGGTGGCACCTCCCTTGATAGGCAGTGCAGTCATAATCTATTTAATGCTTATGTCCAACAGGAATGCTATCCCTGGTCACAGAGGGGAATGTGTGGGGTGGGGGAGTGTAGGAAGAATGGAAAAGGTAAGAAAAGAGTTTCTATTTCAGGGTAGAGCCAAGAATGAGTCACATCATGGAAGTTTCAAATTGTTGAGAGACTGATTTAACATATTGGATTAGTCACATGCACCTCAGGATATGGCAATAAAGTGTGCATTTGTCATACATTACATTTGTTGAGCATGGTTAAGGGCCAGGTACTGTTTTTTGTCTTTACTTAATCCTTACAATAACTCTTTGAGGTAGGTACCATTCTAATCCCTCTTTATATTATCTTCACTTTATGGCATCCTTGTGTACCAAAATAGTTACATGGAAAGACATATTCTTGAATATAAAGGTTCAACATCATAAATATATACTTTTCCTTAAAAATTTATGAATTTGATGCATTCTTTTCCCCCTCCCCCCCAAAAAAACACACACTAATTGATTTTGTTGGAGAAGCAGGAGCTACATACTTTTTCTTCATGTGAAAAAGTAAAGAATCAAGATAGCCAAGAAAATTATTAAAAAATTAGTAGCTATTCTATCAGATATAAAGTATATTATAACTTAGAATTATTAAAGCAATGTTTCTGTGCATAACAACAGAGAAAAAATTTACAGAACAGTGTAGAAAGTCCAACAATATATTAAGATATGCACAGAAACTCAGGATGTGATCAATTCTGTTAGATATTGATTTATTATTCAATGGCATTGGAACAACCAGGTGGCCCTCTGGAAAAATAAAATAAAATAAAATTAGACTCCTACTTTACAGCTTAAAATAAAATAAATTTTAGATGGATCAAATATTTAAATGTGAAAAATGAGTCACAAATATTCAGAAGAAAACTGGGAGATTTTTATTTTTTACTTTCAGAATGAGAAAGACATTTTAAAATATGATGAAACCCCAAAATCCATTAAAAAAAAGATTGTTAAAAATTCTGCTTGGAAAACTAAGCTAGATAAAGTTAAAAGACAAATGAGTTTGTGTGTGTTCATGCATAATGTGCAAGCAGACAAAGGACTAATTTCCATGTATATAAACAGCTCTTACACATTAATAAGAAAGCCAACACCCAAGAATAAGTACATGAAAGACTTGAGCAGTTACAGATAAAGATGCTCACCCTTAGTGGTAACCAGAGTAGTGCACATGAAACCAGGAGTTGCCATTTTCACCTAATGGTTTAACAATGATTTCCATGAGGAAACTGCACTTGGGGCACTGCTGGTGAGAGTATAAAGGGACAACCACAACGGAGAACACTTTGACACAGTCTATGCAACTTTCAAATACAAAGATCTTTCTACCCAGTAATTCCACTTATGAGAGTATATCTCACAGAAACTTATTCCCATGTGTGCAATGACCCACCCACACCAAGGCATTGCCTCCCAGAGCAAGAGACTGGGAACAGGCTAAATGGCCATCAACAGATAATGGTACAGCTATGTAATGGAATGCTGTTTAGCTATGAAAAATAATTACATCACATGTGCTGATATGGACAGCTCCAAAATATTTTAAGTGAAAAACTTTGTAAGTCTGAGGGAAGAGGCTTTGAGAAGCTGAGTATCTTGCTTAAAATAGCATTGCTATTAACACATTGCGGACTAGTAGTTTCATTGCTAGCTTTACCCAGTGGCCAGATAAGTTTCTATTGAACGAGTACGAAAACGTTTTACATAAATGTTAAAGGCACGCTTTAAAATTAGATACCCATTGCATTTTGGAGTTATTTATTACATGTTCTTACAAGCTAATATCTTTTTAAAGTATGATACTTTGTAAAACACTGTGTAATATGAAGTGAGAATTCTTGTGAACCGTCTGCAATGTGTTAAGTAGGGCAGTAGTTGCTAGAACTCAGCTCTTTCTGAGTACCAAGCCCTGCTCCAAGGGGCACTGGGCACTGCTGTTCTGCTGGCCTTGAAAAACCACGTTTTTGATTAAATGGGGAAGGTCAATGGGCTGGATGTGTTCTGTGACTTTATGGATCCATTGTTTCTTTGGGCAGTTTTTCAAGGAGTTAAGAGATAGGGTGGATGGTGGAAGATTGACTGCAAGACTTTGATCTACTTAATTGTTTCTTGAACATTTTATTAAAGCTTTCCTCTTAACATCTGTCAGATGTTTTGGGGACTAGCAGGGAAGGTATGGCTTATTGATTTCTCTCTGGCGCAGACCTGAAGCTGAACTATCTGGTGTTGAGAAACATGAAAATTTGCCCCTAATCCCTCTGCTCCTTGGAAAGCATTTAACCTGAAAAAAGCTGAGTACTTAGGGCAAAACCTTTTCCCTTCTGAAGGGAAAGGCATTCAGCACACTAGGGCATTAACAGTTGTTGAAAGGCGTGTGGCAACTTCACAGTTCAGGAAAGGAAACGAAGACAGAATTCTTATCTAATTAAAACAGCCCGGGGGAAGAAGTGGGCAAAGGGTAATTACCTAACTTGGCATTGGGCCCAGAAAAGAAAGGTTAGTATTTCTTTTCTGGAAAAAAAAAAAAAAACCTGTCAGGAAACCTCAAATTACAATGTTTGCTTTAGTGCCATAAGGAATTTTTCATCCTTGAATCCCATGGTACTTGACACATATGAACTACTTGGCCCTTGAGATGCTTCCTTAAGAAAAGCAATTATTCATTTTTCTATAGATAGGAAAGTTAAACTTGATTAAGGTTCTGAAGATTGTACAAAACAATCTAAAGGCCCAATTTCTAGTATCTTATTTAACTTCTACATTTTAATTATCTCGGTGTAGTCTTTATCACATTTATCAAGTGGGAGAAACCCTGGCTTGACAAAACTGCACTGATACTTCCCAGAGATACTGTGGGGGGTTTTTGGTTGTTATTGTTGTTTTGGTTGTTGAGCTGGTTTGTTTTTAATTTCCTCTGTTTAAAAGTTTCCATGGTAGCATGGTACAGAATGCGATCTATTGGCAGTCAGGAAACCTGGGTTTTATATCTGCTCTGCTACTCACCTGCTTCGTGTCCCTGAGTGTATCAACTCACCTCGCTGAGCTTGGTTTCTTCGTCTACAAAATGGGAAAATGTGTGTTAAATTCTTATCAAGAAATGGAATATATAAAGTAGAGGAAAGCAAAGCCATGCTGGTGGAATTAGACTAGAGATTGTAGAGGCTCATCCTTCCTGACCCATCCTACATAGCCTTGAGGATACCTTCAAATCATCTACAGGGGGCCCTAGAATTCCTATGTAGGGGAAGGTATCGGTCAAAGGGTACGAAGTTTCAGTTATAAGATGAATAAGTTCTGGGGAGCTAATGTACAGCATGGTGACTGCACTGGGGTGGGGAGGTGGGAAAACAAGAAGATGTTGGTAAAGGTACCAAGTGGCAATTATATAAGATGAATAATTCCAGCGCTCTACTCTACAGCATGATGACTTACACTTATTAATACTATATTGTATACTGGAAATTTGCTAGGAGAGTAGATTTCAGGTGCACACACACACACACACACACACACAAAATGGTAACTCTGTGAGGAGATGGATATGTTAACTAGCTTGATTAGTAATCATTTCACTACGTTTATATACACAAAAACAGGTTGTACACATTAAATATATAGAATTTTAATTTTTAAAGTACATTATGATGTAGACAATAAATCAAGTCATTTACATAATAACATTGATCCTGAAAAAAATATATTCAGTGAGTTAAAAATAAGAGTATATTTACTCTTAGCTTATAAAATTGGTTTAGTGTGCTATTTTTTCAAATGGATCAAAATTTAAATGTTTTATTTAAAAATAATAGTATTGCCAAGACCGGTTTGGCTCAGTGGAGAGAGCGTCGGTCTGTGGACTGAAAGGTCCCAGGTTCGATTCCGGTCAAGAGCATGTACCTTGGTTGCGGGCACATCCCCAGTGGGAGGGGTGCAGGAGGCAGCTGGTTGATGTTTCTCTCTCATCAATGTTTCTGACTCTCCATCTCTCTCCCTTTCTCTCTGTAAAAAATCAATAAAAATATATTTTAAAAAATAGTATTGATTTGGATACATAAGAGTAGATCTTAAGTGTTCTCAGCAAATTCACACAAAATAACTGTTGAGATAGTATATGTGTTAATTAGCTTGGTGTGGTAATCATTTCACAATGTATAAATATATCAAATGATCATATACTATACTTTAAGTACATATAACTTTTATCAATTATACCTCAATAAAACTGAAGGGAAAGGTTTACTATAAGAAATAAAACACTGTTCAAAAGAGGGAAAAGAAAAAAAAATCACCAGTCTTCATGGTTTCTAAAGTTCTATCATATGCTAACATTTAATAGCTCTCTAATTCCAAATTTGTATAAAGAAAATAAGTAAATGTATAAAGAAATTTTTGCACTCCCTTGCAAAATAAAGATACTACTTTCCCCAATAAAATATCAAACAATCATGAAAAGCCTTGTTGTACCTTTTGATATGATTAATTCCAAGCAAACTTGGAATAAAAAGGCTTGTCCTATCACTGAAGTGAAGAAATAATAATAACTGCCATTACTATGTGTCAGTCATTGCTCCATGCACATCACATCTATCAGTTTATTTAACCCTCCTAATAACTCTAGATCCTATTATCTCCATTTTTCAAATGCAGAACTAAAAGCAGAGAAGTGAAGTAACTTGCCCAAGGTCATTTACTTAGTAAGTGGCAGAGCTGAGCTTTGAACCGAGCAGTGATTCAAGCCCTGAATTCAGATTTCTGCATTAAATAGAGCCCACTGGGGAATATTAACTGATGTACAATTTTCTTGATGGGACCATAGAAGGGTAAAATGTTGGAGTTAGAATGACTCTTAGGGACCAGTGCATCCAAATCTTTCAGTTTATAAATGAGAACAATTTAAGAAGGGAAAAAACAATCTTTTGGCTCTGATGATAGTTCTACCATTTCTCCTAAAGTTTCTCAAAATTATTTCTATCAGAATTTACAATTGAAAGATTTACATTTAAAGCAAATGAATGTAAATATTAATTCAGAAAGCATCAGACAAATAGATGCTTTAAGGCCTAGAGCAGTGATGGCGAACCTTTTGAGCTCGGCGTGTCAGCATTTTGAAAAACCCTAACTTAACTCTGGTGCCGTGTCACATATAGAAATTTTTTGATATTTGCAACCATAGTAAAGCAAAGACTTATATTTTTGATATTTATTTTATATATTTAAATGCCATTTAACAAAGAAAAATCAACCAAAAAAATGAGTTCACGTGTCACCTCTGACACGCGTGTCATAGGTTCACCATCACTGGCCTAGAGTAAATGATCATTAGCTTAGGAGGTTACTTATATTTTCTTGTGGTGAGTTTTCAATTCGAATCATCTGATTTAGCTCTAAAAAGGCACTTTGAAAACATGGAAGCATCTAGAGTTCTGCATGGGTAGTTCAGTTATTATAAAGAAAACTAGTGTAGTTAGGGAATAAGACATAACAGGTTGTACATTTCTGAGAGATTACAGTTAAAATGCCCAGGGCCAAGAATTTTTCAGCCACCCAAGAAGTACAATAATATTCCTGAAGTTCAAAGCTGGGAATGTACATATGAATTAACTTCTTTCATTTAAAAAAAAATGTTTTTTAAATCTCAAATCTCACATTTCTCAAGTTTGGATATTTGACATCATTGAGACCAACCAAAGAATGACTGGTTCAACCAGAAAAGCCAAGAACCAACCGTGAAAGCACCAAGAATCAAGGCATTTTCTCTTAAAGGTTTATTTCACAGCTGAAATATAACAAGTTGAGGGTTGTTTTTTATTTTATTTTTTTGGGGGGGGCACTTCTATAAGACACCATGAAAGTCATTTATTTCAAGAGAAAACTACATTTCATTCTAGAAATGAAGTATGATGCCTAGCTAGTTGTTCTCTTTAGAACTGAACATGTTTCAAGACAGGTTCGGCAAATATATTTCAAGTATAAAAAAATCCAGGCAGCCCCCAACAGATATATTTAAAATATGCAATTGCCAAACTTGCTTCTGAGTTTCTAAATGCTTGCTAAGGAAAACTAGAATCAAAAAGGATCAATAAGGCTAATTCGTAAGACTTCATAAGAACAGAACCAGTTCAGAAAATGAGAGGTTTTCTCAGTAGCATAAAACAAACAAAAAATTAATATTTTTGCATAAGATAAGCTCATTTACAAATGAATTATTAAAAAACTAAAATGCATAGATAACCATTTTAAAACTTCTAAACATTCACATGAAAAAACAGTCACCCTCAGTGTACTCAAGAGAATAATAGACATGCAGAAATATACACAATAAATGTACTGGCAGAGGGCAGTGCTTCTCTGCCTGGCTGGTGTCCACTTGTTCACATAAGAAAGAGAAAAAAGAATGGCTAATCCATCTGAGGGACACACACTCTTATTTAGAGCCAGGCTATTTCTTCTTCGGTGAGTTAGAGTCACTTAGTAGTATATTTGGGGACTTAACATTAAAAAGGGACAGTTCTTTCCTGGTCCTTCTCTTTATGTGTAAAAAGATGAATCACTTAATTGGATTAACACAACAATGAGCCTGAAAGAACTGAGCCAAAATGAAAGAGGAGGCTCAGTAACTGAATTGATGTGTTTGAACTCCCAAATACTCTATTTCCTTAATTTTGTGACACACTTAAAAATATGTTAGAATTTCTAACACAGCAATTAGTTCAAAATTTCATGTAAGAAGACTTAAGTGCCGGGGAGTGAAGTGGCACAGTTGTCTTTGCCTGTGCTCTTGCAAACTTAGAACTGTGGTTAGAAAAGTTCTCCATGCATTCAGTCAATTGTTTCACTCATCTGATAAATTCTTATTTATCGAATGCCTACTCTGTGCCAGGCACACTTCTGGGCACAAGGGATTCAGAGACGAACAATGAGAAAAGATAATCCTGCTCTCATGGATTTTCTTTTAATTGGGGGAAAATAATATACAATTTGACCAATCTATATATATAAAAGCCTAAGTGACTGGACGACCTGACGACCAGCTGGTAACTATGATGCGCACCGACCACCAGGAGGCAGACCCTCAGTGTAAGAGCTGCCCCCTGGTGGTCAGTGTGCTCCCACTCAGCTGATAGACGGGTCTTAGTGCTGGCCAGCTCAGTTGGGGAGGCTTGAGCCTCTACCGCAGACACTCCCCCTGCGCACACAAGTGGAAGCGGTGGCAGGTGCAGTGAGCTGGATGAGTGGGAGCGCTGTGGCGCCCAGCCCTGGCTCGGGCTCCTCCCTTGCCACCTGCGGCTTCATGCACTACTTCATGCTGTGAGGGGTCAACGTGGACAAGCTGGTGGGTAAGGCTGGGCTGCGGCGGCGCAGAGGTCCACTGATCCCCACAGGCCAGGCCTCTAGTAAATAAATAATTTTCAACTGTGGTCAAATCAGAAAGAGCAGGGAAGGGGGTATTCAGAAGGCCTCTCTGATGAAAAGACCTGTGAGCAGTTGGGAGGGCCAAAAAAAGAGGCTTTCTCTGACCTTCCCTTATCTGATTCAAGACAGAGCCTCCTAAAGGAACTCAACTGTCATCAATCCCCTCCCAGGAGTTTCACCGCCAGGGAAGATTAAATCTTACCACTGGAGAGGAGGCTATCATGCCTTCCATCTGTTCTTCTAAGGGCCCATTCCTCTTTCCTAAAAATCAATTGCTGTCTCCTAAGTTGCCTACCCGCCCCCCCCCCTCT
>NW_005871059.1:11057663-11216051 GCF_000147115.1 Myotis lucifugus | reverse complement strand
GGGGTTGAGGAACTGCTTGAAAAAAAGTGAAGGGATTAAGAAGTACAAATTGGCAGTTATAAAAACAGTCATGGCAATATAAAATGCAGCATAGAACACATAGTCAATAAGTATTGTAATAGCTATGTCTGGTGTCAGTTTGTACTAGACTTAACAGGGCGGTCACTTTATAAGTTATATAAATGTGTATTCACTGTGTTGTGCACCTGAAACTAATATAATATTGTATGTCAACTATAGTTGAAAAACTTTAAAAAATTATTTTAAAAATGCATTTCTATGTCTTTTCTCCTGTTAATTTGCCTGGTGTCAGTTTATTACAGAGACTCAGCTATTGAACCTAAGAGGGTACAGGGAAAGTCCTTCCTCCCCTACAAGAAGAAAGAAGAATATAATTACATCAATAGATGTAGGCTATTGTCAGTGAGAAAAGAAGGAATGTGTGTGCATTTCATATAATAACGTTGTTTTCCCCACCCCCCAGGTTTTTATGAAATCCATGGTATGTCCTACAAATATGGATTCTCAGAATCATTGAACTAGCTACTCTTATCCAGCCTGCTTAAGTGCTTGGAATTTCCACCTTTAAGCTCTAGGAAGTTCTGGTTTCAATGGGAATGTTTCTCAAGAAACATAACACAATAACACATTTCAGTCTATTTATTTTTTAATGAACATAAATTACCAGATCAGATTAGCCAATTCCAGAAAACAAGTGCCTGAGAGAATGAAAGAGGACATCTTTTTTTATGGAGATGGGGTGGGATGGGGCAGAGAAGGCAAGGAAGCAGGATTCTGAGCACCGCAAACTGGACTAAGGAAATTGAGGGACAAATTAAGAGAATAGGGGTGCATTGAAGGCAAATTTTCACAATGGCCTGCACTATTCCATCTAACAGGAACTAATGTATTCCAGTGAACATTAGGTTTACTGGTAAACCCAGCACTGCATACCAGTTGGTTCCTAATAACACCCATCTCAGATCTTTCGTCATTGTTCATGTTTGATCATTAAAAGCAGCCTCCGCAGAAAGAGAAATGAAACTACTAATTGAATATTTATATTCCTGACGTAAAATAAAATTACTTTGCCAAGTGTTTCAGCCAACTGTTGACAGAAAATCAAACCCCAATTCTTGGGGGAATGAATTTTCTGACAAGTTTTAGATTTCAGCGTCCCTTGCTTTCAGGCAGAGTAGGATAATAGGAGCTGTATTTGGCATTAAACCAACTCCTTCCCTTCCAGTGAAGGGTCTTTGTTCCTGTTACAAGTGACTCATTAGGTTACCTCAGTTCAGTCCCTTCACCAAAGTGGGTCTTGGTTTCTCCATTCATTCCTGATAACACGGGTAGAAGATCTGGGTAAGGAGTAGCATTTTAGGAGAATTTGGCATTCATATGATGATAAAATCTATGACAAAATTATCCTAATTCTCCTTAAGTTTTAGCCCACAAAGTTTCTATTGTCTTCTCAGAACCAGCCCCTAGAGCAGGGGTGGGCAAACTTTTTGACTCGAGGCCACAATGGGTTCTTAAACTGGACCGAAGGGCCGGAACAAAAGCATGGATGGAGTGTTTGTGTGAACTAATATAAATTCAAAGTAAACATTATTACATAAAAGGGTACGGTCTTTTTTTTTTTAGTTTTATTCATTTCAAACGGGCCGGATCTGGCCCGCGGGCCGTAGTTTGCCCACGGCTGCCCTAGAGCAGCCTTAAACGTTCAAACATTACTCTTCAGTAATCTCAAAGCTCAGCCAAGGATCATAAAATTTGAGGCAGGATTCGAAGCTACCCTGCAATAACTGAACTGTCATACTTACATAAGGCTGCTTCCAAATATGTTTAACAGGATTTTCCTTTTCAACAGAGCACAATGCCGGGAAAAAGAACAATTGTACAAAGGACACAAAATGTTCGATTTTAGGTTGACCCAAGATTGCCATGCTCTGAAATCCCATACACACTCAGAATTACACTGAGGCTGTTGCTTGATTTTAAGGCTCATAAACTGCTGGTCCCCTTCCCAATTGTCATATCTGCCTCTCTTTAATCGGGTTTCTCCTGCCCCCTCCCTGCTATCTTGGGCTGCCCATCTTCTTCATTATGTGGTCTGAGCACACAGGCTGAGGCACAGGCCCACAGACTGCCCAGTTCCAAGAGGTCACCTGTGCTCTTTGCAATGTGGTTCATGATATGTGAAAGCTGTCACCATGGTGAAAACAACACATAACCCAGAAACACTCCAAAACACTCCACATAACCAGATTTCCTCTTTCCTCTCATGAGTCATGCTTTTCTCTCCTATGTGTCCTATAGATGTTAATAAATATTCCTTCCTCTTTGCAGAATCATGTTCATCTTGATAAGATCTATTGCAGAGATTAAAGTCCCTTGCAAGCTTTTGGGCACTCTTTATCTCTTTGGCTTCAATGCATTCCACAAATCTTCCCGAATTTTCTATCTCCTTTCACACAAGGAGTCTCTCCTTCTACACCTTCCCTCCTCTTCTACTTTTTCCTTCTGATCCACCACCAAGAAAATTCTTATTGGTGTTGCCCATGTGTTAAGTATTAGAAAGGCAAAATTATTCAGCCAGAGCCCTGATTTGGAAGGTGGAAAGGACAGTAAAAACTAGGGAAGGCCAAGACTAAGTATGCCTCCTCAGAGAGATCATCATTCCAATAGAAGAATTATGGAAAAATGTGGTTGGAGCAAAATTGAGGGCTACAGACTACTCCTGCATCTGACTGCTATCACCTTGTCACGGTTGCTGGTAGGTAGGATGGCACAGGACCTACCTGGGGACAATTGGATGTGGCAGATATATGCATGGTCTTTCAGGCTTGTTTCTCCCACTATTACATTCCTAGCTCAAGTCAGGGATAGACTCCAACCAGAAAAGGGGTCATGGATGCTACAGGAGGAGACGAGGGGCCACAGCCTGAGAGATGAAAGACAGCAGGCCACTTGTTTCACAGGAGCACCAAGGGAGAGCCATCCAAGCCCACATTCTGGCCCTGCCTAGGGTCCATGTTTGGCTAAGTGACAGGTGATTGCCGTGTGTTTGTGAGGCTGGGGGATCCATACGG
This sequence comes from Myotis lucifugus, assembly GCF_000147115.1. Classification (NCBI taxonomy): domain Eukaryota; kingdom Metazoa; phylum Chordata; class Mammalia; order Chiroptera; family Vespertilionidae; genus Myotis; species Myotis lucifugus. The sequence continues at coordinate 11,212,959 of NW_005871059.1, read as the reverse complement.
GGGCCCTGAGACTCAATCTTGTAGAATCTTTCCTGAGAGTAACGGTTTAATACTTAAGACGCAACAGTGTGAACTTTGGAGTAAGACAGGCCCAGTGCCAATCATGGCTCCGCCACTTACTCATTGTGTAGACACTGAGCAAATGACTTAAGCTTTTAAACTTCAAAGCTTTTCAACTGCAAATGGAGTTGTTTTGAGGTTGAAATGGTAGGATGCATGCCGGAAGCCGGTCCACCCTTGCTGCTTGACACAGTCGCTGCAGGGAAGAAACATCTGCACAGCTTATGTTTCAAGGGACCTGGCATATATGACATATGTTTGCTCCCCCTCTTAGCACTATGTGTTTTAAATAGGACCACCTCCCTGAGAAAGGTTGTTTCCCCAGGTGAGGATTTTTCCCTGGAGTTAACAGGACTAAGGAAGAGAATAAATCAGTAAATCCCCCAAGTGTCACAGAAATACCATGTACTACTTATGAAGAACTTGGACTAAGACTGTTGGCAATAAATTTGGGACTTGTTGGGCCCACATCCCCAGGGGTCTGCCCACCAGGGAAAGCACCAAAGCCTATACCCCTGGAGATCCACCGACACAGGGCAGTCCCAGAGAAGGCAAGCAGCGAGGCTGGGAGGACATAACCTTTACTGGGTAGGAGAATCTCCTTCAGTCACTTCCTTATAGTTTATCAGTAGAGCAGCGACCTTGGAATAGCCCTTATAATGGAACACAGAGATTAACCTAGACAAGATTAAAATCAACAGAACTAGATAGAGACAGGATTTCTGGTAAAAAGGTCAGATAAGAAACTATGAAACAAGGAACTATAGGTTACCCAAAACATACCATAATGTGATTTTAGAGGCATGCTTATAGGATCAAATAGTATAAATATAGATGTAACAGGACAATAAGAAAAAGAACCTCGCTATGCTGATCAACTGAATGCTGCCTCCGTGTCCTTCATTCTTCGCCGACTCCGTCCCCACCTTTGGGAACCCCTGGACCTGCTGGGGCTGGACCCCAGCAGATGCATTTCAAACACCTAGCCTAGAGACTGGCATGTAGTAAAGATTCAATAAACACTGTTATTATTATTACTATTCTTATTATATTACTAGTTTGACTATCCATTGTTTGAGTTTTGGCTGCTAGGAACATTTGTGAATAAGAAGAGAACAAGTACCAGGAGGTTTGGATTTGGAAAAAATTCCAGCCTTCAGTTTCAAACGACCAGCACTAGCTTTGGGACCTTGGCCACTACTGACTCTGCTCCGCTTCCCTTTGCCAAAAAAACGCCACCCCCCTCTCCGTCTCTGCAAGTTCTTACCGGAGAAAGAAGCATATTTTCCTAATTTGAAATGTGAGCTACATGGCCTGACAAGTATACTTAAGCCTACAGGGGGACAATGGCGCAGAATATTTCAGTCTGGTTCTCCTTTAACCTTTCTAGGAAATGGGCCAGTGGGGACCAGGCTGCCCTTCCCTCCACAGCTCAGGTATATCCACCGCCCAGGGGGCTGATAACCTATTTCCACAGGAAACGCTCTGGATGAAGACAATGGGTGACCATGTTATTTAATAAGCAGTGTTATCTTCCATTGGCATCTTGGAGTGATGGCCTACAAAGTCTCCCAATAAGATCTTAGGGGAACATAGCAAGGGCAGTAATGGACTCGAAGTGACTTCTAAACTGAACTTCTACCTGAATGTGACGCCACCTGGGCACCTGGTGTGCAGAAATGAACAAGGGGAAATCCATCTAGACTGGCCTTGTTCCTGTGAACTTCAAGGTCGCAGGGCCACGGGGACCTGATGCCACCTCGGACCTGCTTCCCTCAGCCTGGGGTCCGGGCTGGCAGGAACGCTGGGAGTGGGGAGGAAGGCTGTGACTGCTTCTTTTTCTCGAAATCCCCGCGGGGGGCCTAGAATCATGGGCTCCCCTATGAGCTCATCACGTGCACAACCCAAGCTTTCAAACGGGCCCAGAGGCCTAAAGTCCGCCGCCGGGTGATTTTTAGGGTTTTCTTTCTTTATTATTTCCCTTCTTGTTCTCCACAGTGGATGATTTTCTGCAGAAAAACGGCTGAGAAAAAGAACCTATTTCATTTCCAGTTCCCATCATAGCGATTTCCACATGGATGTGACGTTGGCCCCAGCTTCCGAAATGCCCAGGTGACTCATGCGGGGACACCCCGCGACGGGCGGGGCCACCCGCGGGCGGGGCGGGGCGGGTGGACGGGGCGGGGCGTCGCACCGCTGGGCCGGCTGCGCCCCCCTGCCGCCCCCCTGCCGGCCACCCGCCCGCCGCCGCTTCTCTCCCCGCGCTGCGTCACGTGTCTTTTCGGAAAGTCCCTGGGTGGGAAGGTGGAAATCCCCACCGGGCTCCGCGGTTAAACAGAAAGAGAGAACAGAGAACTGGCAGTCTGCAGCCTTTGCCGCGGCCGAGTGCAGGGCGCTCAGAACCCGCGGGGGCGGAGCGGCGAGAGCAGCCCTGGGAGCGCGGCGGCGGCGGGCGCGATCCACACCCCCGGCCAGCCCAGCCAGTGAGCGAGCCCGAGCCCGGCTGTCCGTCCATGGGGCGCCGCCTCCGCCTGGCCCCGACCCTTGCCTGCGGCCTTCGCCTGCCCTGACCTGGACTTGGGACTTCGGGAGAGGATCGCGCGGCCCTGGAGAGGTAATCGCCACGTCTCCGTGCTGTCTGCCCCGGCGTCTTTCTCCGGGCCAGGGCTGTGGGTGCGCATTTGGCAGCGACTCGCGGGCTGGACCCGGTCGACCTGGCGCTGGTTTTGCAGCGGTCCTGGAGGGCAGTGTGTGCCCACGGTAGGGTTTGAAATGCTGCGAGTTGAGGTCACCGCGCCAGATGTTGGGGTGACAGCCCTGGATTCCTCCAGCCAGCTGTGCCTTTCAGATTATGCAGAGAACTTAAACTGCAGCTGACTGATGGAGAGTCGCCCCTGAGGCCGCTTGGTCGGGTGGTCGTTGTTGCTTTGCTCTTTTTCGTGTCTTTTTTTTTTGGAACCAAGGGCTGCATGCCCGTGGCCACGTAGACCTTGCAGAATGCTGCGGCTTCTTCCCAGATTGTGCAGAGGTCAGCTAACCACTCCAGAGAGTTCTGTGCAAGGGAGTCAGTCGGAGGTCGCGAGACGTGTCCATCATTTTCAATGGCATCATTGTAAGCCAGGTGTGCATGTAGACGTGGGTCTTTGGCCTGCTTTTGGGGGGGCTCCAGTTTAGAAAGATCTGCAGGCCCCTGCCCCAGCCTCTACCCCACAGTCAGACAGTCTTTGTCAACCGGGGTCGTTCTACATCCTGCCACCTGGCCTCTCAGGAAAGCAGTGGTATTAAGTAAGGAAGGAGCTCGGCTCTCTGGGAGACCGCTTTGTTTTCAGTTCTCTCTGCCTTGGAAAGCCGGCCTGGTCAAGCGTCTGGGGCAGCATTTTGGGAGAACCACTGTTCATTCATTGAGCCCTCATGGCCCAGGGTATTGAGCAATCAGTCACGGCTCCTTTCTTGTCATCTAAGGTGCTCCTTTCGTTCTTGCAATTCTTTGTACAATTTTTTGAATATTTGGAGGGGTACTTTCCAAAATTTCCATGAGGTATTTGTTGATAAAAGGTGAGATAATAGAAACGTAAAAGAAATGTTAAGGGTAATATTGTGTGTCTTTGCCTATGAGGACAGTATAGTCATAGGTCAGAAAAATGTATTCTTTGATCCAAAGTGTGGAGATGTCCACATACTGGGAACTTGGACAGTGGGTTTTGATTTAAGGGGGCAATTCTGCGGGCTGTGCAAGACTAAACCTATGAATGAGATGGCACTGGGCTAGCCAAGATTGACATTTGCATGTCTTGCATATGCTTTACAGCTCTCACTATTTGCAAGAGCTTTAGGTTCAGAAGAAAATAATAGAAGAGTCAGAAAAGCAAAAAGGGGCTCCATCTAGCTTGTTTAAAATCGTCCTATTGCCTGTCCATTTCCATCCGGAGCAGCAGGCATTGCCATCACAGGTATGATGGCGTGAGAATAGCAAGGGGCAGGTGTTGAAAGACCTGGCTTCTAGGCAAAGTTCTGCCCCTGGATAGTGAGGGACCTGAGCAGGACCTGTGCTTCTGTTGCCTTCGCTGCAGACTAAGGTGGTCATGTGATTTCAAGAGGGGGAGTAAGGTTGTCTTTGGTTTTTAACCCCAGCATCAAGTACAACCTTTAGCAGATGGGCGGACAGTGCTTGTTGAGTGATGGACAGATGAGTAAATGACATCTTAAAAGAGACTTTTGCCATGCCACAAAGGGGAAGTCTTTGTGATGTTTCTGTACCTTTGTTGTGTCTGTAGTCCTGCTATAATGCTGCCCACTTCTACCTGCAGAGAATGGTTGACATCAGAGGACAGATCACTATCTGACCCAGCGAATGACTTCTCCCAGGCCTCATCTGGCAATCAGATTAGGAATTCTGATGCAAAACTACCACCAGAAAACTCCCCAGAAGCAACCTTGGGGTCATCTAATCCAAATCTCTTTTTTTGAATGGGCCATAGAATTTAGAAGACCTTATCAATGGCTTCCCAGGAGTGGCTTCCTTAATATCTAGGTTTCTCCTCCCTCTTACATTGATTTATTTTTTTTCTCAACTAGAGGCCTGGCAAATAGTCTGATGCAGGAGTAGGATTCACAATCACTATGAAACTTTCCAGGGAATATCTTCATTCTCTGAAACCATCTTTGTCTTCCTCTTGGCAATTAGAGGCACCCTACCAAGGGCCAGTGAATGAGAGCTAGCTCTCCACGCTGCAAGATCCCACTTGGGCCCCTTCACATCATTGCACACTGTTGGCATGGGTTGTGGATGCTGGGTATTGCCCCCCTCCTCTTCCATAGGTCCTGAGTGGCCACCTGGCTGAAATTTCTTCCCTCATCCTCTTCCAGCTGTTCATTTCCTTCCACCTGTTGATTAGGTTTGAAGATTTTAGAGTGAAGACAGAGTGGGAAATGCATCTGAGTGTTGGTACCTGGAGGAAGAGAATAGAATTTGGTTGACAGTTGCATTGAAGTAATTGAGCTCCAGTGTCTTCTCTTGGAAGTGTAGAATTTATTATCCTATTATTGCTATTATTTCATTGCTTATTCTGATGTTTAAAGTTCAGTAATCAGGTTTGGAAAGACTGCTTGCGGATCATTTGCTCTTAAAATTACAAAGCATCTTGCTGGACATAGGCTTTTTTTTGTTGCTTATACAACATTCAGTTTTAACTCTATAAACATTATACTAAATGTATAAATAAAACTCTTTGTGAATATTTCTCTTTGGGGCTAAAGAGGAAACTCCAGTCAGATGCCTAGGGGAGAGCATAAAATTGCAGGATTTTTCACAAAATATTTACTGTCTTTCCAATACAGGGTTATTCCCCTCCTCCTCCTCCTCCACCTCCTCCTCCTCAGTACCCACTCTCCGCCTTCCTTCTCTTGTTTAGACTAATCTTTAAAAGTGATGTAATTTAAAACAGTCCAGTGTGAGTTAATCTTTGAGGCCAGCTAGTATCCTGGGAGTAGAGGTGACTAAGATCTTTTGCCTACAGATTAGGGTAATGACAAGATCAAACGCTGGGGTTTCCTGAGGGCAGGTATATAGGAATAGTATCAAAGCCGGGCTAACGGAATGGGTTTTTTTCTCCTCTTCAGGTGTTGTGGAAGAACATGATGGCTGAACAACTCCTTCCTCAGGCTTTGTATTTGAGCAATATGCGGAAAGCTGTGAAGATCAGAGAGAGAACTCCAGAAGATATATTTAAACCTACCAATGGAATCATTCATCATTTAAAATCCATGCACCGGTACACGCTGGAAATGTTTAGAACTTGCCAGTTTTGCCCACAATTTCGGGAGATCATCCACAAAGCTCTCATAGACAGAACCATCCAGGCCTCCCTGGAAAGTCAAAAGAAGCTCAACTGGTGTCGAGAAGTCAGAAAACTTGTGGCTTTGAAGACAAATGGTAAGACATGCTTTTGCTTTTTGCTGGTGTGTGTGTGTGTGTGTGTGTGTGTGTGTGTGTGTGTGTGGCTTCCACAGTCCTGAGTCCCCATTCATTACATTTTAATGGCACTAGCCCAAACACAAATCTCTTGAGGCCTTTGACACCTCAGTATAGAAACTCTGGGGGCATGTGATGAAAGCAAACTTGTTTTGTGAATATTTTTATTAAGGATATTTTCTAGTTGTGTATATTAGAGAGCAGAGTGCATTAAGGCTTGGGGAATGCAGTTCTAAACACCAGGCCCTTGTTAGGTGACTTATGCATCTAATTTTTGTGACTGTTTAATCATCTGTAAAATTCACCTCCCTGGCCAGTAATGGAAGTATTAAAAGGCTTTCATTTAAGAGGAAAGCATGGTGTGAAAACTGGTATTACTATTGTTTCCCACTGTCATTAGAGAACGTTTGTGATGATGGCCTGATGGCCTTTTATGGGTTAACCAATGAATGGCTGTTGAGGGGCTCCTGTTGTCTGCTCTTCCCTTAGCTAGGTTCTGCTGCTTATCACCCCTTGATATGAACTAGAAAGGTATTTGAGATTTTTAACACTGGTTTTAGACCTCTACTTCATTATTTTTAGGGATAGTACTGAATTTCTGACAGTCTGTGCCCATCTGCACAATGGCCCTTTACCATTAGTAGCTGTTTCATGCTCTGAGCTTTACTGTTTGGTTTTTTTAATTATTTCCTTTGAGCAAGAGTGTGCACATCCTAGAAACATCCAACCACACTGTTTCATGCAGATACAAAATTCCATTTTATAGATGTAGCTAATTATTACACTAAGCAAGTAAACGGCCCAAGATCAATTGAATGTTTATAGTTTAGGTAAGGACAGGAATCTCAGGTCCTTAGATCAGTGACTGTCTTAAACCATCCCAATTAAATAATACATTCATCCACGTGAAGAATCCTGGTGGACAATGAGAGGATAAGAACATTAACTTAAGTGACTTAATTGATACATTAACTTTGGCCATTTTTGACTTGGTAACTTGGTGTGACTGAGGTTGTGGGGGTTTTTTGCTTTGCTTCTGGAGGGTCTTGAACATCATCTCAACATCTTGCTTATATTTTTGAAGCATAGATTCTTAGAAACACAGAAAAAAACTGGGGATTGCTAGTGTTACCATCGTTCTTGGCATTAAATCAAGTGATGCATAGAAGTAGGTAATTATGTTAAGTCATCATCAAGGGGTTTATATTCCTGACAGCTTGTGGTTTTAACTCTCTCCCTTTTTTGTACAAAAAAAATAGATGGAGCCAATTTGGGGAGAGTTGGAAACAGAGATTCTGCAAAATTAGAAATGTGGCAGAAAGAGGAAAACCTTAGTTTCATTAACTGGCACTTTAGGTTTAACTGGCTCTATTTCCTTAAGAAAATAATGGAATATAAAGAGTAAACATTTGTTTGGCAAAGATTTGTCATTTAAATCAATGATGATTCACCCTACAAGAGAACTACAAAAGCCAGTGCATTTTGGTAACATTTTCTGGAAACAGGGATTTTTAGGCTCAGAATCCTTTTATTTTCTAATTTCAAGAAAATGTCTTAAAATTCTGGAAAAGGAAAATATTTAGGGGATGGGGGAAGCAAATGACTTTTCCTCTCTGATTTTTATTAGCACCTTTTAAAAAAAGCCTTTCCCCCTATAGGTGGGTTCTACAAAGTCAATGGTCTGGGGAGGGGGTTATTCACAAGTTTGCATTTGAGGATATGAGACTGTGGTGAATGAGGAAGGGAGTAGGTGGCATAAAGTTGAAACTTCATGTGAAAAATTCCAGCGTCTATTGGCTGCAGCGATTTCACTTGTATAATGAGTAGCCCTATTCCAGCTCACTCTGACCACACCCACTTGGAAAGTCCAGGGTGCACTTCGCAGTTTAAATGTCTACACACCAGAACAAAAAGTACAATAGCTGTTGCTCAATTGCTAGTCAAATAACTTAGCACTGGGGAATTCCAGATGTTACTTAGGGAATTTTATACTGGTGCATCTCAATAAAGAACTGAAAGTAAGCACAAGAAGAAGAAAAAAAGGCCTTATCTTTGCTCTAGATTTTGCAAAGGGGAAATTTCAACAGAATGCAGTCGTTGCCACACTTCTGCCAAGACACAAATGATCTTGTTCGTTCATTTGTTTGAATACTTATGTAGTTAGTTTTTCTAAGTGTGTAAATTGAAGGGATACTGGCTGTGGATATGTATTTCAGGGGTGTTGTTGTTGTTGTTGTTGTTTTACAGTTTGACTATAATCACAACTTGATAAAATGTCAAAGAGCTTTATTGCCCTACTTATACAAAGAAAAGAGTTGAACTTTTCTTTTTAAAAACAATTGTGCACTTTCCAAAGAGACTAAGGAATAAACTTATTTATTATTATTAATATTATTATTATTCAAACAGTCTCCCAAAATGTTTATTATTTGGAGGTTGGGAAAAATGCAGTCTCTTAAATTGTGGATTTTAGCCTATAAAAGTAACAAATTAATGGAATACAACTAGATCTATTTTTTGCTCAAAATTCTTAAAATGCCAGCCCTAAATTATTATTATTTTCAAAATGTAGGCATCCAAGCACCCTTTAACTTTTCAAAAGGACTGCAATTTCTAACAAGCATGTTCACATAAGGCATTTAAACGTAGATGAAATAATTACCAGTGACAGTAGATGATTGTGTTCTCAATCCCACTTTACAAACGAGGAGAGGAAACTCCCAGGCCCCAAAGCCTACAGTGGAATGGTCAAGTCATTTACCACTGAGTCATAGCCAGACCGTCCCTGTCTAGTGAATGGAGACAAGTGGCTTCCTGGTTGGTGCACGTTGCCCTGGGTCTACTCTGCTAGAGTCAGAAGGCAGTATTGCCAGTGTCTTAGCCAGAACACCAAGGAATATTAGAAAAGGAACAGACTTGAGAGATCATAATCCAATGCCCTCATTTCACAAAGAGGAAAAGGACTCAGAGAGATTAAGGGATTTCCTCCCAAGTCACCTAAATGAGTTAGGGCAGAGCTGGGCTGGACAAAGACCCAGTGATTACCTGTCCCTGGGTCCTTTTGCACCTTTGGTATCAGTCATAAAAAATAAGGATCTCTCCCCACCCCCCATCATCTGTGAAATGTAATCAACCATTTGCATTTCTGCATGCCCCAGGGGGTCTCCCAGGATAGCATGAGCGCTCCTTTATTCTGAGATGCTTTGCTGGGTTTGTATGTGGATTGCTTGATTTGCTTCTCTTATGTCCTCAGGTGATGGAAACTGCCTCATGCATGCTGCTTCTCAGTACATGTGGGGTGTTCAGGACACGGACTTGGTCCTGAGGAAGTTACTCTTCAGCACTCTCAAGGAGACAGACACACGCAACTTTAAATTCCGCTGGCAGCTGGAGTCTCTGAAATCTCAGGAGTTTGTGGAAACGGGGCTTCGCTACGACACCCGGGTATGTTTTGTTCCCCCACTCAGCATCCATTGACAGAACTCCCTGGTGGGGGAAAGAGTACCTTAGGCCAGCCCCTGCTCTCAGAAGCATATGATTTACTAGGTCACATGAGCTGGGCTAAGCAAAACATCGTCCACGGAATCCTCCTGTGGGTGAACTGAGGATTTTGTCACCGTTGGGAGACTCCAGGGCAGCAGGTTCCCAGCTGTGTGTCTTTTCACTTTAGCTTGATCGTTCTGATCCCTGGCCTTCCCGGTGGCATGGTGGTTGTTTTTCAGTTTGATTGTCCTTTGCATGCTTTACTGAGCCCGCCAGTCAAACTCAGACCTCACCATTCTCAGTCACAAGTTTGGAATTTTTGTGTACATTTGGATGAGGGGCTTCAGTGTTATGCCTCATCAGGGATTTTTTGAAAGCAGGTGCTGTCCCCGTCATCCTCCCTCGCTTCTGAGTTTGCCTTGTAATGGAAAATAGTAAGGGAAGAAAACCAAAATGGGGGGGAAAAGGGTGATCATTTGAATGCTGATTTCCAGAAAGGGGAAAAGCAAGCCGAGTTATATAAATGAATAACCACAGAGTGTGTCAGAATGATTTTTTATTGCAGAGTACATTCAAACCTTGTTCCCCTCCTTACCCCTCTCCCTTCAGAATTGGACTGATGAATGGGACAACCTTATCAAAATGGCATCCACCGACACACCAGGGGCCCGGAGTGGCCTTCCATATAATTCACTGGAAGAAGTACACATCTTTGTCCTTTGCAACATCCTCAGAAGGCCGATCATCGTCATCGCAGGTGAGTTGCCTACAGGTCGCTTATTTGTGTGCAAGTGCTTTTCAGTTTTAATGCTTTTACTCTTAGGGAAAAAAACCTACGCTGCCAAAGTTACAGGCAACCGTGGCTAAATGGAATTTGATGAAAGTCACCTGAGGGCCTTATTTTTTCCTTTTCTTTCAACAGACAAAATGCTGAGAAGTTTGGAATCAGGTTCCAATTTCGCTCCTTTGAAGGTGGGCGGAATTTATTTGCCTCTCCATTGGCCCGCCCAGGAATGCTACAGATACCCCATTGTTCTCGGCTACGACAGCCAACACTTTGTACCCCTGGTGACCCTGAAGGACAGTGGGCCTGGTGAGAAACCTGAGCATTCATTCACGTTTGTAACTGCTGGTAGATAGCGGTACACCCTGTTCCCACTGAATGTCAGGGTTTGCTCTTTTGCGCCTTATTGAGTTAGTCTCATGGAAGTGTATTATTCTTATTTAAATACAGTACGCTGTCATTGGCTTGGTTTCCAACAGTAATGCAATAGCAGTAATCATGATACTCCCTTCCCTTTTGTGTATGGCTTCAGAATTACTTTCAGTATGTTAGTTGCAAGTAGGAGATACATGTATATATCTTACTACTATCATTTCTATTAATAAGTGACCAATTAAGGCACACAGATCCCTTAATCCAGTGCCTGGCATGGAGCCGGTAAATGTCTATCAGGTTAGCGGTTAGTATAATAGCTTAATGTGCACTAGACACTTTGTAAGTGCTTTAGGCATATTACTTTATTTCATTTTATCCTCACAGCATCTCTATGGGTTGTAAGCATTGGTAGCCTTATTTTACAGTTGAGGCACTTGACGCTCAGAGAGGGTAAATAACTTGCCTAATGTCACAGAATTTGATAGTGGCAGAGTCAGGATTCGAACTCAGGTCAGTCTGATTGTGCAGTGTGGGAATTTAAGCAGCCAGATCTGCTGCCTCCACGCTGCTTTATATTCTGTGAGCTTCCTGGAAACAATGCGTTTTATATTAGAGTTTAGCGGAGTTTGTTTCCCCATTTGAGTTTTTGGCTTGATAATAGTTTTCCACTCTGTGATTGTGCCCTTTCTGCATTTTCAAATTTTAATCATTATGTGCATAGCCTCACACATCTCGTTTAGCAGAATTATATTTGACTTCTGTGTTACTTTTCCCCTCAGAAATCCGAGCCGTTCCACTTGTTAACAGAGAGCGAGGAAGATTTGAAGACTTGAAAGTTCACTTTTTGACAGATCCTGAAAACGAGATGAAGGAGAAGCTTTTGAAAGAGTACTTGATGGTGATAGAAATCCCAGTGCAAGGCTGGGACCATGGCACCACCCACTTGATTAATGCTGCAAAGTAAGCGCTTTATCTCTACCTCTAACCTCTGTCCTCTTCAACTCTTTGTCATTCAGCCACGTAAGCTGCTGCCACCCCAAAGCTCAACAGTAATGTTTTTGAATGCAGTTTGCTCCAGTGTGAAACAAACTCAGAGGCTTGCCAGAGTCAGAGAGGCTCACCCGAGGCATTACTAACTGGTTTCAAATGAGAACAAGAAATTTGCCTCTAGTGATTTTCCTACACATATGGATGCTGAGAGTCAGAATTGTGGCTTTTAAAAAAGTTTGTTGACATCACGGATACTTGTTTTTCTTCATTTCTCTAGTACTAGACAAGTGAAAATTCTTAGAAACAAGAGCCTTTTTTTTCTTGGCTTCTTGGTAAGGACAGACACACCAGACTCAGACTGAGTAGTAGAATGTGTTTGTGTAGCAGCCACGTGATTTCACCACAAGGAAAAGGGAGGAGACACTCCGAGTGCACACGGTACAGGTATCTAAATGCCAAACACTGGCTTTATCTCAAAGTGGTGCCTATTTCTTAGAACTGAAATGCACAAGAGTTGACCTCCAATGACCCAAGAAAATGTGTTTCCCAAAGTGGAGAGTAACAAATTACAGAGAGTCATAAATAACGCCAAGGGGTTTGTCTGCCTCTGGGTACTGCTCATGGCCATTCATTCTAGCAGAGACCAGGCACTAGTTTAAAATTAATAACAGCAAAGTACAGAACACAAAGTGCCAAAGTCATTTGTATCATAAAGTAGACTAGTCCCAAAAGAACACCTGAGTAATCTTTTACTAGAAATTTGATCTCTGAGATGTTAGAAAGTAAAAGTGACTTTTTAGAAGAGGCATAGCCATTAAGGTGTAGCGGCAGCCCTGGCGTAGCCCTTTCTCTAGAGTTATCCACAATTCTGGATACATTGACTCAAGAAGATGGTGATTCCTGAAATCATGAAGTACTGGGCTGTGTAATGTTGGACAGTGTAATGTGTAAAGTCTTCACGATAGGCTTGCATCTCAATGACTGGTTCTAGAATCCACATTCTAAGTTTGCTCTGGTGAACTATTGCCGTACAATTGTGTGTGTGTGTGTGTGTGTGTGTGTGTGTGTGTGTGTGCATGTGTATGAAGTCTCATATTTTTCCTGTTGGTCTTTAGGTTGGATGAAGCTAACTTACCAAAGGAAATAAATCTGGTCGATGATTACTTTGAACTTGTCCAGCACGAGTACAAGAAGTGGCAGGAGAACACGGAGCAGGGGCGGAGAGAGCTGCACGCCCAGCACGCTTTGGAGCCTTCCATGCCCCAGCTTTCTCTCATGGATGTAAAATGTGAAACGCCCAACTGCCCTTTCTTCATGTCCGTGAACACCCAGCCTCTATGCCATGAATGCGCAGAGAGGCGGCAAAAGAACCAGAACAAATCCCCCAAGCTGAACCCCAAGCCAGGCCCGGACGTGGTGCTTGGAGCCTCTCGGGGCGAGGCCTACGAGCCCACGGCCTGGGGCCCTGAGGAGCCAGCTGGGGGGCCGCATTCGGCCCCTCCGACAGCACCCAGCCTCTTCCTGTTCAGCGAGACCACGGCCATGAAGTGCAGGAGCCCCGGCTGCCCTTTCACGCTGAACGTGCAGCACAACGGATTCTGTGAGCGTTGCCACAATGCCCGGCAACTTAATGCAGGCCACACCTCGGACAACACGAGGCGTTTAGATCCTGGTAAGTGCCGAGCCTGCCTCCAGGACGTCACCAGGACATTTAACGGGATCTGCAGCACTTGCTTCAAAAGGACTACGGCAGAGCCCGCCTCAAACCTCAGCTCCAGCATCCCTCCTTCCTGTCATCAGAGGTCCAAGTCCGACCCCGCACAGCTCATCCAGAGTCTCTCCCCCCATTCTTGCCACAGAGCTGGGAACGAGGCCCCCTCTGGCTGCTCTTCTCAGGCCACACGCACTCCTGGGGACAGGACGGGGACCAGCAAGTGCAGGAAAGCTGGCTGCATGTATTTTGGGACTCCCGAAAACCAGGGCTTTTGCACGCTGTGTTTCATCGAGTACAGAGAAAATAAACGTGAGTGAAATGCTGGGTCTTCTAACCCCTGGTTTAAAGCCCCTACGTAGAAGGGTTTTGTTCTCGAACTTCAAGAAAGGAGGCCCTCTGGGCAGTGGGGTAGAATGTTACACAGAGGGACAGCCACACTGGCTCTGTCAGCCACACACGGAAGCAAAGGGCACGGAACACCGTGTCCCAAGTGCATCCTGTGGGTAGAGTTTATAGAATTAGTTTTCACAGGTTGTTCAGTGTTGTGTTTATAAGGTAGAGTTTAGACTTTTCTTGAAACTTGGGTATAACAGAGGAAACTCAAAATCTGAAGAGTAGCAGCTGGAGATAGGGATGTCTCTGCTGACAGTGTAAGAAACCATCTGCGGTTTTAGAAATCTCTGATTACTAGTAGAAAGAAGGATGGGCAATGAATGTGTCTCTGTTCTGTTACTGTGCCTGACCAGTGGGCAAGTTCAAAGTGAGAGATTTGTAAAGTCAACGATGTTTCAATGACAGCGTTATCACTTTTTAAAAAGTTTGTTGAATTTATAGAAGGCTGCTCTTGTGTAAATATCGGAGTCTGGCCTAATCTGTACTTGGAGCCTGTTTCTTTCGCTCAAGTCATCGTTTCTCTCTGCTTGGTGGCCCATATGTGGTACTAACCGGTATCAACTCTCTTCCAGATTTTGTTGCTGCCTCGGGGAAAGCAAGTCCCACAGGCTCCAGGTTCCAGAACGCAGTCCCCTGCCTGGGGCGGGAATGTGGCACCCTGGGAAGCACCGTGTTTGAAGGATACTGTCAGAAGTGTTTCATTGAAGCTCAAAGTCAGAGATTTCATGAAGCAAAAAGGACTGAAGAGCAGCTGGTAAGACATTTTGAGATATACCCTTCTCTCTTAGCTGGAGCAACTACTATGATTTCCCTGGCCTACGTATACCTTAGAATTCATTTCAAAAAACAAGTAAGATTAGCCATAGAATAAAACCTCTTAACACCTCCCAAAGCCAGGTGGCTGTCAGAGAGCTCTTGGAGTTATAGTAGAAACACAAACACCTAAGTGGTCAGCAGATTTTCTGAAATAATCCTTTACCAAGAGGAGACAGGAGGAGGCAGAGCACCCAGGTGCCTCCTGGGTGGCATATGAGAAAAGCAAACTTTGACTGATAGCTGCTTCTCCTGCTGTTTACAGAACAGTAGGAATCTGTCTAAATAAACAATGGCAGTTGACTTGGTCTAAACAGCAGCCAACTGCCAGCATTTGCGGGCCTCCGGGTTAGGATTGGGGGTTCCATCAGCATTCTGGGGCCAGGTCTGCTTTGGTGGGGCTGAGGGGAAAGTGCTGGGAGGGCTCCTGCTCACAGGCTGCATGTGGACCTCTGCTTCATCGCTCAGGCAGATGCTCTTCACCCCCAGAGCCTGGTCGCATCACACTATCCTGTAAGACCCCTGGTCTCTCCCTGAGAAGTGTGACCCACAGTTCCCTCTGCTCTTCCCCCCCCAGAGAACGAGCCAGCGCAGAGACGTGCCTCGAACCACACAGAGTGCCTCCAGGCCCAAGTGCGCCCGGGCCTCCTGCAAGAACATCCTGGCCTGTCGCAACGAGGAACTCTGCATGGAGTGCCAGCACCTCGGCCAGCGGGTGGGCCGGGGTGAGCCCGTTCCGGAAGAGCCCCCCAAACAGCGCTGCCGGGCCCCTGCCTGTGATCACTTTGGCAACACCAAGTGCAATGGCTACTGTAACGAGTGCTTTCAGTTCAAGCAGATGTACAGCTAAGGCGAACAGGTGAGCCCCAGCCGTTAGCCAACATGGTGCTATCCTCTAAACACTCTGGTGCCACTGGAGTCGGTCCGGGCCTCAGAGGCTCAAGGTTGTCTTTGAGCAGGAGAGGAAAGATAAGCTCTTGGTCATGGCCTTGAATTTGGTAACCAAGGAACAGTCCCAGGTGGCCTTGGAGCAGATGGTGTCGGATTCCGTCTGGGGCTCCTCCTCCTCTCCTACAAGCAGAGGCCAGGAACTTGACGGACTTGGAATGCGTGCCAGGACTGCTTTGTCATCTTTCAAGAAAAGAGACAAGACACGGTCAGAGCCACTCCACCTGCCTCCATCGGCACTGCTCAGAGGTGGGAAGCTGAGTCCTCGCCGCCCACAGGCCTCTGTGAGAAGGTTGGGAAGCTCAGGGAAAACGGACATCTCAGTGTCAGTAGTTGGTGGCTTTTCCCTCCCTGCCTCACTCCTTTCTCTCGGACTGTGATTCTGAGGCTGCTGAGACGAAGTTCATACTGCAAAGCATTCAGCTGCTCTTTACAATATGCACCTTGTAAAAATCAGAATATCTTAGTGGGAAGACGTGTGCCTCTTGGTTATCACGGTCTTCGCTTCTATACAGGCTATCTTGAACTGAGGTGTGTATAAAAATGTGGACATATAATGCACCCTTGTGTATGAGGGATTTTTTTTTATTGTGTTGAAATGCTGCCCTGGAATAAGAAGACTAAACAATAATAACCTATTTTCTGGTTGTTGTTGGGCCACCGCATGTACGTACAGCTTTCATGAACTCAACCCGCTGCCTTGTCAAAGGTCCTATGTCTAGAGTTTACTTTATTTATTTTATTGCAAACTTTAAGGTTATTTAAATGAAGTTGTCTCCTCTGCTCTGGGGAAAATGCCCTCCTGTCTTCTGTAATAACATATTTGCTGTGGGTCATGTTCTGGAGCCAGGCAAGTTCCTGACTGCAGCGGGGGCGTTGGCCGCTCTGATGCACTTCCGTTGTCTTCCTGAGGAAAGAAGGAATTGCATCAGTAGTCAATTTATTAAAATCTCATGCTTCTTCTTCATGAGACTTTGGCCAGAGCCACTTCCCAGCCACAATATAGAATTGTCTCTGACTATTCTACCTCCTTAGAGATAAGTTTGGAAAGGAACAGGGATGAGATTGGAGAAGGTCACAGGGAAGATGTGGCCTTGAGTGATGGTTTTACTTGCTGTGTGAATGCCTTCCCGGGGCACAGGGCAGTGACCTCCTGTCTGTGAGTATGAGGAACTGTCTATCCTCAGCCTGTGGTTTCTGTATGTGCTTTTGTGTCACTGTCATACTTGTTCTAGAAAAAATGGCAGGGGAAACACATTTTCCCCAGAGTTAAAGGCGCCATTTTTTTTGGTCTGCCCAAAGTGCTCCATAGTCTTCAGTGTTTTCATCTATTCCTTTTAAGGTTGATATATTAATATTTTGTGTATTGATATTCTCATTCTTAATGTGAAAACATGAAATTATTTATACTTGTTATAAAAACATTTGCACATTTAGTTGTTTAAGTAGATTTCTGTTTACTCTGTTGGGTTTATTAAAAGTTTCCTAAATAATTGTAACTTTTCACAAATGTCAATATTAAAAGATAAATTATTTAAGAGTGAATTTTGATGTTTTCTGTTTATATATGATGAAAGGAAAAGGCCCAAATATTAAGACCACACTTCCCAAAAATCTTTATTTCAAGGAATACCTGGGCAGGGGATACTTCTCTCACTTATGCATAATAAGAGAACTTTGCAAAAATAATAACTGTGTGAGGGTAAGACATCCGGTTTACCAGAGGACTCCAGGGCCCGGATGAGAGTGGGAAAGGCCTGCCAGTGCCAGTTCCCAGGAGGTGCTAGGGCCCTGTGCTCCTCCCAGGGTTCCTGCTCTAAGCCTTAGTAATGTGCAGAAAGAGAAAACCAGAGGGAGGAGCAGAGAGACAGGAAGGAAAGAGAAAGAGGAGGAGAGGAAGGAAAACTGGTGTAGATTTCCTGGGTCAGACCTTGGAAGAGATGACTGGTGGCTGTGATGGCAGCATCCGTGTCCTGGGCAATTATAAAAGGATACATTCTTCTACCTAAGGCAAATGTACCCATAGAGGATAGATTCGGGAGGACTGGAAAGCTCCTGGACCCTTTCTTTTTTTGGGCGGGGAGGGGGTTAATTTACAAGAAAGTGGAGTATAATGAAGCCCCATATCTCCATCATCCAGTTTCAACAATTATCAACATTTTGCCAAATGTGTTTCATTTCTCACCCCCTCTTTTTTCTGGATTATTTCAAAGCAAATCCCAGATATTGTGTCCTCACACCCACAAACACATCTGTGTCATCATTAATTGAAGAATATGTTCTACTTATATAACCACCATTATTACAGCTAGCTAAATTACTTTCAATATCATTCAGTACATAAGAGTGTATTCTAATCTCTCAGATTGTCCACTCCACGAATAGCCTATTGCATTTGGTTGCTACCATGTCTTAAGTCTCTTTTATCCTGTAGCAGTCCCTGTTAATTTTTCATGCTATTCATCGGTTAGGGCAACTAGGTCATTTGTTCTGTAGAATAGCCCACATTCTGAATTTGGCTGCTTGCTTTCTTATGGTGTCATTCTACTTGTTTTTCTACACATCTTACTAGATTCTGGCTCAATCAGAACCATTATTTGCAGGTGGCACTGTGTATGCCATTGCAACCCATCCTGTATGAGCTGTCTGAATCCACACCCTGAGGAATCACAAAGCTTCAGGTTGACCTCTTTTTCTCCATTCTCCCTAGCTCTCACCCAGCATTAAAATTACAATTCTTCAATCAGCATGATGGACATAAGCATTTGACCATAAGTCATCAGGATTTCTAAAAAAAGGAAGTGAGTTATATTTAGCAAATGATCTCTGACTCAGATGAATGTCTCCTAGACAGGGAACTAGGGCAGGTTTAGAGCCAATTAGGGCAGGGTTTCAATCTGGAGTCCTGCATGGACTTGTGGGGGTTGGCGACCCTATAAAGCACATGCACAATTTTATGTTGGGGTATGTACATCATTTTTATGAAGTGGGGACAATCAGTAGCTTCTTCAGAGTCTCAAAGAAATTGATGACTTCCCCAAAAGCAAGGAACCTAGACACAAGAGGACTGAAAAATAAGACTTGGAAAGAATTGGCTTTGTTTCAGTTTGTCTAGATTTTTACTTCCAAAACTGTGGAATGTCACCTTTATACCACACAGGGGTGAAAGCTCAATATCACCCAAAATTGAACTCATGATATTTTATCCCTGCCCTCTTCTTTCCGTGCTCTGGGAAGGGTATTATCTCATCTTTCTACCCACCTCTAGGTGTCTTCCCCACTCCTACCACATCCAAACTTCCATGACGTGTATCTACAAAATGTCCCTCAAATCCATTCCTTCCCCTCTCTCCTCCTGCTGCTCTAGCTTGGCTCCTATCTTTTTTCCACTAGTCTTCCCTTTCTAGCCTACTCTTTCTCTGTAACTTTGCTAGTCACCTATGCCTGTAGATCATAGACCTGGTGAGGCTTCTCCTCTAATTAAAATTTTCTAATGGCTTCTACTGCTCCCAAAGCTTGATGCATGTAGCTAGGAGATGCAAGAAGAAAATAGGAAGTTCCTGAGTTCATTTACCTAACTTTTTAAAATATATTTTTATTGATTTCAGAGAGTAAGGGAGAGAGAGAGAGAGATAGAAACATCAATGATGAGAGAGAATCATTGATTGGCTGCCTCCTGCATGCCTCCCCACTGGGGATCGAGCCTGCAACCCAGGCATGTGTCCTGACCAGGAATTGAACCACAACCTCCTGGTTCACAGGTCGATGCTCAACCACTGAGCCAGGCAAAATGTTGTTTTTAAATATATATATATATATATATATATATATATATATATATATATATATGTTTTTATTGATTTAGAGAGAGAGAGAGAGGGCACCCCAACTGTGGATTTGAAGCCTGAGTATATGCCCCGACCTGGAATCAAACCTTTTGGTGTACGGATGATGCTAAACAACTGAGCTACACTGGCCAAGACTCAAAAATGTTTGTAAAGATGATATGAGAGCAAAAGCCTTTGGAGTCCAATTTTCAACACGTATGCAATGCTCTTTACAATTCTAACCAACTTAAGTCTTCATTCATGTCTCCTGCCACTATATTATCTCTACCTCATGGCCTTCTAGACTCTCTTCTGCACTCTTCTGCACCCTCTAGAATAGGACATTGTTTTAGTTTCAGGAACACTTTATACTCTTAAAAATTACTAAGGACCCCAGAGAGCTTTTGTTTATGTGTATTATACCTATTTGTATGTAGCATCTTAGAAATTAAAAGTAAAAAAACTTCAAAACACAGAACACACAGCAAACATCCCATTAGCTTCCAGAACGATGACATGACATCATTCTATGTCACGGAGCCACGGGAAAACCCCACTGTACATGCAGGAGAGACTGAGAACAAGAAAGGCAAATAACATGTTAGTGTTGTTATGAACATATTTTTGACCTTGTGGAGTCCCAGACTTCTCCAGACCACACTTTAAGAATCACAGACAATAGTATGGTGAAAGCCTGTGGTGGGGACGGGGCAGGCTGGGAGAGGTCAATGGCGGGGAGAGGGGGACATATGTAATACTTTCAACAATAAAGATAAAAAAAGAATCTCTACTCTAAAACAATGATTCTAACCAAGGGTGCCCATCACCACACCAATAACTAACATCTGTGCCTGTGCCCTGCCTCCAGCCAGCATTTCAGTGTGTATTGCAGATCAGGGGACTGGGGAGATTCGATTGCACCCAGGCCTGGCTGAGAAGATCTTCTCTAAACATCAACTCTATGCTTTTTCACTGTGTCCCCACTAGTAAAACTTTTCTGAGCATGTACTCTTATTATATGTATGTTTATTTCTTTATAAATTATATACATATATTACATATCAATGTATCCCATGCTTTATAAAACACCCAAAAATTAAGAGATAAAAACTAAATAAAAGAAATTCCACCATTTTCCTGCCATGCCCCAGTGAGTCCTCTGCACACACTTTAGAGACAGAGGCTGGAGACCAGTCTGCAATGTCTCTACCATTTTGCCTTTTCTCAGAAATTCTTTTGGATGCCCCTTCTGCTTCCAATTCCGTCTCTCCTCTTCTTTCCCCAAAATCTGACAGAGTTCCTGCCTTCTGTTCTGCATTCTCCCAGATGTCATGGAAAGAACTTGGTATTTTGTAAAAGAAATAATTACAGGTTCCCACCCGGGCCCCCTTGCCTGTTCATTATTCAGACTTGAGCAAGTTGCCTCATGTCTCTGAGTCTCAGGTTCCTCATCTGTAAAATGCTCATTGAATGTTTTTAAAAATATATTGGGGAACTTCTCCCTCTCATCCTACCAGAAAGTGTTCTTTCCTATTAATAACCAAATTAATGGTTCTAAACCCTGGGGACATATTAGAATCACCCAGAGGGCTTTCAAACCGAACCAGTGGCCAGAGATTCCCTGAAGCACTGAAGAGAAAGAGAGCACAGTTACGGCACGCACCTGGGGCACTTGAAGAGGGCAGGTGCCTTCTGTAGGTGACTAGCTTGTCATCTGTACTCCCACGAGGTGGCATTTATTGTGAGTCTTCTTTGGCATAAAAGCTCCATCTTCCAGAGGCAATATCATATGGACCAAGATCAGAGATATGCTACTGTATTGAAAATTTACATGAGAATAACTTAGTACAAGAGGTACAAACATTTGCACCCTTTGGTCAGTGTGCCACCCTCCTCAGAGGCTCACTCTCCAGGAATCCCTATTATCAGGATACCTGGTGAGCCTGGAATCTGACAGGGGAGCTAGTGACTGGCTTCATGTGATGGACACATTTTTCTGCATATTGGGACAAGCCTGCCCCCAGGTTCCAACAGATGGAGACTTCGTTCTTTATTCAGCAGGAGTACTCCAGAATGCTGTCCCCCGCATGTGGTGCTTGGATGGACCATGAATGTCTTTGAGACTCTGCCCGGTCTTTGAGTCACCACCCCTACCTTCTGATTGGCCCACTTTCCTGTAATGGTGTCAATATCTTCAATTAGGCCACAGACTGCCTCTTCTGGTGACTTAGTTCTTTTCTGAGCTAGTTTATTATTTAACTCCCAGAGGAAAATTCTATTTCTAAGCTACAACTCCCTCCAGTTATTACCTAAGAACCATGAGTTCAAAGATAGTAATCTGGGAAATTCTTAGAGTTTGTTAGGAGATTTGATATAGCATTGTCAAATATTACTACAATATTTATTATATTTTAAAAATGACATCCAGCTGTCAGACTACACAAGAATAAAAATAAGAGAAGATATTATTTACAGCACGGGGAATCATAGCCAGCACAAGCATAAATTCCTTAATATTAAGAAACCTGGAACCCTGAAAGGTCTAATGAAAGGAGTGGAATAAATCCTTCTGTCACTGTCCTCCCCCTCCAAGATCCCTCTCCCCTCACCTTTAAAGCACTACTCATCTATTTATCTGGACATTCTCATGTCTTTCCATCCTATGAATCAGTGAAACTCTGCTCAAATTTTTGGAACCCAACTTTATTCAAGTTCTTGCTCCTGAAATCTTCCAGGTCCAGGATGTCCTCACATCCCCTCGTACCAACATTTTTACGAAGGTGAAATCAATTAACATTTTGACTGAATGTTGAACTAGCTTCTCTATGAATTCCAGTTTTATAGTTAGATTTTCCAATAGAACATTGAGTCAGAAAATAGGAAGTATGTAGCACTTCACACTATACATGATAATCTTTAGAAAACTTAAATTTAAAATGACTAGATAGAAGCCTAGATTTTACACTTTCTTGAGATTTTAAAGACATCATCAGGTTTGTGGTTTTAAAGCAGCCATTTTTAAGTAAAAATAATTGTGACATTACTAGCTACCGTTTCCTCCGTTTTCAAAGTATTATGTTGTCTAATTCATATCTGAAGTTACTATTGATTTTAAACACCACATTCAAAATGGAGAATATTTTCAAAATAGGAAACTGGCTTTTTATTTTTTTAAATCTGAGGCTGAGACCTCCAGCCTTCCAATAACCATGGACAGACTGGAAGGGAAAACATGCAAAATTACTGCTGACAAAAAAGAATGCACCTAATACATAGACATTAAAAAGGAACGGTCCTTTTCAAAGTGAAAATAATAGTTTCGATGAGTGGAATGGAAATTGTTGATGCAGAGGCTTCTGGATCAGCAAAAGATCAGCCCCATTGGCTCAGCCTGATAGTTTGTGGGTCTGTGGACAATGTACCACAATTATTTAACCACAGAATTTAGAAACATATTATTTAAACTGACTTTACGCTTCTTTTATTGTCTATGTAGCATTTTGTGTTTTTGAGGAAAAAACAACTTGGTATCCCGTGTCTGAGTAAATATACTAACGTCTCTTCCATCCCCCAAATATATGAAGATGATACCTGATTGTCAGAGAATCTGCTAA
The DNA here is from genome assembly GCF_000147115.1 of Myotis lucifugus. Lineage (NCBI taxonomy): Eukaryota > Metazoa > Chordata > Mammalia > Chiroptera > Vespertilionidae > Myotis > Myotis lucifugus. Next base: position 11,189,987 of record NW_005871059.1, on the reverse strand, counting down.
CAGGTGTCATAATAATGTAATAGGCATATATTCCAAAACATTAGGTAAATAGAGAATTATACTATAAAATATTATTTAATACAAATTAAAGTTAAATTTAAAAAGCAGAATTTTTTTAATAAAAACCTTTTTCATTATAAGAAAAGAATGGTTAAAGTCTATTCATTGAGGATCTATTAGCTCTTCTAGGCTCCCATGCCCATCACCAGATTGCTTCTTAGCTGGACTACCACACCAGCTTTCTAACTCGTCTTCTGGTTTTGAATTATGACTGCTACAAACCACCCGCTACATTGCAGCTGGTGGGATCTTTTTAAATGCCCATCTAATTATGTCCCCTCCCCGCCTTGGGGTCCGTGGAAAACCCTAGAGTTGGAGGATTTGAGGCAAGGACTTGAAGTTGGAGGTCCCTAAACTTTGAGTAGAATTTCACTGAACCATAGTGTTGGTTTTTTAATGGCCCACCATGGACTTTCAGCTAAATTCAAGCACTTTAGCATGGCCAACAAGGCCCTGTGGCTGTCTGCATACATGCTCACTCACATAGAATCCAGGCATGCTATGAGCCCACAGCCCAGAGCCTGCCTCTGTCATTTCCACTACCTGCACCACCATTATTCCCTCAACAACTCCTATAAAGCTCTCAGGACTCAATCCAAGAAATACCTCTGTTTCACACTCTCCAGTTTGAGCAGCTTTTTCTAGGTGTTCCCATTAAACTCGGTGCACTTTCTGTCACTATTTTGTAATTATTTGTTAACTTGTTTGTCACTAATGTGAATTTCCTAAAGTAGAGAAACTCTTTTTCTATGTCCCAGGTGCTTAACCCAATGTTCAACAAAGTTTGAACTTTCTCTGAAAGCAAATGTTGACACAATGTTTGAGGTCTAATATGTCAAGAGGGGTCAGTATTTCATGTTTTGGCATGTCACCATTGAATTGAACCTTAAGGAGCATGTTAATAATCATTTTCATGATGTATAAATATTTTTGTAATTTCTTAAGAGGCCCAACTTTATTATAAAGAGACTTTCTTTGCATAGAATCTCTTAAGGCAGTGCTATAAATGTGAATCAGCTAATTGACCCACACGAAACAAGTTTGGATTAAAGTTAACATTTTGAAGATTTATTTTTTCCCTACTCAAGATATACATTTCTTGGCTTGCTCCAAAGTATCTCACACTTTCCCCCACTCAAATTTATACTTTTTGTACTCTTTTAACAACATTTACTGGGCACCTTCTGTATTGCAAGCACTGGGATACAAAGATAAATAAGACAAGAGCTCCCATCCAGAGAAAGAAACAAACATGGATACCAAAATTACACCACCATGGTGAAAATGCTGTCATCGGTCACACTTAGGTCGGGAAATAGAAACACTAGAAATTCTAAGCAGGGAGGGATTTAATATAAGAAATGTGATGCTAACAAACTGATAGCATTGTTGGGGGAGAGACGCTCAGGAAAAATTGCCATTGACTTTCAAAAGGAAAACACACTTTTTGCATTTTAAATCTACTTATATTTGCTACCTACAGTTGTCTCCAGAGGAATATGGTTTTTCTCTTTTCTTTTATTTTGAAATCTCTGGTGAGTTCCTCTCAGAACAGCGCTCTAAATAAGAATCTTGCTAGAAAGATAGCCAGGGAAATGTTTCCAGGCCTTCAGCCCCTATGTAGAAAGGAGACCTTGGGAGGGCCAGCAAAGGTGGTAGCAACTAACACTGCCTCTAGTACACTACAATCAGGTGCTGCTTCACAATGGAGATAGTCTGAGAAATGCTGGATAGTCGAGTTTGTTGCTAAGCAAACATCACCGAGTGCATTTACACAAGCCTAGATGGTATAGCCCACTGTATACCTTGGCTATATGGGATAGCCATTCCTATAGAAAACAACATGAAATTAAATCAATCCCAAGAGAAAATGATGCAATCAAGAGAAGTGGTAAACACGAGATGTATTAGGCTACTGCTGGCATAACAGGGCACACTGTTCTCCAGCAAATTATTGTTTGGGGGGACGTAGAAATAGTACACACTAAAATAATGATAAAAATATAGTATCGTAAATCCATAAACCAATAACAGTCATTTATTATCAAGTATTTGTACTATACGTAATTGTATGTGTCATATTGTTATATGACTAGCAATACAGTAGATGTGTTTACATCAGCATAATCACAAACACAGGGGAAATTCATCGCACTACAACATCACTGGGCTTGATAGATGTGTGCCTAGTAAGAACCATATTCTCACATGGGTGCTGGCCCCTATATACAAGAGATCAGGAGAACTTTAAGGGATGTTTCTCAAATGTCCTTAACATCCAGTGGTCTTTATCCTACTAACTTAAACAGTATCTGATATTTATACCTTTTGAGTAATTATTTTGGGGTTAAAATGTTGTCTTGGGAGGACTAACACATTAATCTTTCGTGCTGGAAAGTTAGCTGCCTCCGGAGATGAATTGAAGGTCAATTCAAAGTGGAGATTAGTCATCTCCAACCCCCATCAAGTGGAAAACACACTGAAATCAGAGACAAAAGGTCTTCGTTCAAGTCCTAAAGAGGCCATTTATTAACTATATAAACATAAATAAGTCATTTGACTTTTTAAACCCAATTTCCTCTTCAGTTCAGTAGAAATTTAACAAGCCTCCCACCCTATCTCAGAGTTATTTTAGATTTAAACTAGAGTGGGGAAACATATATGTAGGAATTTGGTAAACTATATTGTGACATTAAAAACCCAAGAAAGCCTACCTGAAAAGTCTGCCAAGGCCATGGCGAGGCAGGGATGAAGATGAGGGAGGAAGCCAGAACTGATGGGGGACAACCTGGCTATAGAAGTGGGTCCTAACATGGGTGGCCAGATTTTCAAGGTTAAGTGTCCAAAAGGATATAGTAAACTTGATACAGTATTAATATCTAAGATGTCCAATTTGGGGCAAAACAGGACTGTCCAGGAGGATGTAATTGCCAGAATCAGGCTTTTGGCAGGGTTGACTGGGGTCTATCTCTTTTGCAATGGTATCTCAACAGCAAATCAAAGTCCAGACAATAGCATGCCCCCACATAGTAGCTAGGCATGGAATAAGCAATCAATATATTTTTGGTGACTTGACCGACTGACTAACAAAATAAATGAATAAACATCCGGCAATAGAATAGCATGTTATCAAGGTCCCAGGTCAAGTTCATGACCTGACTGCAGGCCCATATGGAGAATTTGGGTTTTAATTGAGAAAAGCTGCCCCAGTGACATGGGCTGAGCAAGCTCGATGTAGTCCAGAAGGAAGAGGAAAGGATAGGTCTCAGTGGGCTGAAGATATCAGAGCCCACCCCAAGCACAGTGGCTTGGCTCCAACACAAATTCAAGATGGCGTCTATAGGTAGTGTTGGGGCACCTGATGTATTTCAAGTTTTGGTCAGGCCAGCTGGGTCAGGATTAGGATGGGGCTAAGAATGAAGGTGCAGGTGTCTGAAGCTTAACAGGAAGTGAAAATATACATTACTCTATTATTGTGCTGAGTTTTTACACATTAACTACTCATCTAAAAATAAATAAAAATTGTCTTTTGGTACCCAGAGGGAGTTTAATATGAATTCATTTTAATAATCACCTTTCATATTCAGCTACTAAGATTCCTATTTTTGAAAAAGATTTAATGGCCTGGGGAAATTATAATGAAGTAGTGAAAGAAATAGATAAACTAATATATGCTGCTATGATCATAATTCTCTATGTGTATATCCATAGATACATAGAGAGATTAATGGAGAGTGAATTTATCATATCCTGCAGAAATTGACAGAAAGTTCTAGAAGGAAAAGTACCAAAATATACTTAGCAGTATTTCCTAGATAGTAATGCTATAAATTTTTATTGTTTTTATTTTATAATTTGGGGTAGTTTTAAATTTTCTGGTAATTGATGTATATACCTTTTGTAATCTTTTAAAAAAGTTTTGTTAAAACATATCCCTCATATTAGCCCCATAATTCATAGAGAAAAAAACATTCCACAGTCCATTTATGAATTCAGTAGGACCTTACAACCAAAATTAGATAACAATAGAATGAGAAAGAAAAATTATAAGCCCAACTCAGTCAACAAATGTAAAACAATTAGGAAATGGAATCTAGTCATGTATAGAAAGATAATATACCATGAGCTAGCTGGATTCATCCTAGAAAAATAATTGATAGTAAATAACACAGTTGGGTATTGGCACAAAAACAAAAATTTTCAGTGGAACAGAATAAAGAAGCCAATTAAATGGGTATAAAATGGTATCTCAATAGTCTTGATTTGCATTTCCTTGATCAACCTCAGTGAGGTTGAGTATCACTTCATATGATACAGGCACACATGGAAAATTGTTACATAATGGGGGTGACATAGCTGAGTAATAAGCAAAGGAAGGAACCTTTAATGCATGTAGTTAGCAACCCGGATAGAATTAGGGACCAAATTGAAGTTGGAGTTCTAGCTCACACCACACACAAAAATCAATTCTAAATAGAGCAAGGATTCATGTGTCTGAAGCAGACTTTAAATCTCTGAGAAGAAAATAAGGGTGAATATTTTCCTGACTTTGAGGATAGAAAACAATTTCTTAAATGAGACCAAATACACTATCCAAAAGGAGAAGCAAATGTTGATAAATTTGATAATCAATTATAGTCCGATCCAGCTCTTCCTTTCAAAGTCCTAAACCCAGACTCTATTTCATGTTCAACAAAATAAAAGTGCCTTTGTTACCAGCACACATCCCTCACAAAAGGTATTGAAGTTATACATAACAACAAAGCCTTGAGGAGTGTCTACTTTTAAATGCAGTATTAAATCCTAAGACTTATTTGTCCATCTACCCCAATTTTAGGGAAGGCTGTGGGAAAGATTCAAATGCACAAAGGTTAAAGCTCAGTTTCTTCTTCAAGTACAAGTTAACATTGTTAAGACAAGGTTGAGGCTAAATGTTGTTAACAGTGGGAATATACTTGTCACTGAAAAACAGAGTCTATATTCAAGTATTTTACATGCAGCTTCTGTGAAATGCATTTCATGGGTGGGATCCTATTGATTTGTGATGTCAAGATCCAAGGCAGCGGTTTCCCAAAGGAGGTAGGAAGTGGGTGAGATGTCCCAAGCACTCCTCCTCAGAGGAGGGCAGTTGTCCAAACACCTTTCATATCTGGGGTTCCTTATTTCTGTATGAGTGAGCAGCCTTTGGGCACGTTCTAGAATGTTCTATCACGTGCTGGAGAACAATAATAGTGAATTTCGAGTAGTCTCCGAGAGTCAAGTTTGGGGGATTCTCTCGTTCTCTGCTTTGGTAGACAACCCCTGTAATTGTCCATTCACCTGCATTGTCTGGATAATAATTCACCCTCCCCAGCTTCGGGAGTCCTGTGAGGCTTTAGGGTAAGCTATTGATTTCACTCTAGTGTCTGGAAGAATTCACGCTGCCTGTTAGTGGGACGCCCGCCTACTGGAAACATCTCTAGCGGGTGTCCTCCTGAGAGTGTCAGTGGATGACTGAATAGTAAGAGCCAATGGGCCATCTCAGAGTCCTGGATCCCACTACAGGTGAACAGGATTTCCTCTGGACGTGTATGTGGTTTTAGGTAAATATTTCGCTTTCTGAAAACCCAGAAAGTAGACAAGGGGACTGGAAATTGAATTTATTATTAGACCTTTATCATAGAAAGGTGTACGCAGGAAAGTCAGCACAGTGCCCTGGAGTTCCCATTTGGTCTGTGGATTATTTGGGGGCACTTCCTAGGGGGTTCAGGCGCTACAGATACCTGTGCAAGGCCACAGTGGAAAAAGTCTCACTGCTATTCTTATGCCCAAGGGGCTGGGTTGTCTACAGGTCCTCAGTCACACAGGTCTGTCCTTCAGGCGTAGATAGATAAGGCAGTGATATTGAAACTGTTGCATCACCTTGCTGCAGCCATGCATGATTAAATAGACATGCTGGAAAGACAGAGGAAGGGGCTGAGTACAGAGCTGAAGCGGTGTCATTTATGGTAAAGCACATTTTTCCTTTAGTTTGTAATAAAATCAATCATAGGTGGTGGTAATTACTACAACACCCTTTTCGTATTGGTTTGATTTCTACATTTCTAGATAGTGTTTCCCATTCGGGGGTTTTCTTTTTTGTGTTTTTTTTTTTCTTTAAATGCCCCAAAGAAGTCTAAAATAAAGTTTTGACTGAGGGCGGGTGAAGGGAACATGGAGTATGGTAGTCACTTTTGTTCCAGTGTTAATGTTCAAAAACTCCGGATGTCTAATATTGAAAGCCAGTCCAGAGTGTGCAGAGTTAAAGAACTCGCTGCCTACCCCTCCTCTGGCTGCGGGGCTGAATCACACAGGAAAGTCTGCCTCACAGGATTATTAATTCACTACCGTGATTTTTCTCTGTTGCTGAAGGGGAGCTGGGGGAGGAGTGTGGTAAGTTGAGTGGGCAGCCAGGAAATGTGATATTTGTCTGGGTTCCTTGCGATTGGAGGAAATTCTGTCTTCTTTTGATTCAGAAGTTTAGCAATGTAACTTTTTTCTTTTTTTAAGTAGTTTGACTTTTGACAGTGGGAGCTACCCCAAGTCCACTTCTCTGGGGCTGTAAAACCAATTCTCTTTGATATAATTTTATCGACTGATGTCATGCAGATGGAGTGCCCACATAAAACCATAACCTCCGGAGGAGCTGGGTCCCTGCCTGCCTCTAAATCCTTGTGTAATTTAAGGCGGCACTTCTCAGCCAAGTCTGCTCAGACCTGTCGCCTAACAGTCGCCTCTTTGAACTTTACCTCCCTTTTCTCCTTTATCTTCTTTTGATGAAAGTGTACATTAATACGAATGATCTTCAATGCCTGCCGTCTGAAGACCCATAATCTTAGTAATCAAGCCTACTATAATGGACAAAATGCAAGTGACATGTAAAACGCCCCCTATAAAATGGGGCTGTGAGAACATTTTGATGCTGTGCAACAATTATTTTGAGTTATTTGGATAAAACATATTCCTCAAATTGGGGAATAATATTATAAATAATGTAGCACTAATTTAATATAACTTCAACATATTTCATTTCCAAAGATGGATTGTAATTCCTATTTCTGTTCATTTGTAAAGAACTCTTCTCTATTATAGTATGATATTCTAATAATAATCATAAAATCACACATATTGCACACTTATTATATGGCAGCCCATGAGGTAGGCTTAAACAGAAAACCTCTTATTTAATCCTGACAATACATTATTAGTTAAGTATTATCCCCATTTGACAAACTAAAAAAAAAACCCGGAGGCTCAGAAATGCCACACACAGCCAAGTTTAAAAATACTGTTTAGCTATCTCCAAAGCTCATGTCACACTAAGAGGAATGTTTAGACTGCTCAAATTAGTTTTAATAAAGTTTTCTATCATTTTTAATGTTTTTATTTTTTAACGAAAAATAAATATTTAAAACCATATTTAGAGCTATGTAAAAGGTCTAAAGAATAGTATGTAAATGGATACTTGTATTCCCACCACTGAGTTTAAGAAACTAGACATTGACAGCACTTTTGAAGTCCCATGGACCCTGCTCCAATCCTGTTCTTCTTCATAATTCCAGATACTTGCAATTTCAGTGCCTGGGAGTGAGCCATCTCGCCAATTAGAAAGTAGGCTTCTTGAAAAATGAACGTTTTTTTTGTTATGGGTTTACGATTCTTTCATTTTCTTCCTAGTTTTACCACATATGTATTTACTCCTAAACAATGCATTGCTTTATTTTGCTTGGGTTTGAACCTGATATAATTATTCTTTTGTGACTTGCTCTTTTCATTCAATATGATCTATGAAGACTGTAGAGGGTGGTCATTTTCATTGTGACATAGTATTCGTTAGACATTTATGTTACAGATGTCTTCTCAAATTTATTTTACTAGCTTTTCACAAATAGCTTTAATTTTAATGTTAGTCAAATTTAATTTTTCCCTTTATAAGCAAAAGTCTTATTTAAGAAATATTTTCTTTCCCAGAGATCATATAAACATTATCTTATATTTTTATCTAAACATTTAAAAATTTTGTTTTCCATATTTAAATATTTAATATCTCAGAAATTGATTTTGAGATATAGTAGAGAACAGTGAGGAATTTTATATTAGTTTTCCATGAATTCGGAGGAGCCACATAGTCTGAAGTCAGACCACCTGGATTCGATAATTAAAATGTTACAATATTCTCCATAATATTCTGGCACCTCTTCTGAAAAAGGTATTTCTGTGTACCTTATATTTTTTGTTTATTGCTTTTGTGACTATTATCTTTTTTAAAATTTGGTTACTTTTCCTAACTTGTTTGCTTTTATATAAAATACAATTGACCTTTATGGTTGGAGTTGTGTTTTAACAAATTATCTATAGATTCTTTGGGGTTTTCTATGAACTCAATTATATCATCAGAAGTGTGATTTTTTTCTCAAGGGTGTGTGTGTGTGTGTGTGTGTGTATGTGCGTGTGTCTGTGTGCACATGTGCACATATGTGTATAAAGACATTAAAGACTAAAAAGTTATCCATTATTCTGTTATTTTACCACTTTAGAACTAATTTCATTTTTGTATATTAATTTCATTCTTTGTCCATATAGATAAATTTTCTATAGAATAAAATTTTATTTGTTTTCCCTTTTTTTCTTTTTTTAATTTTGTTTTATTGATTTCTGAGAGAGGAAGGGAGAGGGAGAAGAGAAAGATCAATGATGAGAACCATGGATCAGCTTCCTTCTGCATGCCCCCTACTGGGGATGGAGCCCAAAACCCAGGCATGTGCCCTGACTAGGAATCAAACCCCGACCTCCCAGTTCATGGGTCAATGCTCAAACATTGAGCCACACCAGCCGGGCTGTTTTCTCATTTTTAAGTAATATCTATTAGTTGCAGAAAATAGACATAACAAGAAAATCAAAATACCCATTAATCTATCATACTGTTTAATAAAATTCAGCAATATATTTTATATAACTGACTACATATCCAAATAAAGCTACTTATTTCCTATTTTTGAGGATTTTGCTTTCTAGTAAATAACTACTGTAAACATTTTGATGTTATACTCATTGTCTTTTTTTCTAATAATAAATACATACTTTAACACAAATGAGGCAGTAGCATACATGCAATTATATAACCTGATGTTTTTCATAAATGATATATGCAACCATTTTTTCACATTACTGAAAAATTTTCTGTAACATTATTTTTAATTTCATTGTATTTGGAATTATATATGTATGTGTATTATTTCAATTATTTTATTTTGTTGCATACTGGTGTGTTCAATTTTTTGCTGACTATAAATAGTTATAACTTTGCCCAGCCGGTGTGGTTCAGTGGTTGAGCATTGATCTATGAACCAGGAGGTCATGGTTCGATTCCCAGTCAGGGCACATGCCCGGGTTGTGGGCTCAATCCCCAGTGTGGGGCGTGCAGGAAGCAACCTATCAATGATTCTCTCTCATCATTGAAGTTCCTCTCCCTCCCCCTCTGAAATCAATAAAAATATATATTTTTAAAAAAGAAAAACTAGTTATAACTTTCTGTCATTCCATGATGATTGCCTCAAGAAAAATTTCTGGATGAAATGGAAAATTCTAAGGTTTTTTAAAAATGGTATTGCCAAATTGTTGCCTTCCAGATATTTTGTTCTAACATTCCACTAACCATGTGGCTGTTCCATTCTATAATCTCTCTCTCTCTCTCTCTCTCTCTCTCTCTCTCTCTCTCTCTCACTCACACACACACACACACACACACTCATACGCACACGCCCCAGGACTCTAAACTTGAATCATTAAGTGGAACAAAAAAAACAAAAAAGTTCCTAAAAGTTTCACTAAAACTACCTGGGAAAACTTTTTGCAAAATTACCCACCCTAGAAATTGCTGTGCTTGCTCCCGCTGAGTTTTTTAAAAAGTGTTTTTCCTGGCACCTTTCAACAAGATGTCTAGAGCATAAAACTCAATTTTTCTTTCTAAGGTAGAGAGAAGCTTTTTATTTTAAATCACATCTGATGGAATTCCTTCACGTATTTGTTTCTTTGTTTCTAAATATAAGTATGACACGCTCAGAGCTGTCTGTGGTTACACAGGGATTTTTGGAAACAGTTTTAACTTTGGGCATACCCCTGAACGTGGGCAGCGCCTACACATTGTCATCTCAACCTCCTCTTACCCTTTTGGGAAGTCCTGATACCCTCGTGAGGAGACCTTTTTTTCTGCTTTATTTTACTATTCTCAAATCAATGGGGGTTTCCTTATATTCCCCAGCCCAATTCTAACTTACACAATTTTAATAGCCGGTATTATATTGAGAAGGCATGTTCTAAAATATTGGTACTCACTTTTGACTACACATTAAAATCACTTAGAGAGTTTTTAATATGCCCATATATGAGCCTATCCTGATGTTCAGGTTTAGTAATTCTGAGGTATCTGCTCAGTTATGGGTCTTCTAACTTGGATTCTACCATCCACCATTCTAGATCATCAAAATGAGCTCTCCAAAGGAAAATGAAGCTAGAAAAGGGAAAAGAACTGACCAGGAGAAAGGATACCCATGAAGTAGGAGTGAATATCTTTCTTGAAGTAAAACAAGATTTCAAAAGAGAATCAGGTTAAATCATGTTGGTTAATGAAAATCAGATAGTGTAAGAGTTTCATCATTTCATCATCGTGTTTGGTACATCCATTTCAGCTCAGTAATCTTCTTAATAAATCGTGAGTATCTTCAAATCATGGTCTAATTTCAGTGTTTATTACTTTTGATTTCCCATAAAGGAAGGAGGGAAAGAGGGAAGAAAAGAAAAGAGGGTGGAGGGAAAGGGAAGGATAAAGGACACAACAAATGTGAAGGGCACAAATGAGGGGAAGGGGAGAAAGTGTGAGCAGATCCAGCAGGAGAGCAGGGAGGTACCCACAGAGGATCAGCGAGTGGCTGAGAGCAGACACCCTGTGAGGGGCAGACAGGGATGCTCAGTAAAAATAGGTGGGAAAGAAAGAGGTCGAAGCAGAGGAAGATTGATAGAAAAGGAAGAGGAGGCACGAGGAACACCAATGCCGGGGCTCACCTCAGACAGAATGATGAGCCAAAATGTAGGAAACCAAGAATCCAGCCTTCCCATTTGCTCATATGTTCCTCCTCTTAGCGCACAATTACTTATCCTCTCAAAGGCAAGGCAATTCAACCTCCAACTCTCAAATAAGTCTATGATTGCTATGACATCATATATGGAGATGCTATCAGTTTCCGCAGTGATCTACTTATCTCACCATTCAATTTTCTTTAATTCTTCTCTTCTTTAATAATGTCTGTACATTCACAAATTAAAAATGAATGTTAGTTATTGATCTCCTTTTATACCACACTGGAGGCCCAGTGCACGAATTTGTGCACCTTGAAAGGAACTGTGGGACGAGAGGCTGTGGTGGGCACAGGGGTGGGTCTCAGCCCATCCTCCACGCCACTACCTGGCCCCTCCTGCCACAGCCCCCGATCTCCTGTCTGCTGGCAGCCCCGCTCCTGCCACTGCTCCCATGCATTGACGATGCCGGCCCCACTTGCACCCGCTGACAGAGCAGGGGGAAGTGGAGAAGCCCTGAGGGGCAATTGGAGCCAGCAGCCACTGCTCACATCCACTGACGGCGCCACCGAGCTATCAGGGCTGGCACCGGACGCCAGCAGCAGGTGCGAGTGGGGCCGGCACCAGCAGCAGATGTGGGTGCGGGAAACAGGTGCAAGTGCCCGGGGGGACTGTGGAGCATGGGAGCAAAGAATTTTCAGTAACAACCAGAGGCTCACCCCTATGACAGTGACCGGCGTCCCACTTTGGTCTGACGCCCCTGCTCACCTGCTCCACCATCCCACCACAGCCAATGCCCACCATGATCTGCTCTCTGCTGACTGCTGCTAATGCCCACCATGTTCAGCGCTCTGCCTCCTGCTGCTGACACCCGCCATGTTCCGAGCGCATGCCCCCTAGTGGTCAGCACATGTCATAGTGACCGGTTGTTCGGTTGTTGTTCGGTTGTGCCACCATTTGGTCTATTTGCATATTAAGGTTTTATATATAAATAGATTAGCAAATGTTTAAGTATTTTTCACATAACTTCCACCCACCTTACCTCAAGTGGTGAAAGAGAAGGTGTGTGTTAGGGAAAAAGCCAATATGAGAAAATCTTGCTCTACGAGCTGGCATCTTCCTTAATCCTTCCTCATGAATTAAGAATGGCAGATATGGGAAAACCCATGTTTTCAGCTGTATTGTTTATGAGATGTCTGGAGTAGGCACCCCGGAGTTCATTCGTTGGCTCAATACCTTTTATGCTCCCAAGCTGTGTCTTTCTGCTCAGCTAACCTCAAGGTTGTCTTCATCTTTCTGGTTTTGTTTCATGGTTATAAGTTTTTGTCTTCAGTTCAGCATCTCAAGCAGGAATCGGGGCCAAGGGAAACTTTCTGTCCTTTTAATCAGAAAGCAAAATATCTTTCCCAAAAGTCCCCCTGCAAATCTACTGAATGCCTCTTCACCAGAAATGGGTCAAATAGCCACTCTCAGTTCCAAGGGAGTGTGGGAAAGAGACTGTGCCTGTCCTGCTTCCATAGTATAAAGAGAAACAGGAGAAGGGGGATGAGGATGGCTTGGGGAAGCCAAACCAAAGGGACTTCCACACCCTCATCCCTCATTCGGCTGGTGTCCCTTTCTATGTTCCTCTCCTCTGTCACTCCTTCCAGCACAATTTCCAAAGTGTGTTCCTTTTATAGAAACACAAACCCATGGAATTTCCACCCATTAAAATAAAGCACATCTATATGTGTTTTTAAAATATGGTTTATAATCTACATACTATGTTTCCTGGGGGTAATACTTATTTCATAGGTTTCCCAGGTACCTTGCCCCTTCCTTGGCATCTACCACCTTTGAAATGCCAGGCTTCGGGTATAACATGGCTGCAGCTATTCTTGCAGCAGGTATGAACAAGTCATTGGAGGATTATTTATTGCTTTCATCAGTTAAGTGATGTATCCAAAAATTCTCTAACTTCTTCAAAATCTCCCTCCACCCCAACAATAATTTTTTTTTTTTTAGTGATAGGGAATTTTTTATTCTTTTTTTATTTTCCTATCAATAAACAAAAGCCCAGTTGTTTTTATTCCTCAAGAGTACCCTTTATGGGCACTCAGTGCCCACTAAGAAGTCTTCCCTGACCCCCCAAGGGCTAGAAGGCTTGGAAGGGTTGGAAACTGGGCTCTGTGCCCTCACTGTGTTCTCATAGTTTCCCATGTTCCCACCACTCAGATAGATGTGTGTATTACAGATGCCACAGAGAAAGTATGCTGCAGTCACCTCATAATCCCCTGAGCCCAGCATAACCTCCGGAGCAGAGTGGGACTTCTGCATCAACACTGGATAAATGCCGATTCCACTGAAATGAAGTGAAAGGATCTGAAAGGGTCCATCTGGCCAAGTGACTCTCAGCTGGCTGCAGCTGACATGCCCAGATCAGGCGCCAGTCTATAAAGGAAGTTCCTCTGTAGCTTCAGTCAGCCACAGTCTCTCACCAGACTGTTCTGCATCTAAAAAAACTCCCCTCCCATCAAGTCAAAGAGAAAAATAAGCAGATTTAGGAAATGAATGAAAGTGAGGATTGATGTACTCCTTTTGGCATCTCCACAGCTCATTTGTTCTGGGGAAACACCTTTATGCTACAAAACAGGTCCATTGGCAGGAGGACAGGCAGGGAATATGTTAGGGAAACAACAGAATCCTGGAGCCAGATTGTCTCTCTCCTGCCCCCTTAAGCTCTTCTTCTTTGGTGGCCATTCTTTTCATTTTAATTCATTTCCTATTTAGAGATTCTTCATGGGCAGGCCCTAGGACTTCCTAACAAACTTGTCCAGCAAGCACAATTGCTTCCTTTTTTGTCAGCCTACCCTATCCTCTATCATTTTTAACTCTCTCTTAATCAAACTCTTTGAAATCAAATTGAACTAAATCCAAAAGCCGTCTAGTGTTCATCAGTAGAATTGAAAATGTGTCTCTTGCTGAAAGGCTCACTTAATTAATCCACCCTGACTTTATGATCACCCTTTAATGTACCTTCTTAGGATTTATATTCCCAGTGTTCTCCTTCAGCTTTTTATTTAGTCAAGAGAGCCATCTTCTCCATTATAAAAGTGGCTTCTTGAGAAAAGGACTGTGTTGTGTTCTGTAATTAAAAAAAAATCCTTCTATTTGACAGTATTGTTCTCCCACTAATGCACTCATCATTTGATTAGTATATGCAAGTAATGGTCCTGCAATGGATTTATCCTGAACCTCTCATAGACCAATCCTGACCTTGATGTTGTAAACACTGAGTACTACCAGCTATCTGTTAGAATAAAAAATACTAGTGGACTGGTGCACAAAATTCTTGCATGGGGGGAGTGTCCCTCAGCCTGGCCTGCACCCTCTCCAATCTGGGACTCCTCAGGGGATCGGGCCTAAACCAGCAGTCAGACATCCCTCTTGCAATTCAGGACCACTGGCTCCTAACCACTCACATGCCTGCCTGCCTAATCGCCCCTAATCACTCTACCTGCTGGCCTGCTCGCCCCCAACTGCCCCCCCTTGCCAGCCTGATTGCCCCCAACTGCCCCCCCTGCTGTCCTGATCGCCCTCAACAGCCCCCCACTGCCAGCCTGCTTGCCCCCAACTGTCTCCCTCACCAGCCTGATCACCCCCAACTGCCCTCCCCTCCTGGCCTGATCACCCCTAACCGCCTTAGCCCCACAACCATGGCTTTGTCTGGAAGGACATCCAGAAGGTCTCCCGGTCTAATTAGCATATTACCCTTTTATTAGTATAGATATGTGTATATATCATGTCAGACAATTGAAATGCATTTCTTGAGTGTGTACTCTATTTTGGCTATTGAGGATGACCACAGAGAAATTAAAAGATTTATTGGAGATTTAATATAAAAATTGGGTCCCTTTTC
The DNA here is from genome assembly GCF_000147115.1 of Myotis lucifugus. Taxonomy (NCBI): domain Eukaryota; kingdom Metazoa; phylum Chordata; class Mammalia; order Chiroptera; family Vespertilionidae; genus Myotis; species Myotis lucifugus. The sequence goes on along the minus strand of NW_005871059.1, from coordinate 11,174,938 downwards.
CCTTAGTATACTTTTTCCTTCTTTGTCCCTGTCACTGATGCAATGCTTATGAATTTGTTGGACTAAGTGTATACTAACTGAATGTACCAGGATTTGAGAAAGCCAATGGGCAGGGTCTCTTTCTTCAAAGTATCAATGCCCATTTTACAATCTAGCTTCTTTACTGTGGACAGTTCCAGTGGTCTCCTAAGTATAACATGTATTGTCCTGAGAAAAATGTAGTTAATGATCAGGGTGGGGCAGAATTGGAGAGAAATGGTTAAGCAGTCACTATACTGAAGGTTTTATACACAGGAAGAGGTGGGGCAAAAGATAAGATGATATCTTTATAAGAGGTTCCTAAGACAAAAAAGTTTTGAATGGATATATTCAACACCATTACCCAGCCCCTTTCTCCCAACGCCATCTCAGCCCTCCACTATACGGTAGAGTCTGGAACATGTAGGAGTATCCAAGTCACATCGCCATAGCCAATGAGATGTATGCAAAGGGAAGTCTGTGACAAGGCCTCTGCCTCTTTCCTAATAAGAAGACTAGATGTGGCAGGTGCCAGCCTCTCTCCCTTCTTTCTTTCTGGACTGAGATGTGGTGATCAGCCTGGCCATTTTCCATCATGAGCCAACCAGCATGAGGCCCAGAGGGTAGCCCCCTAAAAGTTATGGAACTCAAAGCTAGAGAGAGCCAGTGTCTCTGATGATGTCTTTGATAATGATTCCATATCTCCAGGCTCTTATTATGTGACATAATTTAATGTGGGCTTATTATTAAAAGAGTGCCTCATTCATAACTTTTTCTGGGGTCAGCATTGATTTTATGGTGTCTTCTTCACTTATTAATGGCAGATTTAGTAGCCTGCTTGCAAAAGTCAAGCCCTGTGCTTCTGTTATATCATTGTGAGTCTCAATATTTTATTCTCCCTTAGATAGCTATTTAATTTCAAAATAAATTCTACCCCAACATGGATTTTGGAGTGGAAGATCTTCATTTCAATTTGAAAAGGAGCACAGTGACTCAGAAAGATTATGGTTTTGAGAACCAGACCTAAGACACACAGAAATTCAAGTCTTATCAAGTCATGAAAAGATATGGAGGAAACTTAAATGCATATTGTTACGTGAGAGGAATCAGTCTGCAAAAAGCTACATATAGTGGGAGTCCAACTATGACACTCTGGAGAAAGGAAAACTATGGAGACAGTAAGAAAGATCAGTGGTTACCAGACATTTGTGGGGAGAAAGGAAAAGATGAATAGGAGCACAGAGGATTTTTAGGGAAACTATTCTTTCAATATGGAAGTATAATGGTGGGTACACATCATTACACATTTTTCAAAATCCATAGGATGTACAACATAAGTTAATAATAATATATCAACATTGGCTCATCAATTATTACACATATACCACACTAATGCAAATATTAATAAAAGGGGAAACTAGAGGGTGGGTGAGGGAGCATGTGAAAACTCTCTGTAGTTTCTGCTCAATTTTTCTATCCACCTAAAAGTGCTCTAAAAATTCTTGGAGTGTCTGGAACCCAGGGAACACTCAATAAATAACAGCTATTATTACTCACCGTCTCCCTTGTGAGTGTGTCCCTGTTATAACAATTTCATAACTGGCTAAGGGGACCCATTATGTTAGAGTTTCTCAACTTCGGGACTATTGGCATTTTGGACTAGATAATGTTTTACTGTGGAGAGCCGTCCTGTGCCTTGAAGGACTTTAACAGCATCTGTTCCCTTCCAACTATAGAGAACCTGCTTCCCACATCCATCCATATTCTGTGACAAAAATGTCTTCAGACATTGTCAAATGTCCCCTGAGGGGAACAAGTGCCCCCACTGAGAACCATTGCATTAAGTGCTGTTGAAGGAAAGCAAAGGGCTCCAACGATGGTGATCTTCACTTCTGTCCCATTAGAGGAGAATTTCCAAACTCCTAATGTGAAACGCATGCCACTGGAAATAAGTTATTTCTGCTAGGGATTTTTCATTTCATGATTTTGGCCTTGAGACCAAAATAGGCTGGGGACAGATCCTGCTTTCGCATTATTTGAAAGCTGGGAAGCTCATCAGTTTCTGCCTTTGGAAGTTTCTGTCCCAACTGATCTAAATAAAACTAAAACCATATGGCCAGAGTGGGGATATGACGCTCACCTTTCCCCCCCTTCATTCCTCTTGAAATAAGTACAGGAGCCAAGAGTGGCAAAGCCCTTTGCCAAAAGATCACTTTCAGCCTAGTTTATTTTTGTTTGTTTTATTAAAATAACTGCTTAAGACATTTTGATACATCATGGTATTTTCCTCCCAAGAAAAAAGTTTTCAGATTAGTAATATTTTTCTTCACTAATCTCAGTCTTAGCCACTAAACCGCAATCAAAGGGTCTGGAGAAAAGCAAAAGACCCCGTTGTTTATTATTTATTCAGCTAAAAGGGGATTTTATGTGTGCACCTTAATTGGGTCGGATACCCTATGACTGTCTTATTGAAGTTTGAAAGCTGGGAGTTTCCAGGAGATGTGCTAAACTTGATTTGCCTGTATGAGTTTTTATTAGGTACCAGCCAAAAGATTTTATTTATTTGTTTATTTATGTGAAGAAACAGGGATTTCAGCAACAGGCACCAGTCCAGGGGAATTCACGGTTCAATAAAGACTAACAACCCAGACAGGGCTCGTACTTGTTTCTCCGGATTTGTTATCAAAGGAAAACAGGACTTCTAAGAATGAACTTCAAATGAATCATTCCTTTTCACCAAAACTTCTTAGCATAGCCAAAAGATACTCTAGCTAGTTTGGGGAAAGAGGAGAGGGTGGGCAGAAGATAGGACATGTGTGAGAAGGGGGCCTAGTTGGCTCCATCCTCAGAGAAGACGGTTCCTGTGCCACCAACAGGCCCACCTCCAACATTGCTAAGCTTCAGTTGTTGGACTTGAATGGTGTCAGTTGTTAAGAGTGTTTAGGGTTGACCTGGCTGGGTAGCTCAGTTCGTTAGAGCATCAGCACAATAAGCTAAGGTTGCAGGTTTGATCTCCAATCAGGACTCATGCCATAAGCAACCAATCAATGCATAAATAAATGGAACAGCAAATCGATGTTTCTCTCTCTCTCTCTCTCTCTCTCTCTCTCTCTCTCTCTCTCTCCACCCCCTCTGTCTGTTTTCCTGCCCCCCTCTCTCTCTCTAAAAAAAACAATAAATGAATTTTTTAAATTATAAAGAGTGTTTAGGGTATGGGTTGTATTCTACGTCAGCACTAGGCAACAGACCTTAAGCCACAGAGCCACCCATGTGTTCTTCAATAAACTTATTTTTCGTGTGCTTGTGAAACACTGGGCTTACTAAAGGGCAGGGTAGGGATGATTCTCACACAAAGAAGTACATACTATAAGTCATCTTTATCACCAAAAGACTCCTCCTTGGAGATTTCTATGAAGGTGGTAACAGCGGCCAACTCTGGCTGAGCATCAGAATACCTGTGGAATTTTTTAAGACACCCACAGTCTGCTCCAACTCCTTTTCATCAGATCTCTCGGGGTAAAGTTCAAGCATCAAAGGTAGTTTGAGGTTGGAAGCCAATATCACATAGGGTATGTAAAAACAGTAGTTACAGAAGGTCACCCAACCGTGTGTTCCATTTGGACTCCTGGTGAGTAACAGAAGCACATGTCATGCCCTGCCCCAGGTAAAGACACCATGCAGAGAACAAAGGGTGCCTTTCTTCCTTAGTTCACCTTGGATGGCCAATTGCCTCAAACTTCCCAGGTCATATCTTACTCTCGATAAAACTGTTATCATTGTCAGCCTCTTCTTTGTGCTTAATATATTAACCAGTTAAAGTGGTAGATAATTATTCTATTCTCTGAGTCCCTTCTCCATCAGAGCCTAAATAAATATTAGAAGAGGCAACAAAATGAGATCTTTGAGGGATCTAAAATAATCTCCGATAGGGAAAAACTAGCTCTTATAACAGCTTATATGTATGAAGCCTGGCAAAGCCCTGTCAGAAGGTGACCTTTTTAGGGAGAAGTTGAGCACATTCAGAATTTAAAAGGTCCTTCTATTTAAACAAGTATTCTATATGAAGAAAGTTTTAAATTTTTAAAAGGATTCATTTAAAATTGAATTACAGAAATTGCATATCAAGCAAGATACCTTTGATCTGGACTAGTAAAGAACTGGAGGTGACATTCAGTAGAACCATCCAGAATAGCTGCTTAAAATGTGCTACTCTAAGCCTGTCCCATGATGCACTTGACCTCTGGGGTTCATAACCCCATGATGCATGGACAACCTCTTGATGCTGTCCTGTAGAAGATACAATTTTCAACATTGGAGCTTTAGGATTCTCTACTGGACAAACTCTGCCTCTGGTGGAGTCCTGTGCAACCAGGCCACATAAATGGGCCCCTCGAGAGCTCAACTGCTAAATTGACTTGTGGTGGGAACATAATCTGATGGATGAGTTGTAGAGCTACCACTAAATAACCCTATATGACTTTAGGGATATTAATCAATTCATTCATTTATTCATGTACTTATAAAGCACCTATTATCTGCCAAAAGGTGTGTCAATAGCTTGGGATGCAACAGAGAGCCCCATGTCCTTGCCTGGTGGGGAAATGTACATGAAACAAACCATCACACAGATACATGTAGAAATGCAACTTATGATAAGCATTGGGAAAGAATTGTATATCAAGGGGGTCCCTCTGTTGGCATGAGGGGTCAGGGAAGACCTATCTAAGTAATTAAGCTGAGACCTGAAGGATAATTGGGATTCGGACAAAATGGGTGGAAAGGGGAGTACCAGATATGGATAATAGCAGGTGTGAAAGATGGTGCTCAAGGAAGAGTTGAAGAAGTGGGCATGGGAGTTACAAAGATTTGCCTCACAATGATGACCCCAGGGTTCTAAGGCATTAATGAAGGAAATGAAAGGGAGAGGTTCTGAAAGCAAAAAGAGCAAGTGGTACATTGGGGATCTGTATAGTGGCCCACAGCTGATGAGATTGAGAGCTATTGGAATGAAGGAACTCTAGCCTGTATGCTCAAAGGATATAATTTTCTCCTTAGAGAATTTTTTTTAACTACTCATTAAGGTGGCATCCAGGAGATAGCAATAAGAATGGATGGCTGAGGTGGAGTGCTGGAGAAATGTATTGGCAATGAGGAGGTCATAGAAAAGAGCCTATCAAATGAACTCTATGGTGATTAGGCCTCTGGATATTTATGATTCTTAGGACAAGTACTTATCCAGGTGCTAAAGTCTTCAGTGAGTGAGGGGAATTGACCAGAAGACCTGCAGATAATCTTCTCATGCCCTGGGGAGCCCCTAGGACGTTTTCCATAAGCAGTAACAATATTCACTGTTTTCTCAACCCTTTCAACATTGTGGAAACCACACTAGACTTAAAATCAGAAGTCCCAGGTTCAAGTTCTGATCCTCTGACTCTCTAAATGTGCCCTTTACCTTGGATATGTCACTCTGAGCCTGTGATTCTGGGTTCCTCATCTGTGAATTATATAAATGACCTTCAGAAGCTGGGTGGGAGGTGGAGAAGGGATGACCTGCCTCACTAGGGAAATACATAAAATTTTTAGTGCAGTAGTTTTCAACTCTCTTCACCCATGAGAATTCTGAATTTGATCTAGGTTGGGCCAAACTTTGGGAAAATTTTAAAGGTCCCCTGTGATTCTAATGAGCAGAGTTTGGGAACTACTGCTCAAGAGAAACAGATGTCATTTGAGAAGCATATTTAATATACACCACTAGGCTATAAGCCCTATTTTTCTCTTTTGTTCACTGAAATTACCCTAGTGCCCAGAATATCTGTCACATAATAGGTACTCAATAAATTATATTTGGGAAGACCATGATTATAAAGCAGATCAGAGGACTGCCCTGGGGACATAAATAAAGTTAAAATTGTTGCTGAATTTCTTATTTGATTACTTAATTCTCTGGTCAATCCTGGCCATAGAACTGTGGGTGACCCTATAGCCCCAAGCATAATTCTAAAATATTTAGGTTTGTTTACATATAATGAACCTCCTTTGGAATGTTCCCCAACACACACATATGCCCATGTGGCTTCAATCTCATAAGGGGGTCAGTATTCAGAGAATTTCTTTTCATCACACCCCCAGGGAGACTGAGGCATCTTCTACCTTGAACCTGTTTCATCCCTCAGCAATCATAGAGTGTAGAGATGACCTGTTTGTAAATGTCTCCCTGTCTCCTCCTTTTACATAAAATTCCCTAAAGACACAGAGTCTGTGTTTTTTCTTGTAATTCCAGCACCCATGATAACGATGATGATAATGATGTCCCTGGCATGGAAACAATATTTTATCATTTAATGAATAAGTTTGTATACTGTCTGGAACTCATTGGGGATTTTCCTCTACTGAATTTCCTCTCAGCTAGGGAAAGAACCAGGATTAGACCACAGAGTCCAGCCAGAAACGTACTTGGTGGCCAATTGTGGAATAACTTAGATGTTTATACGTTCCTGAGATAAAAATAAAAGAGAAGGGCTAAAGAAAGCTTTGGTGGGCATTGGCCCCTAAGGATAGGCTCGTGGGCTCAGGGTACTGGCTTTTTCCCAGCCTGCTTTGGGGAGATCAGCCAATAACCTTGGCATCGAAAGTTTAAAAGAAGGAGAGCTCTTATGGGGTCAGAGGTGTCCCTAGCTGCAAATTCTTCTACTGTGTGGTCTCCCAGAACTAACTGAAGAATGAGACCTTGGAAACTCAGTCTCCTGTCTTCTCATTAACCAGCTGAGTGATCTTGGGTAAGTCGCTTAAACATCTATGGGTTAGTCCTTTCATCCATAATGGAAATGGCTAAAAATCATTGCCTTACCCACAATGTAGTAGTGAAAACAAAAACTAGGCAATACCTGTAAAACCTCTTTATCGTGAAACTCTTTATTGCTACACAAAGTGATACAGATAACAAAGCACTGCTCATACTTTGGTCACTTAGGTTCCCCCAGATCTAGCACAGGGCCTGGAAGTAAGCATTGGTGATGGGTCATTGCCCATGTTGCCTGTCATTTTAGCTGTGAATGATGGTGCTATTGTCTCTTGAGAGAACATATAAGAGTCCAAGGGAATCTCAACTTTCCAAGATACTTTAAGCTATCCATTCCCTCCCCTGTCTAAGTCCCCCAGCTATAAGGAAATAATCAGAGCCTCTTTGAAAAAGTTGTACTACCTGCCCAGGACTGCTAGACCTGCTACTTGTAAGTGCCCAGGACACATCTATGAGGGACCCTGAAGGCCTAGACATCATCCACAGTGGCCTTGCCTGTCCTTGTCCTTCACAGCTATTCCTCCACATCCATGTTTGCACATAATGTAGCCTCTAACTGATCCTCTCCAGCTCTCTTGATAAAACCCAAATTTCCCAATAGCTGTTAATCCATAAGAACAATCCCTTCTTCAGAGAATCATCCTTGACCAACTAGCCTACCTCCTCCTGGATAAGCCCCTATCACAGTCCACTTTCCTTCTCCAAGTTAGTAGGCTTCTTTGGCAACTTTCATGCCTGGCATTCTAAACAAAGGCTTACGTTCATCGTGTTCTTGTTATTTTTCTTCCTCTGCTTAAAGGGGCCTAGATTCTCCTTATAGCAAGTGGGTACCAGGATAGGGAAAACATGGTATTTCTTATTTTCTGACTTTTTTCCACACTCAGTAGAAATGACACATTTCCTTCTCTTCCTGATATTGTTATTCTTTAGATGGGTCTGGGCCTTGTTTAAGAGAAAAATAAAAATCTTTTCCTTCTACCTATCTTATGTTGTCCAGCTGAGGCCCTGTACATTGGACTTACGAAAGGCAGGTTAACAAGAGAGAAACAAGCAGAAGTATATTAACATGTGCATCACACACCTACATATGGGATCATTCAGGGCTGACGGACTCAAAGGGGTGGTTAGAATGTGGGATCTATGTTTCTACCTCAATAGGGGAAAGGCAAAGCAAATGATTTTTTTAAGATAAATTGGCTCTTAGGAAAATAGGTGGGAGATACTATAATTTGTGAGATGTCTGTCTGAGTGTGGTGCCAACTCTGCCTCCCAGAAAAGAAGAGTAGAGTGACCCCAGAAGGAGATTTATGACAATTGATTTCTTTCCGGAAGCTCTGCTTTTAAGCAGATAAGGGATTTCAAGAGTTCAAATCCCTTGCCCAACCAGTGTGGTTCAGTGGTTGAGCATCAACCTATCAACCAGAAGTTCACGGTTCAATTCCTGGCCAGGGCACATGCCGGGGTTGTAGGCTCGATCCCCAGTGTGGGGCATGCAGGAGGCAGCCGATCAATGATCCTCTCTCATCATTGATATTTCTCTCTCTCCCTCTCTATTCCTCTGTCTGAAATCAATAAAAACATATTTTAGAAAAAAAGAATGTGCCTCGGAAAGAATAGAATAGATGAAAGGAAGTTTCCATGAAGTGAGAGGAATCCAAAGTTTAAAGTAGCCTGAAATGGCCTGACTCTCCTTAGAGGTTGGCAGGCTTAGGTGCTGCATTGCTATTGATGGCTCCCAAATTCCATCGATAGGGGAAGGTAGTTTGAGGTTTACTCAAAAAGGCTGTCCACTGGGAATGTTCCTAGTTATTCTGAAAATGATTAATAAATTAGGAGAAAAGAGCCAGAAAACTTGTTATAAAACATTCTGTAGAAACTTGCAGGGGTTGGGGGAAGGGACCAACATAGAAGGAATTGGTCATTTCAAATGGGTGGTGCTCAAGGTGACACTTCAAAATATTTGATGGAAAACTCTAACCACCAACCTGTGAATTTGGTGACACTGCTCCAAGACAGCAGACAGAAGGTGAGTGAGACTGCATTATCTTCCTCCCACTTTTTCAATGGAGGCGAAGAATCAGTTTCTATGAATCCTCTAGGCAGTGGTCGGCAAACTCATTAGTCAACAGAGCCAAATATCAACAGTACAACAATTCACATTTCTTTTGAGAGCCAAATTTTTTAAACTTAAACTATATAGGTAGGTACATTATAATTAACTTAATTAGGATACTCCTAAGGCTTAGGAAGAGCCACACTCAAGGGGCCAAAGAGCCGCATGTGGCTCGCGAGCCGCAGTTTACCGACCACGGCTCTAGGGCACAGTGAGAAAGAACTTCCCCTCAGTCCTGGTCTTGTCCCATCAGCTCTACACTTGGGCTGCTGAGAGGCACAGAACATTACAGTTGTACAGAAAGCCGTTTGCAGAGAAGATAGGAAATAAAATGGAAACTGAATTGGGCGGACCATGTGCCTCCCATCTCCAAAATTAAATCAACCCTGAATGGTCTCTGCTTCTCACCTTTCAGGGTAACTAGAACACACCAAATAACTCTTGCTGAACTATATGTGAGCTATCGTGGAGCCTCTGCAAAAGCCCATCTTTAAAAACGAGCCTTTCCTTAGGAGGCTTTGCATTTTAAAGGGCTTCTTTTTTTTTTTAGCTTTTTAAAAATAAGTGTCTTTTTACTTTTTAAGAAAAAAATGCTCATAATAGAATCCATTTTTTCTTGGTGCTATTTTTGCATTATGAGTAACTGACAGTCTAGGTTACATGGAGACTCCTGTGGGCTGCTGGCTCCAGACTGAGTCTCCACAGCTCCCAGCAGTGTAACCAGAGCACACCTCCACCAGTGAGGGCCCCTGAGAAACCACTGCCCAGATCTGGGACATCTCCCGGGTGAAAACCACAGTCTAGAAATTGTGAAAAGTACAGAGAAGCCTAAAGAAGAAAAAAAGTCCCTGATCATTTCACCACTCTCAGCATTTTGATGAAAATACATTTTTTTGTCAGTGCAATCGTGGCTTCCTAGATTTTAAGAAAATATCTTGATTTCAAATGGAACCCCGAGAGTTAATTGAGCCATCTAACATATGAAGACTGTGGGCCATGTTGCAGATGGACTGTAAAAGCCATGAGGGGAGGGGAGGGAGCTTCTAAATTTAACAAACTTCCCAAAAAGGCAATCTTAAACCTCACTGAAGCCCTACTATTTTTGAAATTGGAAATCCCCTCTTTTACCACACAACTCAGTGGTCGAGCCATCTAAGAATTCAACTTTTATGCCGGCGACAGGACAAGCGCGTCCTTCGGTGAATGCCACGGTTACTCCTCTTCCTTCCTGTCACCCACGGGGTCAGGGACAAGCGCTAAGTGAAACGTGACACCTGGTGCCCACAGGCTGCCTCCCGTAGGAGCCCACTCCTTGGGCTGCTGTGGCTCCACTTAAAGGGGGTGTTCCCTTTCAAACATTTCTTTTCAACCCTCATTTCAGTTCTATACTCGTTTCTGGACTTTTGCCAAAACTTCTCCTTGAGACAGCTTGTACTAGTATTTGCTTTACGTTTTTTTTAAAGGGCTTATATTTTGGAAAATACACTTCATCCGTGTCTCTAACCTTTAACATGGCCCGGAGGAGAATGTGGCAGTTTCTTTTTGTAAACGTTGAAGAGAGGCGAGATATCAGTCACTTTGTCCAGAAAGCCAAGCTTGTCCCCATCCTTACACTCTCCCTCAAAGTTCATTCTCATGCTCATTTTGACTCGGGCTATATTTAGGGTGTCAAATGGCCTGCCCGGGACATTCCAGACAGTCCCACCACCCCTCCCCCTCCTACAGCAAAGCTCCTGGTGCCTCCCCCCCCCGACTCCATGGCCCATGAGTGACAGGGGATGGGCACAGGACCCCATCAAAGCAAACTGCTTTCCTTTCATATCCACAGGCTTAAAAAAAAAAAGACTTTATTTTTTTAGAGCAGTTTTAGGCTTACAACAAGTTTGAGAGGAATTTACAGCTATTTCCCACACACTTTCCAGGCAGAATTGAAACGGCTTTTCTTCATTTATTTTCACTGCTAAGCCCTGACATGATATCATAATATCTCAAAAGCCCTAAGGATTAAGAGAAAAAAAATTAAGATCACCTTTTACATAACTGAAAACAGACGACTCCTGCTACTTATTCCTGTCCATTATGGTCATTCCTCACTCTGTAATGTGCTGTGTACGCCTGTTGCTGTTAGATTGAGTTCCTGACTTATCCAGCCAACGACTGAAAAACATAGAAGTGAGGTGACCCCACAAGGAAGATGCAGCCCCTCATTCCATATTGTGTACTTTTAAAAATTGAAGTTTTTCTCTTGACTATGTCAGAAATTCAAAAATTTGGAAATTTGGGGAAATACTGAAAAGAAGCAAATGAAATTACCAACATAGATTATCTCCCCAAAATTGTCACTCTAAACGTTTTGGGAAATATTCTTTTGTCGATTTTTCTGTGCCTATACACACACTTTGCCAATCCCCACTCCTCTAGTTAGGATCATGTTAGACATACTGTTTTATAACACACTTCTTTTCACTTACTATATTATAATCATTTTCTTATCATTAATTTTGTGTATCTGTTGTTTTATTTGTTATTATAAAAACCCAGAAAAATAGCCAAGGCAGTTATTAGCCCCATTTTACAGACTAGAAAAATGAGGCATAGATGTGACTATGTTAAAGTCATAGAGCAGCTCAGCTTGGGTCTCCCAACTGCCAATACAGTGCTCTTCTCCTACATCAAATTAAAAGGACAGAAAAGCACAAACTGAGGTATCATTGATATTCTTTTGCAAGGATTAGTGGCATTAATAATAGGTAGTTGCTATAGTAACTTCTTGAGGAAGAAAAAACTAGATAAAAGTTAATGGTTAGAATGATTATGGTTGTGAGCGAAAATACGTTTTCAGGAATTTAAAGATATTTGGGAAATGTTGGTGAAGATGTAGAATTCTTACCCATTGCTGGTGAAGTATAAATTGGTGCCACCGCTTTGCAAAATGGTAAAACATAATTAAAATGCCACCATCCTAACACCCAGTATTTCCCATCCTAGGTATACACCTAAGAGCAGAGCAAGGTTCAACAGACCATGGTGTGCAGGCCAAATCTGGTCTTTGTAAATAAAGCTTTGTTGAAACACAGCCACACCCATTTGTTTATGCATTATATAGGGCTGCTTTTGTCCTACGATAGCATAATTGAGCAATTGTGTCAAAGATCATGTGACCTACAGTATTTACTATCTGGCCCTTTACAGAAAAAGTGTTATGCTCCTACCAAAGAGGAAAAATGCATATATTCACAAAAGGACATGCACATGAATATTTATAGCAGTTTTATACACAATTTCCCAAAACTGAAACCCACCCAAATGTCTACCAATAATAGAACAAATAAATGTTGGTATATTTATACAATGAAATACTATCATATATAATAAAGAGGTAATATGCAAATTGACTGTCACACCCTCACAAGATGGCTGCCTACAACCATGCTGGCAGGGGGCTTAGTGAGGGACAACCAAATGACTGAACAGCAGGCTGCGTGGGGTGACCAAGCCGGCAGGGGGGGGCTGTGAGGGGCAACCAGGCCCACAGGAGGGGCAGCTGGGGGTGACCAGGCCAGCAAGGGGAGTGGTTGGGGGCAACCAAACCAGCAGGGGGGTCAGTTAGGGGTGACCAAGCTGGCGGGGGGGGGGACAGTTAGGGGAGATCAGGACAGCAGGCAGGTGAGTGATTAGAAGCCAGTGATCCAGGATTGTGAGAGAGATGTCCAACTGCCAGTGGAAATCAGGCCTAAACAGGCAGTGGGACATCCCCCAAGGGGTCCAGGATTGGAGAGGGTGCAGGCTGGACTGAGAGGACCCTTCCCCACCCCCATGCATGAATTTCGTGCACCAAGCCTCTAGCAAAATAATAATAAAAACTTGCTACTTATAATACAACATGAATATATCTCACACTTAATGTTGAGTAAAGGGAAGCAGACGCAAGAGAGTATCTACAAAATGATGCAAAATTAATCTATGGTGACAGATGTCAGAATAGACTGGAAGGAGGTGTAGAGAGACTTTGGGGGAGCTGGAAATTTTCTATATCTTATTCAGGGGGGTAGTTAAATATTTTTAAATCCATCAAATGCTACACTTGAAAGTACGTTATATCTCAAAAAATAATTTTTTAAGAAAAATTGAAAAATATCAGAAATTGTCCAAAGAGCTAATAAAAGGAGTACAGAAAATAATTTACCATACTATAGTCAGATATGAAGGTTCCCACTATATTATCAGAGAGGTCTCTGATTAGAATAAAGTAACTATGTTTTTATTGATTTCAGAGAGGAAGGGAGAGAGAGATAGAAACATCAATGATGAGAGACAATCATTGATCAGCTGCCTCCTGCACACCCCACAATGGGGATCGAGCCCACAACCCAGGCCTGTGCCCTTGACCGGAATCAAACCTGGGACCCTTCAGTCTGGAGGCCAACGCTCAATCCACTGAGCTAAACCAGCTAGGGCAAAGTGACTATGTTTTGTTAGCAAAAGTAATGGAACAACATGAATGCAATGAAAGGAGGTCACATTAGCAGGAGATAAGTTTATTTGCCTTGTAAGTGTTCTTCACGGAACGAAATGAAGGGCCTAGAGCCTGCTCCAGGAGTGGGCAAAACCCCTGGGCTCAGAGGCTGCCTAGGGAGGACTCGGAGGGCAGGCAGAGGAGGAGCAAAAGCACAAAGGGGACAAGGAAGGGAGATTCGAGGAGGGGCTTCGAAGGTGCCTCTCAAACTGTTGTCTTCCAGGCAGATCTATATGGACTCAAGGGTGATTTTATGGAAAAAATGAAGAAATTATCTGCCCACATCTCTGAACTGTGTGAGCATGGAAGATAGACCAAAAGTAAAACTATCTTTCTGATCACTGACAGGACCATGCAGCCTCCCAGATGTTATGGACATAGGGTTCCATGAATCAAATATATGAATGAAGAAAGTCAGCAGAAAGGAAACTCTAAACCTTGGGAGAGAAAGGCGCAATCTGCATTCATCTTCTTATCAAGTTCTTTTTCATTATTGAAATATAGTTGACACATAATGTTGTGTAAGTTTAAGGCGTGCATCATTTGATCTGATACCTTTACCTATTGCAGTATGATTGCCACTGTAGACTTAGCTAGCACCTCTATCACATCACATAATGATCATTTCTTTTTTGTGGTGGGAATAATTAAATCCAGTCTCTTAGCAAATTAGATGATTATAATATCATCTATGATCACTATACTGTGCATAAGACCTTCAGGACTTATTCATCTACTAGTGGCAAGTTTATATTTAAGCATCTCTCCTATCCCCCCACTCCTCAACCCCTAGTAACACCATTTTACTCTGTTTCTATGAGTTCAGATTTTTTATTTATATTCAACAGCTACTGTATTTTTATCTATTTATATTATTTATATTTATGCTGGCTCTTTCCTTTGACTGAAACTTTCTTCCCCTGTAAACATGTGACTAGCCACTCCTTCACATTCTTCAAGTCTTTGCTCAAATTTCACTTTCTGGTCCTGACCTATATTTAAGCTGCAGTTTACAGTGTCATCTCAATATTGTAGATTTTTCCTTACTCTGCTGTGTTTTTTTTTTCAATTGTACGTATCACTTGCTTACATACTACGCAATTGACTTATTTATTATGCCTATTGTCTGTCTTTCTCCCAGTAAACTGTGAACCTCATAAGAGTGGAGATTTATTTCTGTCTTATGCATGTCTGCACCCCTGGCATAGGGTAGGCACACAATAAATATGTTTCATGAATAAGTGAATTAGGATGGACAACCATCCTTTTTGACACTAGTACTAGTATTTAGAATTACTCCTGTGGTCCATAGACTCTCTTCAAAGAGATTGCAGTAATTTGTACTCCCTACTAGTAATATATGAGTATGCTTATTTCCCCACATTTTTATTAACATTGCATGTTATCAGTCTTTTTAATTGTAGACTATTTGTCAGAGGCAAATATACTTCATTGGTCTTTCAAAATTTCACATGTTTATTAATCATTCGCATTTTTACTTCTAGAAATTGCCTGTTTATATCATTTGGCCACTTTTACTTTGAATTGTCTTTTTATTAACTTAAGCATCCCTTTTATAAATAAACTTAACCTGCCCTAACCGGTTTGGCTCAGTGGATAGAGCATCGGCCTGCAGACTGAAGGGTCCCAGGTTTGATTCCGGTCAAGGGCATGTACCTTGGTTACGGGCACATTCCTAGTAAGAGGTGTGCAGGAGGCAGCTGATCGATGTTTCTCTCTCATCAATGTTTCTAGCTCTCCATCCTTCTCCCTTCCTCTCTGTAAAAAAAATCAATAAAATATATTTTAAAAAGAAAAAATAAATAAATAAATAAACTTAACCCTTTATCTGTCAGATATAGTCTATCTTATTCCATTCTCTTTATCTTTTAAAATTTTGACTTGAAACATTTAGATACTTTTCTGTTCAAAGAAATGTAAGAATGTGAATATCCCCTTTTATTATCTAGATGAAACAAAAGATATTTATTTTATAGCCAAACTTTACGATGTCTTTTTGCAGGAAAGGATTATTTTCAGGGATCAAGGCTCTAAAATTGCAGTTGTAGTTCATAGCAAGGGCAGGAAACTGTCAGCAGATGACTTTGCACAAAGTCTTGCCTCTCAGGAAAAACAAAGATAATTGCCAGGCTAGGTTTGTTAATCATTTGACCTATAGGACAACTCTTTATAGTCAGTAAGAAGAAACAATTTTATTGTTGGTTTTTGCCTTTCTTTTTTAGTAAAACAAGAAACCCAGTTAGTTCCAGGATAAACCAAGGCATGATTCTGTAAGCAAAGAATAACAGCTTTATTAAATAATATATTTTATTTGTATAATGACTTACTCTTTCAATGTGCTTTCATAAATATTATTTGATTTGATCCTCAAAAACAAAACCATCTTACAGAAAAGAAAATCAGAAGTTCATAAACTCTAACTCTGGCAACCAGGATCCCATGCTGAGTCCATGAGAGAGTCAGACCACGTGAAGGATTTCCTACTCAACTGAGTTTTAGTAAATAAAATGTTAAAAGAAAATGATATTAGAATATTAAATTGAACAAGTTGGGCCTAAAAATAAATTTCTCTTTTTGTTTTAATGAAAACTTTTAAGTTCTTGTGCATCTCCTCCTGTCTTAAAAAACAACAACTGACATTTACCTGGTGCCTATTGCTGCCCTGGGTTAGTACTTATCATTCACAGCATACATACAAGTCAACAGAGTCAAGAGAAAAAGGCTTCTGGAAAATATTACTCTACTAGAGGCCTGATGCACAAAATTTGTGCAAGAGTAGGCCTTTACAGCCACGGCTGCCTCGATCCCTCCCTCACAGCCTTGGCGGCTTCACCCCAAGCTTCATCCCAGAAGGACATCTGGAAGGATGTCCAGTTAATTAGCATATTATGCTTTTATTATTATAGATTATTTTATAATCTATAATCTCTTACATTTTGAGGGCCTCATACCCAATACAATCATCTTGGGTTGGTAGGTTGAAGAAATTTTTTAAAAGATGTAAAAGAATATCAACAGCCCTAGCTGGTTTGGCTCAGTGGATAGAGCGTCAGAATGAGGGCACATCCCAGGGTTGTGGGCTCAATCCCCAGTGGTCTCTCTCATCATTGATGCTTCTATCTCTCTCTTCCTCTCCCTTCCTCTCTGAATTCAATAAAAATATTTTTTTAAAAAAGAATATCAACAACTTTTTAGATAGCAATCAATGCATTTTTATTTTAAAAGTACATGAGAATATAAAATGAAGCCTATAAATGTATTTGAAAGCTCTTGAATCACATTCAAGTATATATGGCAATCCTATTTTATATACTTCTATTTTCTTCCTACGGAAGTCATAGTAAAGACCATAATGAAGCTAAACATAAATTTGCCTTTACAAATATTCCCAGTGAGGCATCAACACCCCCGAGATCTGCATGTAGGCTGCAGTACATATTTCTAGGGGAGGGCTTGTTTATATACTCTGAAACATTTTGGACTCCCTTAGCTTACAAACCAAGCTTAAATCCATATCCGCCCACATGTTCCTCACTCAGCTGGCCCCTGCCATTCTTAATTAATCCAGTTTGTGCCGGATATTTTTAATCTTTTATGCCATCTGCTTCCAAATACTGTTTTTGTCAAGTCTTGGCTGACTTACCACACCATTCAACCTTTCTTATTTTTGCTTCCCGGTTTTGATTGCTGTGTTTCAGCATTTGTGTTTCATTACCTTGAGTTAGGAACTCAGCAGAGGCACCAACTTTCCCCTTATTTCTGGCCTTGGGCACTTCCTTAGTATTTAGTCTGAGACACGAGAAGACCTTCGTGTGCCAATGAGAGAGCTGGCCAGCCAGGCTGCATATTGACCTCAGTCTGGAGACTAACTCGTGTCAACATTGCCTTGTGCCAATGAGAAAAGGACTTGAAGCCGTCTGAAGGAGAAGTTCAAAGATTTTCTTGTGCCATAAACGAACAGGGGACTTTTGGCTTAAAACCACATATGAGACTTGCTCATGCGGATTTGTTCCAGAATATCCATTTTCTAACACTAACACCTTACCAAAAAAAATAAAAAAGATATGTAGAGTTTTTCTTAGGATGCCTATGGTCACTTTCTATTAAAATAGCCTTCTTCTTGCATAACTTGTTTTTCTTCTGGAGAAAATTTGTTAACCCATATATTTCTGAATTGTAGCTGAATTTAATGCTAGTCCCAGCCAGCAGAAATTCCTTTAGGGTGATAGCATGGCAAGAAGGTTGGCAATAATATTGTAGTCTAAAAACCAACTTTGTTGTTTATAGATTTATAGCTTTCCTCAGTCTAGGTAACTGTTATCTGCCTAGGATTTTACTAGCTAAGACAGGGACCATATCTGTTTTTTTTTTTTCACTTGAGATCTGCCCAGAACTTGGAGATAATATGTGAAAACATTATTTGAATATTCAACCATAGTGCTTTTTGCTTTATCAAATTGATTAATAGACTTCTTGTATTAGGCAAAAAAATAATGGAATTCACCCGATATATATATACAATATAATTCCCTTCCAATATTCTTTTACTGACTTTTTCTTATTTAATGGGTCTCATGAATTTCTCCTCACTTTTTTTCTTCTTTTATGCAAAGCAAAACAAAAATCCATAAATCTAATATCTTCATTTCCAGGGAGAACTTTTAACCAAGATCAGGCCCATCTTTTTGGAACTAGCTAATATACCTAGGTGGTCTTCCTGCCTTCCCCACCCCACCCACCCCATCTCTAGCATCCCTTATGTAAATCTGGTCCCTTGTGTTCTGCTATAACCTATACAAAGTGAAGACAAAAAATTCAATAGGCTTATATGCAATTCCTGATACTCCATAAAGTTACCTCTGCTTTAAACTCTATAATAGCTTTCCTAGTGGTTTTCCTGAGTGCAATCGCCTGTTAGAATATCTATAGAAATAGGGTAAATGCCCTGTCACTTTTCCTCGTCCTTGAAATGGATCATAGAACTTGAAGCAGTGGACCCCATGTACTCATCAATAAGTCATCAGTTTTACAACTGAGACTTCTTAGTGGTTGAGGGGGACACCTCCTACATCTTCCTACACTCTATTTTAGAAAAGGGTATTACAGGGGAATTCTCATTATAACACCCCTCCCCAATCTCCCCCGGAAGCGGCCAATGTACTATGTCTAAAAACCTCAGACAAGACTGAGAAAGCCCTGATCCCACACCCTGCCATGGTTTCAAAGGGCTCCTATAGGTCAAATCATGGCAGAAATCACTAATAATTATCAGATCATCCTCAAGTGCCTTCACTTTCACAATTGCTCCCATCCTGAACTGAAAAGAAATGAGCCTGGTTTCTAAGCCCAGTTCAGCTTCTCCTAAGAAAACCTAAGAAGCCAGGACCCCCTCGGTAGACTATCCTAAAGACAGGAACCAAGGAAGTGAAGTGCTCCCAATACAGATGGTCCTGAATTAACGATGATTCGACTTACGATTTTTTAACTTTATGGTGGTGTGAAAGTGATGGCATTCAGTACAAAGTGTAATTTGAATTTTGTTTTTTTCCCGGGATAGCAATAAATTCAATATGATGCCCTGTAGGATGCTGGACAGTTGCTGCTTCCAATCAGCTGCACAGTCATGAGAGTAAACAACTGACACTCTACAGTGTATTCATGTTTAGATGATTTTTCCCAACTGTAGCTAATGAAGTGTTCTGAGCATGTTTAAGGTAGGCTAGGCTAAGCTATCATGTTCGGTAGGTTAGTTTCATTAAATGCATTTTTGACTCAACAATTATTTTTCATCTTACAATGGTTTATAAAGACATCACCCCATTGTAAGTCAAGGAGCACCTGTATTTAAAAACCTCTCTTTGTTGGAAGCATCGGGGCCACAAGAGGGAGACTGAGCTATGGTAGATAATTGTATAGGGAGAGTTTTCATATACATTCATGTTCAGAAGATTTGGGAAATGAGGGTTCTATTTAATTATTAGACTATAGCTTATTAGGTAGAATATTGGCTTGGCTGCAGTAACATTGAGATTCAAAATAACAGTGGCTTTGAAGACACAGACTTTCTGTGTCTCTCCGATATAAAGTGCAGGTTGGCAATCTGGGCTAGTGACATGCCTCCCAATCTTGAGGCTCTTCTTTTTGTAGCTCTTTCACCGTCAAAATCAGGTTTCCATGTGAAGATCCACAACGGCCCGTTCAGCTCTCATCACCACACCTGCTTCCAAGCCAAAGAAGGGAGGACAGGGCATGGAAGGCATTTCTCCCCTCAAAGAGCACAGAGAGCAGTGGCACACAGACTTCTGCTCATCCCACCGGGCAACACTGAGTCCCTGAGTACACCTGTCTTCAAGAAAAGGGGGCAGGGGAAGGAGAAATGCCTGTAATACTATCAACAATAAAAAGCTTATTTAAAATAAAAGAAAGGCTGCACAGTTAATACTTTAGCTGGGTATCCACGAACTCTGTTTTTAAAAATATAATTTTTAATTTATTTCAGAGAGGAAGGCAGAGGGAGAGAGAGAGATAGAAACATCAATGATAAGAGAGAATCATTGATCAACTGCCTCCCACTGGGAATTGAGCTTGCAACCTGAGCATGTGCCCTGATCAGGTATGGAACCATGACCTCCTGATTCATAGGTTGACGCTCAACCACTGAGCCACACTGGCCGGGCCCCATGAACCCTTTTAAAAGGAGATAATAGATACAGGAGGGTAACTATTAACTCCTGCC
The DNA here is from genome assembly GCF_000147115.1 of Myotis lucifugus. Classification (NCBI taxonomy): domain Eukaryota; kingdom Metazoa; phylum Chordata; class Mammalia; order Chiroptera; family Vespertilionidae; genus Myotis; species Myotis lucifugus. The sequence continues at coordinate 11,154,735 of NW_005871059.1, read as the reverse complement.
ACAGTCTACTTTCCAAGGATTAAACTAACTCCAGACTGTGTTTTTCACCAATTCCTTAGTGAGAAGGGATTGGAGGCTAATACCAGAACCACTCTCTTTATTGATTATAGAGCATGTGCCTGCTACGTAGCAGGTGCTCAGTAAATGGTCATTGGTTTTGCTTCACTTCTTAACACACTTCATAAAATTCCTGCCCCTCTCTCTGCTCTGTATCATTTAGAAATGATTTCCCTCTCTCTTTGCTCTGTATCATGAAGAGTTAGACAGCCCTGACTTTTTGGTGATTCAATCGCCACTTTAATAGTAGCCTATTGTCCAAAGAATTCTTTCCCAGAGTACACAAATCATTTACTCTATGAAACTAAAACTTGTCATTTCTTACATTTCCTTCCCCACTGATTACAGGAGAGCTGGGTTTTGCACTTAATTGTCTCATGACAAATGTGTATGACCTGAGTGTACTGAGGCAAGATAATAGTTACTTAACAATTTATATCATTGCTAAAATGAAAGGAATTTCAGGCAGCTTATAAAGAAACGTCTAATACAATAAGATTAAAAATTAATTAAAAGAAGAAATTTTTTAAATGAAATAAATGGAAAACAAAGAATGGAGTATAAATAAAGCCAGATGTGAAACGAATGCTCAAATGCATGTCCCAGAGCTCAGAGACCCTCCCTCTGCCATTGGACTCAACATTGTATATTATTTTGCTAGGGTTGCCTTTAAAAAAGACCAAAAATTGGTGACTTAAACAACAGAAATTTATTGTCTCACAGTTCTGGAGGCGAGAAGTCTGAGATCAAGGCATTGGCAGAGTTGGCTCTTTCTGAGGCCTATGAGAGAAGAATCTATTCTAGGCCTCTCTCCTCAAACTCTTGTTAACCATCTTCTTGTCCACCTGATCTTCTCCCTGTATGTGTGGGTACACATTTCCCTGTCTTATAAGGACAACAGTCATATTGGATTGGGCCCACCCTAAAGACCTCACTTTAATGTGATTGCCTCTATGCAGACTCTATCTTCAAATAAGATCGCATTCTGAATTACTAGGTTAGGACTTGCATGTATTTTAAGGGGATGCAATTCAACCCATAACATGTGACCTCCAATGGAACAAACTTGGAGCTTGTTGTTTTGTTTCACTTTTCTGTGTTTTATGAGTTTTTAATTTTTCAAAATCTTGCTTTAGGATTTGACAGTGTCTTAGGATGATGATTTAAACATTAATTACTGCATAGAAGGCTAGACAGAGGCCCCAGTCATGTAGGTTTGCTGCCCCTTGCATGAATTAAGCTCCAAGAGCTGCTGGTAATAGTTGCTTTTTCAGGTCTCTTATTCTATATCTCTTTTTGCTTCCTCTATAACTAACATAATACCTTCTTTCACCATGTTCCATTGCCCTTTCTGGTGTTCACGATGACTTCTGTATCCTAGTAGTTTCCTAGCAGTTTCTGCTGGGTGCAATAATGTATTAAAATATCCATAGAATTTGGGTAAATGCCCTTTCCCACCACTGAGAGAAATGTCAGTCAAGAATCTGTCTGGAAACTCAAAATAGCAGAGAAAGGTTTTTGTCTTTTAAATTTTTCTTAATAAAATAACAAGACAGCACAATCCAATCTTTGTGGCAGTAATGGCTCAACATTCTTGAGAGAGCAAGAAGGTGCGATCATCGAAATTTTAGAGTCAGAAGGCCTTAATGTCATCTCTTCCATCATTTCCAGGAGAGAGGATGAATGTCAAGAAAGATGAAATCTCCCAGCTCCCTGTCCAGTCACCTTTCTATTACGCTTTCTCATCCTTGTCAAACTCATATGTTACTGCTTCAAACACCACCTACAGATGGAACATGAGAGCACAGGACAGGTGCCCTTTACCTGAAATCCTCGAGGCCATTTGTTTCTGAATTCAGGCAGCTCTTGGCTTTTAGAAAGACAATTCAGTGCACATACCATACATCCCATACCATCTTCAGTTGAGTTGAGGCAGCACCTTCTCATCAAACACATTAATACCTCTGCAATGAAGCAGATGAATGTTCACAATTATGTGCAATAAATAAGGATCATGCATAGCTTCATGGTACTTCATGGGTCAGATTTTTGCTTCCAAAATGAGTTATGAAAAACTTAGTGTTCAGAGTTGTCAGTCCTCTTTATCTAGAAGAGAGATTCTCAAGCTTGGTGGGCAGAGGAACCACTTGGGGTGCCCTTGCCCAGAAGCACTGAATCAGATTCTTTGGGGTGCAGCCTGGGAATTGGAATTTTTGACAAACAATCCAGATGGTACCGATATAGATTGCTGAGGAAACACACTTTGAGAAACTCTGTCTGGAGCTCAGCGATAGAGCATGGGAAACAGGTGGGAACCCCAACGGGGCTATTTTTATCACATGCCTGACACCTCCATTTGACATTAGTTTGACCCTGCAGTCAAGTTTCACAGAATTTTTCCATGACATTCTGATGGGAAATGGGTGTCCAAAGGGTACACATATGCAAATAATCAAAAGGACTGTAGGGAAAAACAAAGGTGAATGAGGAGAAATTTGTTATTCTAAGAATGCTCGAGCTACAATCTGGTTACCAGATTATGTCACTTCTATTCATTCATTAGTTATTGAGAGCTTGCTATAGGTCAGACATGGGTACAGGTACTTGTGAAACCACAGAATAGTTCTATACAAAGTAATCTGGGTTTTGTTTCTTGTTTGCTTTTTGTAATTCTCCTTCTCTTTCCCTGTATCTCTTCTTGTTATTTATTTATTTATTTATTTATTTAGAGAGGTGGGCATCAGCCATTGAAACATATTGAGACCCTCCAGGCTATAGCTCCATCTGCTGGAATAAAAGGAAATTAGCCAGTTCGTGTAGCCTAAACTTGTTTTGCTGACCCCTCATTTACCCTCTCATCCATCTCCTCTATTACCATTCATTTTCTCTACAATACCCATTATTTTCCTTAAATTCCCCTCCCTCCTCCTTGGAGGATCTGTTACTCTAGGTTTCTCTGTTTATATCAGTTTGCACTTGGAGATCTGATTATTTCTGCAGAGATTTCTCTGTTGATGTCTCTGTTTGGAGCAGGAGCTCTGTAGGTGGGTGTGTATTTCTGTGGGAGGGAATGGAGGTAAGAAGATGATGTTTACATTCAGATACATCAGTGCTCACCTGTGGGAACACAACAGATGCTATTTTTAGACTGGCTTCTATGGAAATGTAGGATTTGAATAAGTGAAGGGGAGGAAAGAGGGCAAGGAGGAAGAAGGAACATTTGTGGAAGGGGAATGGATATGACTCACGGGTGGGGGGGGGCAGTATGAGAAACCTGGATGAGAGAGGCCCCTCTCCCCCATGTCAGTTCCACAAGAACAGGGACTTATCTATTTTGTCTTCTGGCGTCTTCTCGGGGGCTTGATCGGGGCCTGACACACAGCAAGCTCCCAATATTTGTGGGAGGAATGAATGTTACTGTTGTGGTGGTTACTGTTTCCTAAAACAGTACTCTACAAGTATCTGCAACTTTGTGAGTTGTAGAACGTTTCTTAGTCAACAAATATTTAGGAACATCTGTGGTGCCAGAAGTAGGTGGGAGAAGTAAGAATGAATCCATGAAGGTTGGCTTTGAATGCCTGATGAGGAGTTCTGAGGTGGAAAAGGCTATTGCAGTAATTCAGGTTGTGGGGAGGGGGCTTTGTATGTGCCAGACTCTGCAGGACTCCTCCCAAATGTTGTGTCTATAATCATATAGTTCAGCTCCTTACTAACTGGGTGAGTTGGGACAAGTGTCACTTCTCTTATCTCTGGATTCTTCTGCTCTACCTGACCTATAAATTATAAAGGTTACATTTCCTCAGTGCTCAGATCTAAACCGCTTTCTCTTCTCTATGCATATTTTCTCCTCCAGGCCAGTGGCTCTAAAAACCACACATATGTAGATCACCCTATATTTATCTCTCTAGTTGGATTCATTGTCCAACTGCCTAAATAACCTCTTCATTTGGATGCCTGCTATTTTTTTTAATGTGTCCAAAATCTAACTCTTGACTTCATGTCCCATTTCTATTTCTCAAAGTCTGCTTCTATTCTGGTTCTCCCAACTCAATTATTGGCCCTGCCATTTGCCCAGTTGCTTAAGCTAGAACCCTCTTTTTGGACCCTTCCTTGTCTTCACTTTCCTCCACATCTACCAGCAAGTCACAAAGACAACAAAAAAACTTCCATCTCTACTCACTCCTGTAGCCCAAAGCCCCATAATCTCTGACTTGACTACCACAGTGGCCACCCAACTGCTCTCCCATGTTCCACTCTTGCCCCTTATAAGCCTTTCACCACATGGAAGCCACAGTGGCATTTTAAATTTTAACTTAGATCAGTCTTTTTACTGCTCTGCTTTAACTCTTTTCAGCCCTTTACATTACATTACAACAAACTATCACATTACAACAAACTCCAAATTCCTTGCTATGGTGCATAGGGATCTCCATCTTCTGGGCCTCTCCCACCACACTGCCCCCAACTCCCCCACCCCTACTTTGCTGCAGCCCTGACTGTCTTTAATCTTAAACATGCCAGCTCCTGTTTTGTTTTAAGAACTGTGCACTTTCCCTTCAGTCCCTTCATGACTGACTCCTTTCTCATCCTTTATGTCTCAGCTTACTGTCACATAGTTTGAGATGCCTTCTTTAATTATTCTATCCAAAGCAGGCCATCTACCGATTCTCTCTCAGACAAGACTGTTGTTTACTTCACAGGACTCTTCTACAGCCTGTAATTATTTTATTTGTTGAGTTGGTTATCCCCAACAAGAATGTAAGTTCAAAGGCCCTATCTTTTATACTGGTGAATCTCTTAGAAAAGTGCTTGGTACAGACTAGGCATTTAGTAAACATTTGTTAAGTAAATGAATGAGCTTTTGTAGGCCTCCTTATCTTATTCTGTAACCTAAAGATAAAATTACAACCTGCTTCAAAGAGTTGTTATGAGCATTAAATGAGAAAATATTAAGAGATCAATACATTTAGTCACTATTATTATTACTAATACTATTCTCCCATATTATTATGACTAGTAGTAATAGTCATAGTAGTAGTACCATTATTCTTTTTAAAAACCCTTAGGGGTAGTTAAAATTAACTAGGATAGGCAGATAAGGAAATGAAGATCAGAAATGTAAATAGCTTACTCAAGATCACTTAGTACACATTAAAGCTTGAATTTTAAGAGTGAAGAGTTGGAAGTGACTACAGATCTCAAGCCTAAGCAATTGGAGGAAAGGTGTTCCCAAAGGCATAAGTAAGTTCTGGACAGAGTTGGCTCCACAGGGAAGATGTGTTGTGCTGAGTGGTAGCTGGAAGTCTAAAGTGAGATATAATAAACTATTAGAGATACAGAACTTTTACTCAGATGAGAAGTCAGGAGTTTAAGATTTGAGCATCAACACCATTGTGATCACAACACCATATCTAGAAAGCTGTGCAATTACAGTGTATTAGCAGAAACACACACACACACACACACACACACACACACACACGCACTCATTGAGGCCAAAAGATGGTGCATCCTCCTCAGATGGGCCTCTCTCTCTCTCTATTCTACCCACCCTTTTACCCACCCCACTGCCCACTGAAATTTCCTTCAATAGTTTCCATTCCTAGGCCCTTCCTGGCAGTATCCCACATCCATTTTGGAGGCTCACTGTGAGTTCCTCAAGCATGTGACAGACTTCAGGACTCTAAAGTATGTCTGTACCCTCTAATGTAGGATCATGCTTGGGTGCTGTGAATTTTTTAGAATGAAACAATAAAACAAACTACAACAATGAAAACTCCTTCTCCTCTTATACTGATATCTCTAAAAATAGCTAAATTTCATATAGCACTTATCATATGCCAGCCACTAATTAACTAAGTTGTTCCTTATAACAACTCTAGAGGTATAGGCCATTATTTTCTCTAGTTTACAGTGGAGATTTAGACACAGAGTGGCTAAGTAACTTTTCTAACGTCACAAACCACTGAGGAGAGCTGGGGTTCTACCCATCAGTAGGGTTTTAGCATTGTTGTTCTAAGGCATTAGGTTGCACAGGCTCTGTCCCTCCACTCATCTCTCCAAAGACCCACTTTCCATCTGAGGTGAGAAGGAGAGAGAGAAAAGAGTGTTAGGGAAAGCTATTCTGCCACAAACATATAAATATTATGCCTGAGTTCCCCGCCCCCCACCCAAAAAAAAGGGTAAAATTGGGAAGAGAAACCAAACAGTTGAGGAAAGAGCTGGAAAAAGTTACTTTTGGGGAATAAGGAAGTGAAAGCTGATAAATAAAAGAGGCAGAATGAAGAATAAAAGACTGATCAATACAGGAGAATATGGATAATGTAGTGTCCTAGAAATCAAACACCTCAAGAAAGAGGAGGAAGTCAACAGAATCAAAAGTCTCTTAAATTGGGGGAAGAAAATTAGGTTCACATATGACTTCAGAGACATATTATAAGACAGTAGATAATTTGGAAGCTGGGTTACTAGCAAAATATGTGATTAAGTGTAAACTGAAGGTATACAGTCTCTTCCACACATTTGATAGCACACAGAAGTAGGCAAATATGAATGCTAGAGAAGACAGCAAGTAAAGGGGAATATTTGCTCCATTTGGAAAACCTGTAAGTATTGAAAGGTAGGATGCAAATGGGGTGAGAAGAGAGTGAAGATGTGGCAAGAGGGGAGAATGACAACAGGTGCACATGCTGAGCTGAAACTAAAGAGATCTAGAGACATGGTTCTTAAATTTGAATGCATAATGGAATTAAGTGGGGACTTTAGAAACAATTGGTGCCTAGATCGCACCTCCAGAGTTTCTGATTTCATTGGTCTGGGAGTGCCTGGGCATCAACATATGTAATATTCCCTACTTGTTCCAACATGCATCCAAGTTTGAGACTCACTGATGTAGTACACAGAAAGATCACCTCTTCATAAAATGTGAAAATAAGAACCAAGAAGAGGGTGTAGAGAGAGATCATTTAAATTGAAGACAAGTTTAATTGATGAAGCTCACACATGGTGGCTTGAATCATCTTGGTAAAAATAATTAGATAAGTGGTTTGATTATCTATGGAGAGGGAAGGATGAAGTTTAAAGAAAGAGGCCCCTCAAAGAGCTACTGTGAGAACACTAAAAAGGCTCCCTCAGCAGAGAAATGATAGACAACATGGAGGAGAAATGACATTGTTGTGTCTGAGTCTTCATTGAGCCAGGACTTCACACTGATCCTCTTATAGCTGTGCTTCATAGACAGATGGAGATGTAGAGAAACCTGACGGAGGGTGATCCACAGTTGGGTTGGGCTCAGGAAGGTCAAAGAAAGAGGAAGTCAGTTGACCATGGAGACCAGTGTTGTGCTATGGTTGGTTAGAAAACAAGTTGAGTAGATTTGGAAAGTGGGAGAAAAGACCAAGAAGGATGTTGTGGTTAAAGAAAGGAACACTCACAACTGAGATCCCAAATGGAAAATAATCCTTTGGGTTCTATAACTTTTATTAATATCTTAATAAAAATATTAAAAATGCAAGTACCACAGGGGGACCACTTTGTAATGTACATGATTGTCTAACCACTATGCTGTACACCTGAAACTAATACAAAATAATATTGAATGTAAACTGTAATTTAAAAATAAAAATATACAAGTACCATGTTGGCGCTAAAGTTCAATGAAGTTTGGTAAAATGAACAATAGACACAAATTCTTAGGTTAATGACTAGACATAGCTCTGCCAACAACCAGCTATGAGATTTTAAGCGAGTTCCTCTGTAGAGCGCCAGGACTCAGTGTCCTCATTCACACGAGGAAGGGGCTGCCTAGATAACTTCTCAGGACTTGTATTCCTGAATCACTACATCAGCTTGTTAGGTTGCTTAGCTGCATATACTAGTATCATCAACCTGGAAAAATATTCCTCCTTAGCGTAAGTTCCTTCCTATTCCTCCCCCAACCCAAACACCTTTTATATCCTCTCTTGCCTCTATTTTCACACACACCAAATGGCTGTAGCAATCTTGATATTAGAAATGGGCATCTTGAGGGGAAAACCTCAAGGTTCCCATTTGTTTCCTAGCATTAAACTAACACACGAATTTACTGGTAATCCACTTAGCGAGATGGAGCCTTATTAAAACCAAAAACCAGCGGCTCATGGGAAAGCTCCTGTGCACTGAAGCAAAACTCCTCATTTGTATCAGCCAAAAGTTGTACTGCCTTATATTATCAGGCATCTTAACCAAACTCAGGTATCACATTATCATTACAAGTTTCACAATTTGTATCCTAGAGTTTTCTTCTTCTTCTTTTTTTACTGAAAAGTTGAGTTTAAGGTAAACTTTAACCTGCTAAGCGAGCGGGCTCATCTAGTACACTGCCTGCTGGCCCACTTGTTTCATTTTAAATGAAACTAACCTTTGCTCTTTATTCTCTCTCCTTCTCTCCTCTCCCCTACTCTTGCCTGCTTCCTGGAAATGTCAATCAGGTCAGAGTTCTCAGATACAACTTGAGACTGTTTATTTCTTCCTAACCAGGTGCTGCAGCATTAGGGACTGCATGGGATTGTGGCTGTAATGTTTAGACACAGGTTTATGAGGGAGAAGAGTCCAATGCACAAAATCTTCTATGTAATGCAGACATCACAGAAATGTTGAGGTGCTTAGCTACCAGTGGACTTGGTTATAAAAATATGTATCTATATGTATATATACATCCCACTAATTTGTAAGTGAAATCTACTGAAATGCAAAGGAACCCGTATGTAAAAGTTATGTTATTACTAGCAAGAGCAATAATGATGATTTATACTATTCCATACACTTCCACATGTGCTGAGTATGTGTTCTTCAGAGTAATGCTCAGACTGTGCAGGAGCTGACTGAACAGTCATTCACTCACTCATTCACTCAGCCAGCTGTCCTATCTCGTGAGAGGACCAAAAGGCCAAACCGCCTTTGGAGCCAAATGGACAGGCCGTTTGAGGAAAGGCAAGTATCTACAGAGGCTGATTGCATCCTGGGACTCAGAAGGTCAAAAAGTGATGCACAAGAGACTCAGGCATCTCCATCATAATTTATCCAAATGATTCGCACTAGAACGAATAGCGCAAGATTTGCAGAAACCTGACAGCCTGACAGGGAGGATGCTATTTAAGAACCACCAGGTGGGCATCACCTGGGATTCACTGTTGACAGCTCGCTGGAGCAGCATATTCCCAACTTGTAAAGGAGGAGAACCCATGTTGAACACCAAAATATTTTGGAAATCCCAGTGCCGATGGTTGACCTCTTTGGCTCTCTCAATTGAGAAATACGTAAGGATAAAAATCAACTAGGAATCACTAACACTTTGAAATGAAGTTCTAGTTGACGAATTTCAATGTATTGCCTCTCAGTTCCAAATTCCTTTTATAGCTGCTCTTTGCATGTGGACTGGACCCATTAAGCAGTTCTCCTTTACGGTGAGCACAATGTAAGCTTTGTCTGTGAGGCCATGCATTGGAATGACTTTGCAAGAGGACAGGAGCTTCTCTTCCTACTTCTGGTGTGCCCCGTTTTGCTTTTTCTTGTTCTTATTTCATGATTAGTCAGTGATGCCATGCCCAGGGCCTCCCAGTGGTGTCCTAACCCTGCCACATGTTAGAGGTTCAGTTCCTCAGCCACTATTCAGCCCTAGCCTGGGTCTGTGACCACCTTCACATAGCCCTCCAACTTAGGCACTGCATGCTCCAGGACTCACAACCACAGAGGAGGCCAGCTCCCTCTGTGCACCCCCTCTGGGCACCCACTCACCAGGCCAGCTTGCCTCTAGCCTAGAGGATGGTTCCCCACAGCCCTCCCAACAAATACACCAAAACACTCCTGGTCTTGCACTGCCTTAGTTTGGGCTGCTATAGCAGAATACATTGGCTGGGTGGCTTAACCAATGAACATTTATTTCTAGCAGCTCTGGAGGCTAGAAGTCTGAGATCAGGGTACCTGCATAGTCAGATTCTTGGTGAAGTACTTCTTCCTAATTTTCAGATGAGCAGTTTTCTGAAAGAGAGAATAAAGAGAGGAAGACAGGGCTAGCTCTCTTCCTCTTCTTATAAGGATATGAATTTCATCATATGGGTTTCACCCTCATTATCTCCTAAGAACCTCACCTCCAAATATAGTCATGGAGACCACATAGTGACATTTCGGTGAAGGACAGATCACATACACAACTGTAGTCCCATAAGAAGATGACACACCAAGAAAATTAACAGTGAAGAAACGTATGCAGACCTCAACAAGCTCCTTAAAAAGTTTGAAAACATGGGCCCAGCACCAAAAGGTTTCATTAATAGGGAGGAATGTTCATGGTGCATTATGTGCTTACAAGCAAATCTATGATGAAAAAAAGAAGCAAACCACCATGGACATAGTTCTGAAAAGAGTGACACCTCCTCAGGAAGAGACACAGGCAGGCCCTTTGGGAGGTTTTCCAGCAGAAGGCATTGTCATCAAAGAAGTTGACAAGTCACTTAATTCCTAAAGAGGAATGCTCACACCTATACCCTCAGCAAAACTGAGGGCCCTTCACATATTAAGATACCCATTAGAAGGCAGGGAGGCATTAAAAATAAGAACAAAACCTTTTTGTAATTAAATCTCCAGTTGTGCTTGGCATTCTACCATATCCAATAACAATAGTTTCTTTGTGTTAAGAGTTTAGAAGCTACACACATAGCATGAGTTACAGTAACCTCATGGTTGTCCCATGAGTCTGTCCAACTTTTGTTGATTGAATTGGTTCTGAAGCTGAATCATTTTGCCTTTCTATGACTGACCTTATAAGTTACTTATTGGTAATACATAGTTTGTCTCATGGTACTTCTTAGTGTTTTGTTACTGGTGAGGAGAGGTCCTCGTTCCCACCTATTGCTCATGGGAGTGGAATTCTTGCAATATCCCAAGAAAAATAATTTTCTGAGACTCACACAGGAGAATGAGTAATTTTTATTTCTGTGGAATCATATCCCTGAATTTCCAAAATCCCATTTCCTGTTGGCCCACCAAGGAAGAAGTGTAGCTGGAGCTTTAATAGGGATAAAAATCAAAGCCAGTGTAGTTTCTGTTTCATGTCTGCACAGTGCAACCCAGCATCAGGCTAGCTTCATTTGTGTTTCCCCACTGCAGTCCATCAGTTCATTGCATGTGGGGTCCACAGGGTCACATGGCTATGGAGGAAACACAGGTGAATGCAAGGAAGCAGGAATGAGAGAGCCCCACGAACCAAGAGCAAAGAGCCAGGAGAGGGGATTATGTATTCCCAAATTTTTACCCTCTTGCGGTGGCCACATCCATTCTGGCCAATGACCTGCTTCCAGATGTGACTGGCAAGCACCTTCCCTAATCACCCCAATTTCACTGAGCATGGGTCTATCTCCCCTTTGTTGGACCCCTTTCCCCAGTGATCTGCAGGGGATGGCTCGGTGGTTCCTGGGGAGTGAGTGCAAAGTTGCAAGTTCCTGGTGAAGCTGCCCAAATGATATGCCTCCCTTTTACTCCTTTCCTATTATTAATGACCAACTAATTACAATAGTATTATTTTTGTCATTCATATAATTTCAAAATTTGTGCAAATTTATGAGAAAATGTTTTATTTTTAATATATTTTTATTGATTTCAGTGAGGAAGGGAGAAGGAGAGAGAGATAGGAACCTCAGTGACGAGAGAGAATCATTGATTGGCTATCTCCTGCATGACCCGGACTCAGGATGGTGCCCACAACCCAGGCATGTGCCCTGACCAGGAATCAAACTTTGATCTCCTGGTTCATAGGTCGATGCTCAATCACCGAGCCACACCCCAGCTGGGCTGAGAAAAATTTTAAAGCCCTCTCAAAGAACATAACAATAGACTTTGAAGAGTTCAGAGTATGCCACTCCAAAATATGGTACGGTGACCTAAGGATTATTTGGGGCTAAAGGCAATTGAAAAGAAGCAATCACACAAAAACCCTCTGCCCTCTCCCATCTACCAGGAAAGGCAAGACAATTAATCACCGGAGACAACTCTAGACTCTTATCAGCCCAGAGAATCTACATAACAAACCTTACTAACTAGCCCTTATCTTCCATTAGTTTCTACCTTCCCACAGTTTGCCACCTCTAAAAGCCTAAACCCCTTTACCTTTGTTCTGTAACTTTTTGATAAATGTATTGTTTTTGTTGTTGTTGATGCCATATAAACTCACATTCTAACCACCCTTTCAAGTTACTCATCACTGAGGTTTCTCCCACAAGCTCAGCAAGTGTTAATAAACAGTTGGTTTTTCTCTTATTAATCTGCCTTTTGCCAGTCTAATTGGCAGTGTCCCAGCTGAGGAACCTGGAAGGATAGAGGGGAAGTAATTTCCTTCCCTACAGCTTCAATGACTATGACGACATATCTTGGATATCATGAATAGGAAGACTCAATAACCAAAAAGTGTGTTAACTTCTAAGTGTAGCATTGTCCCGATAAAAATAATACCATAAAATGTATGTGGAAAAATAAACAAATTTAAATAGCTTGAAAAAGAAACCTAAAAGATAAAAAGGAATACGAGAGATTCAGTTTACCAGATACTAAAAATACCACAGAGACTTCGTAATTAAATGTCTGGTGTTGATACATGAATAGAAAGACCAGTGGAATCGATGAAAAAAATTTAAAAGGATACAAATACATTCAGAAATTTGGTATATAATAAAGATGACATCTCATATCAGTAAAGATGAATATTTGGATTAATGGGACAATCCATTGTCTATTTGAAGAACATATAAAATTGGATCTAGCCCTAACTGGTTTGGCTCAGTGGATAGAGCGTCGGCCTGTGGACTGAAAGGTCCCAGGTTTGATTCCGGTCAAGGGCATGTACCTTGGTTAAGGGCACATTCCCAGTAGGAGGTGTGCAGGAGGCAGCTGATCGATGTTTCTCTCTCATTAATGTTTCTAACTCTCTAACCCTCTCCCTTTCTCTCTGTAAAAAATCAATAAAATATATTTTTTAAAAATTGGATCTACACTTCACATTGTACATCAGGATAAGAATCCAATTATAGCAAATATTTAAAAATACAAATAAATAAGTAAATAAAAATTGTAGAAGAAAATATGGGTGAATTCCCTGCTAACCTTGAAGTAGGGAAAGCCCTTATATGACTTAAAATTCAGAAGTAAAAAAATTATAGAAGGTATATTAAATTACATATCTTTTTAAAAATAGTTAGGGTGGCAAATACACCATACACAAATTAAATGATGAAATGATAAACTGGAAAAAAATTTGAAAATTGTATCAATGACAAATACTGTTCTCCCAAATAGATAATGAATTCCAAAAGCACTCCCAAGAATTAAGAAATAACCTAATAGAAAAATGAGCAAAGCACATGAACAGACATTTCACAGAAAAAGAAATATTCATGGACAAATGAAAAATAAATGAATTTTAGAAATACAAATTAGAACGACATTACTTTACCACAAAGGCAAAAATGGTCCAGCCTATGTGGAGGGGAATCTCACGCTACCTGCCAAAATTACAGGCTCAGTGGTCCTTGGGCCCAGCAGTCCCATGTCTGGGCATCTTTCCTGCAATTATAGATGCACACGTGGTAAGTGAGGATGTACAAGGCTACTTATTGTGATGGTTGGGCCCAAGTTAACCATTTTGTACATAATTAATGTGCAAAAATGCTGGACATTTTCTGCACTGAGACAGAGAGAAGTTCAGTCTAACTTGTCAGGCAACAAAAAACAACATGAAGACCAGTGTGTCGTGTGTACTCCATTCTGTGTAATAAAATGAGGAAGGTGGGTAAGAACATGTTCTGTTTTTATCTCTTTGCATAAGCATGAAGAAATATTGGGAGGATAGACAGACAAGCCAATAAACCAGAATTAGCACCGAGGGTAGGGAGTGGGAGAGGATAAGGCAGATGGGGACAGAGGAGGAAGGAGACTTCTTTGCATATGCCCTTCTATATCATTTTGCATTTTGAACCATGTAAATGTATTAACTTGGAAAAAATGTTGTGTTCTTTGAAGCAAGAGGTTGTTTTCATTGCAAATGAGACAAACAGCAGGGCCATGAGCCCAAATAAGACGGTCAAACCTCAGAGGGAAGGTAGGGGAGAGTGGGGGAAAAGGGGAGATCAACCAAAGGACTTGTATGCATGTATATAAGCCTAACCAATGGACACAGACAACATGGGGGTGAGGACATGAGTGAGGGGTCGGGAGAGTAATGGGGGGATAATGACACTTATGTAATACCTTAAGCAATAAAGAAATTTTTTTTAAAAAAAGAGCATTCTAAGTTTCCATAATTTACAACATAATTTTTTTTTAGCTGGTTTCTTCTTTGGAACGAGATTTTTTTTCTGTTGTTTTCTTTTTCTTTTTATGGCATGAGTCATGGTGGATATTAACATTTAATCTCAAATGTCACCCTCGCTGCACACTCACACACTCACACTGTACCCCCACGAGTCACCTCCCCCAGCATCCATGCCCCCACTGAGTCGAGAAGGGCCTTCACCTGCCAGCCTCCTGCAGAGCTCTGACCCAGCTGTGTACACCTTTTCATCAGATTTGAGTTCAGTTTGTACCAGCCTGAATCCAAAGCATAAAAAGCCATCACTCTCCTATATGTCCAGATTATAATAAAAAGGAAAAAAGACACAAAGCTTTAGTGTAACCAAAATACTTTGACAATGATGTAGAGTAAAATTGTGAAGTGATCAATAGTCATTGATCCTCTTCTATCTCTCTTTCTAAGGACCACCTGCCACCTTGTGATGCCTTCTTCCCTAAGGTACTGAACTCCCACCTGGTACCAAAGCCTCTTGTAACCCATCATTAGTAAGAAGAGCTCCAATGTGTTGGGCCCCACATAAGGTAGGTGTTATGTATCATGTGCTCCTTTAGTCTCGCCTCACCTTATTCCTGCTGCTGCTTTAGAGAGCTGGTAGAATTACTTCCCACCCTTTTATGTAAATGGAACCTGAGGCCCAGAGAATTAATTCCTAAGTTAATATTCCAAAAGCTGAAAGTAGCAAAATTAGGTTTGGAACCCAGGTATGCCTCTGGCCTAAGCCCACCTCTCCTGCCTGAACCATATATACATCATCCCCATTTCCTCCTCAGGGAGCAAAGAAGATCTCTCCCTCTCTCTCTCTCTCTCTCTCACCTGCCCAATATTCTGAGGGAGCTACTGCTATGGAAATCAATCTGACAAAGTAAATGTGCTCTGGTGGTAATGTGAGTATGGGAAACGCAGAGTTTATTCTTGTGTTATTATTTATTATTAACCATTGTATTATTTGTCTTCTAGTTATTATTGTTATTATTTTGTATCCTTGTTTATGATTTATCTTTTAGGTAATGATGGCCGGTAATTTAACCTCCTTTTGCCCACCCCTGTATTGTTAAAGGTTTTTCTCCTCCTTGCAAGAACATCTGTGATTCAAAGTGTCATTTTGTCTGTACAGTACTTTTTCCTTTTTTGAGTCTTCTTTTAGAAACAGGCCATTATCCTGTTTCTGTGAACGCAGTTTTATTGGAACACAGCCACACCCCTTTGTTGACAAATCATCTATGGCTGCTTTCACGGGACAACAAGTGGGACAGACACCTTGTGGCCCACAAAGCCAAACATACATACTATCTGGCTCTTCACCAAAACACTGGGCAACCCTTGTATTAGAACTTTGCCCCCCTCAAGACACGATCCCACTCTAGTGGTTAAGGGTTTTTCATGCTGGAGTCAACGCAAGCATTCCAGTTAGAACCCAGTTGTTAAAGAAAACCTTGCCCATGTATCATTTTCAATGGATGATGATGAATGCCCAATGATATAGCACTTATTTTCCATTGGATACATTTTAAAAAGTAATGTGACATTTTATTTAAAAGTCTATTGTTGCCCTGCTCAGTTTGGCTCAGTGGATGGAGGGTCAGCCACAGACTGAAGGGTCCTGGGTTCAATTCCGGTCAAGGGCATGTACCTCAGTTGCAGGCTCAATCCTCGGCCCTGATTGGGCACGTGTGGGAGGCAACCAACCGATATGTCTCTCTCATATCAATGTTTCTCTTTCTCTGTCTCTCCCCCTCTCTCCCACTCTCTCTAAAAATCAATGGAAGAATATCCTCTGGTGAGGATTAACAACAACAACAAAAACCTATTGTTGACAAGGTGTTAAGAAATTAACCCTTTGCCACTATTCAAGTTTATGGTGACAAATTTCAGAAGATCAAGCTGAAAATACACTAGGCACTACATAGTCTTTAAAATGATTTTAGGGAATCAAAGTAAAGATGTTTGAAGATCAGTACTGGAAGAGGGGGAACACCAATGTTAATCCCTATGATTGGGCCAGGGAACGGGAAGGGGTAGCCAGAATGTGGACTGGAGGAGGTGGGGACCGAGCAGTCTTGAGGACAGGGGGTGGCTGCCATGCTGGAGAGGGAAGAACTTCCCTGAGGGGGACCAGCATGTGCCAAGGCCCAGAGGCAAGAGACAGCCTGGAGTATTTGACTGTGATGGTCATACAGCTTAAACACAGGCAGATGGTGAAAAAGAGAGCAAGAAGGATGGCAGAGATTCACATATGGGAAAACAACCTACCCTAGCAATACCATCTTATTAATTTCCAAGGTTCAGGGATCACGGTGATGGTTGAAATGAACTTGGGTCCCAGCTCTACTCTTATTATCTGTGAGAAGTTGAACAAGTGATCTGCACACACACCCCCGCCCCCCACCACCACCACCATCTCTCTGCTGTCCAGGTCCCAGCTCTGTCCCCTCACAATGGGTCTGCTGTCCCCAGTCTCATGCTCCTGTAGTACAGTCAGTGCCTGGGGGTGTCAGACATTTGATGATTTCATTTGAAAATGATACAAAAAGAGGCAACATAGTCCCATTCTGAAATGACATGCCCTCATTGAGGAATACTCCGTACAGTGAAATAGAGGGAAGTTAGCAAGTGATTTTGAAATATGTGGTTGGAATTGCCCCAACCAAAATATCTTTTAGTTCCTTTTTACTGCCCCCCCCTTTTTTTTCTATTTTATGTTACACTATTTAAGGGAGAAGTTTTTTCAATGGAAGTGGGAAGTTTGGGAGGGACAACCATTATCATTAGCCTTAACCCGTCTTTTCAACACTACCTTCCCGGTTTCTTCTCTCTGCTGGCAGGGAGAGGGCTGACAGCTATGTTTCACGGATAGCAAGAGGGCCTGGAACCTAGTATTTGTAATGTCCTGACTCTGATTGCAGCTTTCTGTGTGTATGCTCAGGCACAGGTGTGTGTGTGTGTGTGTGTGTGTGTGTGTGTGTGTGTGTAGAGAGAGAGAGAGAGAGGTCACTGGAGGAAGGTTATTTATTAACTATACCAACAAAACTGGAGAGGTAGAGGACACATTTCAGAAACATCTTAGGAGTCTGGTCTAAAGGAATTAATGTGTGATGAAATGAGATAGATGAGGCAAAAAGAGATATCTAGGAAAATTCCCTTATCTCTGGCTCTGCTGACTGAATGGATAGCTACATAGTTACTGAGACAGGTGTTAGGAATTCAGTTTTTTAACTTTCATATTTGAAGTCCCCATGACACAGTTAAATGGAGATGGTCAGCAGGTAGCTGGATAAATGGGTTTGAAGAACAGGAGTGAGATCTGGGCTGCAGATAGAGATATTGTTGTAATTAAAGCTTCTGGCTATTGATATGCTTGCCAGGTAGAGTAGATAGTGTTGAGAAAAGTACAAAGACAGATGCCTAGGAAATTGCATCATTTAAAGATAAGCCACAAAAGAATTGACAAATGATTAGAATAAAAACCAGAGAGAATATTATCTTATTATCTGAGCAACTAGTAAAAGAGTGGTTTTTTTAAAAAAAGAAAGACATGGCTGAGTCAAATGTAAAAGGGGTGAAAAACAGTACTCATTCATTCATTCATGGCTTCATTCATTCAACAAATATTGAATGTCTAATATGTGCCAGCGATTGTTCTAGTTGCTAGGGACAGGGGTAAATATGAAGCCGTCTTTCTCTCAAGGAACTTAGTTTATTGAGTAAGACAAAAGAAAATAAGCAATCTATATAATAAAAAAGTAATATGCTAATTAGACCAGATAGACCGGACGTCTTCCAGATGTCCTTCCAGACAAAGCCACGGTGGCAGATGCCAAGGCAGAGGTGGTTAGGGGCAATCAGGCCAGCAGGGGAGAGCAGTTAGGGGCATCAGGCAGGCAGGCAGAGGTGGTTAGGGGTGATCAGGCAGGCAGGGGAGCAGTTGGGGCAGTCAGGCAGGCAGGCAGAGTGGTTAGGGGCGATCAAGCAGGCGGGCAGAGTAGTTAGGGGCGATCAGGCAGGCAGGCAGAGTGGTTAGGGGTGATCAGGCAGGCAGGCAGAGTGGTTAGGGGCAATCAGGCAGGCAGGCAGGTGAGCGGTTAGGAACCAGCGGTCCCAGATTGTGAGAGGGATGTCCGACTGCCAGTTTAGGCCCGATCCCTGCCAGTTTAGTCACACATCCCCCAGAGGTCCCAGATTGGAGAGGGTGTAGGCTGGGCTGAGGAATCCCCCACCCCCACCCATACACAAATTTCATGCACTGGGCCTCTAGTTACATATAATATGTAAGGAATAAATGAAGGTGTTATAAGATAGCATGGGTATGGCTGGGCCTAAGGGACAGCACATTCAGTGGAGTGACCAGGGCAGGTACAACCTTGTGTAGATGTCATATTCAAGGAACCTGGTTCTCAGTAAACAAGAGACCTGGGGTGATAACTACAGATGGATATGGGGTGAGGAGAGGTGTTGTTTTTGTAGAAAGATGGAAACAATTTAGGTTTATTCAGGAAAGGGAAAGATTGAAATTCAGAAATGAAAAGGAATTCACTCACCTACAATTTCTCTGGGGGGTTGGATTGAGGGAGGAGGGAAGGGACAGGGTGGGGAGGGGATTGGAAACAGAGTACAGGTAGACAAACTAGATTTGTAAAGAAAGAAAGCCTGTCTTTCATAGAGATAGCAATTAAGAAGAGGATGGATGGATGGATGGATGGATGGATGGATGGATGGATCTGCAGATAAACTCTGGAATAAAAATTATAGGTTTTTAAATACTAGAAATGATCAATTAGCAGATAGAAGTATTAATCTCATCTTTCTCTCCATTCATACAAAAAAAATAGTGAGTAAAAGGATTCACTTGAATGAGCAACCTCAAAGGCCTTTCAAAGAATCTGGTAGACTTTACTGGAAATACTTTAATCAGCAGCCGAATGCATGGGAACTGGGTCTGTGGGGGCTCTGCTGGGAAGTGATTGCTGCCTGGGCACAGTCCTCCAGGGGAGGGGGGCTTTCTCATATCAGCAACCATGAGGCACAAAGGTCACGGGGCCTGAGGAAGCGATACATCCATTTCCTCCCCCACATGTTTCCTCTATAACACTAGCACTCAGTCTCCTGCCTGAATGCTTCATCGAAACTTGTCCCTTGAAGGTCAACAATGACATCGTTATTGCTAATTCAAATGGCCTTTTCTTCCACCCGGTTCTCATCATCCCCCATAGTCTATTGTTTATCAAAGTCATTTCAGTGATAGCTGACACAGTTGACCTCTTTTTGAAACTCTCTGGCTTCCATGACACTGCACTACTGTGATTTTCCTCCTACTCATGAGTAAGGGGTAATTCCTAGAGCAGTGGTTCTCAACCTTGGCTGCACATTAGAATCATCTGGGAATCTTTTTAAAATCCTGATTTCTGGGCCTCGTCCTACAGAAATTCTGTTTCTTTGTTGCTAATGTTGTGGCCTCACCCATAACAAAGAAACAGGATTTCTGGAGGATGAGGCCCAGAAATCAGGATTTTAAAAAGATTCCCAGGTGATTCTAATGTGCAGCCAAGGTTGAGAACCACTGTCCTAGAGGATGGAAAAATAAAGTTGACAGTGTAAGTCAGTGAAGGATAGAGTTGTGTTAGTAATACAAAGTTCCTGTAATGGCCATAAGGTCCTGCAAAACCTAACCCCCTTTCCTGCTAATCTCCACTCACCACTCACTCAATCCACCCAGCCACACTGTTCTTGCTGTCCTGGAAACACACCAGGTACACTCTTGCCTTTGCCATACTCTGCCTGGTGTGATCCTCCCTCTGATATCCTCATGTTAACTCCTTCACTTCTGTAATGTAGGTTTAAGATGAGAATATTCAAGTATGCTCTGAAAGATGAGAAAAACAATGAGATGGGTAAAACTTCTAAGATAAGTTAAAAATAGTAAGCATCCTATGAGACATCTTAAAAACAGACATAATAAGTGAGATATAGGATTTTAAAAGCATAGAATAATCAAGACTGTTATTTCTATAAAGAACGGAATGGAAGAACCAAGTAAGGTACAGATCCTGGCATCTCCAGGTTGACAGCTATGTCATCTCAAATCGGCCACCCTATGGTGATACATATTAAGGTCTTCACTCTGGTTCAATGTGTGTTCTGCCCAAGAGAATAAGAAACTGCTCATAACTGCTCAACAGATTAATAGATTGAGCCACAGTTGTTAGCCAAGAGTACTTGGCCCTGAGTGTCTCAGATAGAGCAAGTGTATGTTGGCCCCAGATACCTTTTGTCTGCTGAGTCCCTGGGTTAAGTTCAAGTGGTCCTTACAATCTCACTATCAGTGAGAAGGCTGGTGTGTACTTCTGTGTGTGTGTGTGTGTGTGTGTGTGTGTGTGTGTGAGAGAGAGAGAGAGAGAGAGAGAGAGAGAGAGAATATATTAACACTGGAGCCCCGGTGCCCAGATTCGTGCACCAATGGGGTCCCTTGGCCTGGCCTGCGCCCTCTCGCAATCTGGGACCCCTCAGGGGATGTTGAAGGGCCAGTTTCAGCCAGATTCCCACAGGCCAGGCTGAGGGACCCCACCAGTGCACGAATCCATGCACTGGGCCTTTAGTATGCATATAAGATCTTTGGTAAATCTCTTCCTGCCCTCGCCCCTCCCCTCTTTCCTCTGAGATTCATCAGTCTTTTCCATGTTTCCATGCCTGTGGTTTGCGCTCCTGCCTTGAGCGTCTGCCCCCTAGTGATCAGTGCACATCATAGCTACCGGCCAGCTGGTTGGCCAGTCGGCCAGTTGCTTAGGCTTTTATATATATAGATTGCATAATGCAGGATTCATATAGTGTGAGCCTTCTACTTGCTTATTTATTATCTTAAGTATGTTAACATATACTATTTCTTCCCTATTGCTGCTCTCCATGTGTTTTAGGTTAGTTCAATAATCTATATGTTTTGAGTACTCTAATTTGGTCTGTAAGCTTTTCTGTTCCATTACAGAACTGTTTGCCTGGGGCTTGGAGGTTCCCATTGCATCAAGATCATTTCCCACAACAATATCTTTCAAGGCTTTGTTTAAATGTCACCTTCTCAGTGGAGCCTACCCTGACCACTCTATTTAAAATTGCAATTCCCATTACTAGCACCCTTACTCTACTCTATCTTTCTTATCCTTCCCAGACAACATTTTCCTACATTTGTAATTTACTTATTTGTTATGTTCATGTTTATTGTCTGTCTTTCCCACTGGAAATATAAACCCTCTCGCTTTTTGTCTGTTATTCAGTGATAGTTCCCATTCATAAAACGGTGCCTGAACCATGGTAGGCACTAGAAAATTTTATTCTTGTGTTGAGTTGTCACAAACCGGGCATGAATAGAGGAAATGGTCTAAGTGCTGGGTGAATACAGGCTGCTGCTCAGAGTTTACAAAGACATGGAAATTAACACCAGCTTCAGCGCTGAGAAACAATGATGAAAAGTGCACAGCCCCAGAAAAGGCTAAACTACCAGGGATAATTTCAGAAAGGAAAATATAAGGACAACCTCTGGATATATGGAGAATTATTAAATGGAAACTTAGTTCTTGCCATCCATTTCTATTGGACTATTAGAAGAAATTGTAGATTTTTAATTGGTATTATCAGGTTAAGTTTTTGAAAACACCCCTTTCTAAACTTAGTTGCAAATTCCACTGCTTAAGGGAATAAACAGGGACTAAGCAGATAATTAAATGAAGTAAGAAGAGGGTAAAGAACAGGACGAGATGTGGATTTGGGTGAATTTGGAGAACCCATACCCCATAGCAATCCTTTCTTGGCCTAGAGATGAGATACAAAAATGTAAACCCAATGTTACCACATTCAAGTATGTTCAGAATCTATATTTTTAAATATATTTTTGATTTCAGAGAGGAATGAAGAGGGAGAGGAGTTAGAAACTTCAGTGAGGAGAGAATCTTCGATTGGCTGCCTCCTGCACAACCCCTACTGGGGATCGAGTCCGCAACCTGGGCATGTGACCAGGAATAGAACCAGTGACCTCTTGGTTCCTGGGTCAATGCTCAACCACTGAGCCACACCCAGCTCAGCCAGAATCCTTTTTTTTTTTTTAAATCTCAGTATATAAAACTCTGAGCTAAACAAAATCCATTCATTTGGCCTGCCAGTTTATTGCATCTGGATTCTACTCAAGACTATCATCTGCTACCAGCCTCCCTTTCCAACCTGTATTACCTCTTTCTCAGCATGGATCTCCCACTCCTTTTAGCCATCTCTACCCTATTCTCTCAATACTCTTATGCAGTCCTACTGTTTCCTTTGTAGCGTAGGACCCACCCTGCCCATCTTTCTAAGCCATCTCTCTAATCTTCCATTCTTTAAAGACACACAGATCAAGACCCATCATGTCCTCATAATTTCTCAGTTCACTCTAGTCTACAGTGATGTGTCTTGTAATTTTTATGGCTTTTGTAATACTGCTTTATGAAATTAGATATGTTTCCTATGAATATTAAGCATTGTTCCCCCAACTAAATTGTAAGATTCTCAAAAGTTAGTGTCTGGTACACACAGGCCTTGGTGATAGATAAAGTTTTAATCTGGCCTTTGCCATCTATTATTAATGTGACTTTGAGCTAGTGACTGAACTTTTCTCAGCCTCTGTTTCTTCATCTATAAAATATAAATAATATTTCTTCATAGAGAGGATGCAAAGTTTAAATGAGAAAAATATAAAATGGACATTGTTAATGGATAGAAAGTGTCTGGCACATAATAAAGATTCAACCAGCATTTATTGATTTTATTTCTAAAAACTCTTCTGTGTGCTCTACAGTGCTTGGTTGTAGGTTTATGCTTATTAGGATAGTCACAGTTAATATTTGTTTATTTGTTTCATATACAGAAGATTATCCTGGCAAGAAAGAAAGAAAGAAAGAAAGAAAAAAAGAAAGAAAGAAAGAAAGAAAGAAAGAAAGAAAGAAAGAAAGAAAGAAAGAAAGAAAGAAAGGGAAAGAGACATTTTATGCCTTGATTTAATACTTGGAAATTTCTATCAGAGACTTGGGAACACGCAATTCTCTGATGATTCAGTTATGAGTTTTGCCTATGACCAAGACAGTAAGATAAAGAAAATGTTCAGGATTTCCTTCACTCCTGTAATATTTTATCTAAAGCAGTGGTCCTCAGATAGGGAGGTGGAGGCAAGTTTGCTCCCAGGGAACATTTGACAATGTCTGGAGATGTTTTTTGAATATCACAACTGATGGATATTACTGGCATCTGATGGGTGCATGCCAGGGAGGCTGCCCAATATCCTTCCATGGAAAGAAGAGCCCGTCCCCCCAACCCCCAGAAAAAAATTATCTGGCCTCAAAAGCCATTAGTGCTGAAGTTGAAAAACCTCAATCTAAAGATTCTCTAAGCCTGAGGTCATCACCATTCTAAGATCTTTCCCTTTGCACAGCTCTCTATTATGCCAAATTTATCAGATGGAGAGCAAGTATTGGCCAAGTAAGTGGTGGGTGATCAGAAGAATCAAAGAGCCAACTCTGGAAGAATTCTCCTCAGTTCAAGGTGCACTGAACCAATGTCAACCCTTTCATTTTCATCACACCAAGGCATCACTGTCAGTGTGTGTGTGAATATAGCTTATTTTCTTCTCAAATAACCTCTCTTATTGCCCCACACAATTAAAAATTGAAGCCAATGTGAAGGACACTGAGTAAAATAAGTCGGGAATCCCAGATGATAATTATGTTAATTTAAGACTTAAAGGGACCAGAACCCTTTGTAAATGTAAACTTATTCTCACAGTTTTCCAGAGACAAGTGCTTTTATAAGGTCAAATGTCTATCTTACACTCACACATCGAGGCTGTGGATAAATGTGGTTCTAGCACTGTTCTTCTCGCTCAGAAATTTCCTACATCAGTGGCTTGGTTTTTTTTTTCCTAGTTAAATACAATATAGCTGAATGTTTGTGAATTTTTTTCTTTATTCTTTCACTTTCTCTTTTCTTTGCCTTTTGTTCCTCCTTTCTTCCACCCCACTTTTTTCTTTTCTTTCTTCCTTTGTTGCTTCCTTTCTTACCGTATATTTTTCTCTCTCTCTCTCCAATTATAGGGACAAAGAAAGAAAATTTCTTAGTTATGGTTTTCCCCCCCCCCTACTCCCCACACACCCATCTGAGCTCTAGAAATTAATTTGTCATCTACTTTTTTTAAACAACATTGTGCTGCCATCTTGTGGTAAATTGAGATATTCAGTTGGTCAAATGAATGCAGAGTTCAAAATTATTGAAACACTTGAAAATGCACATCCATGCACTTGGGACCCTAGTTAAGGAAGAATGGACGTCATCTCACTTCATGGTTTAAGAGCCAAGACCTAGATCTCAGGGTCCCTCAAGCTCCACATTCTTCCTCCCTCCCAAAGCCAGTGATTTCTCCCAGGAAGAAGGCAAACTTATTGATCACAACATGAGTATAGAAAACTCTTGAGTATAGGAAAACCTTTATCACAGGTCCATGGCATGTTTTATGTCTTTAGAAGAAACTTCTCAGATTTGAGTATTCAAAATTACTTTCTCTCAAGTCATCCCTGTAGACCTACCGATTAACATTGGGGATCAGTACGACTATATTAACATGTTAGATCTACTTATATTAGCATAGGGAATTGCCCACTTAAATCATGATGTTGATGTTAACCTAAATTAGTAGCCAAAAGTCAAATACTTTGGAAAAGACAGAAAATGACACAAAAAGCATAATATTTTTAAAGGTCAAAATAATATTTGTCAATAAAACAATACAAATGTCTATTCCCTTATTGTGGCAGCTGAGTTACACAAAATACAAAGTTGATATTTAATGAAAGCTCTAGACAGTCTAGATCCCTCAGGTAATACTAGGACCTTGAGGTCAGCAAGTCCAGAGCAGAATTGACTCATCAATTTTTCTCATCACCACACACACACACATGCACACTATGGTCTCTGGCTATAGCCAGAATTACCGTCGAAAATACAGATCTGGTCATATCACTATCTTTTTCTGTAATTGATGCATAATTGACATACAATATCCTATTAATTTCAGATGTACATCATAGTGATTATATATTTATGTATATTATAAAATGATGCCCACATTAAGCTGAGTTACCATCTGTCACCATATAGTCATTACAGTATTATTTATTATATCCCCTAAGCTATACATTACATCCCCAAGACTTATTTATTTTATTATATACTAGAGACCCCGTGCACAAATTTGTGCATGGGTGGGGTCCTTCAGCCTGGCTGGTGATCGAGGCCTATCGGGGAGCCAGCTGGCCGGGAGGTTGGCTGGCCTTCCCCCACCCCCCCCCACCCCCAATCAGGGCCTGGAGGGAAGGGCCACGGAGGTTGGCCAGCCAGGGGGAAGGACCGCAGGAGGTTGGCTGGCTGGCCACCCCAATCAGGGCCGATGGGGGCGGGGGGGGGCAATTGGGGGGAGGGGCCATGAGAGGTTGGCTGTGGGAGCACATTGACCACCAAGGGGCAGCTCCTGCATTGAGTGTCTGCCCCCTGGTGGTTAGTGCACATCATAGCGACTGGTCCACCGGTCGTTCCAGTCATTCCAGTTGTTCGGTTGTAACAATTGGGTTAGGCATATATATATATATATATTACATATATTATATACGATATATATATATATATATATATATATATATATATATATATATATATATATATAGAAGCCCAGCACATGAAATCATGTGGCCCCACCCACCCGTGCTGGTCTTTGGTCGTTACGACGTTAGGGCCACAGGCCTTTTATAATATAGACTAGAGGCCCAGTGCACAAAATTCGTGCACGGGGGAGCGGGGGTGGTCCCTCAGCCCGGCCTGCACCCTCTCCAATCTGGGACCCCTTGGCGAATGTCTGACTGCCGGACATCCCTCTCACAATCCAGGACCACTGGCTCCTAACCGCTGGCCTGCCTGCCTGATCACCCCTAACCACCTCTGCCTGCCCACCTGATGCCCCTAACTGCTACCCTGGCAGCCTGATCACCCCCTAACTGCTCCCCAGCTGGCCTGATCACCCCCTAACTGCCCCCCTGCCGGCCTGATCACCCCTAACCACTTCTGCCTCAGCCCCTGCCACCGTGGCTTTGTCTAGAAGACATCTGGTCTAATTACCATATTACCCTTTTATTAGTATAGATTATATCTTTATCTACTGCTTCCATATCTTGGCTTTTGTAAATAATGCTACAATAAACATGCTTCAGATAAATATACAGAAGTGGAATGCTGGATCATATGATAGATCTATTCTTAATTTTCTGAGGAAACTCCAGAAAATTTTCCATAGTGCCTGCACCATTTTACATTCCCACCAACAGTGTAAGAGGGTTCCCTTTTCTTCACATCCTCCTAACATTTGTAAACTCCATTAGTTTTTGCTTATCTGGGAAACTCTTTATCTCTTTCAATTATGAGTAATAACCTTGCTGGGTAGAATATTCACAGTTATAATTTTTTCATTTTAGCATTTTAAGTAGATCTTGCTACTCCCTCTGGCCTGCGAAGTTTCTGTTGAAAAATCAGCAGCTAGTCTTATGAGGTTTCCCTTGTATCTGACTAGTTGTTTTGTTTTCTTTTTTTTCTTTCCTTTCTTTCTTTTTTTTTCTTTTTTATCCTCACCCAAGGATATTTTTTCATTGATTTTTAGAGAGAATGGAAGAGAGAGAGAAAAACAGAGAGAAATATCAATGTGAGAGAAACACATGGATTGGTTGCCTCCTGTATGCAACTGTGGCACATGCCTTGACTCTGAATCAAACCCGGGACCCTTTGGTCTGCAAGCCAACACTCTATCCACTGAGCCAAACTGGCTAGAACTGTTTTGTGGTTTTTTTTCTTGATGTCTTTAAGATTCTCTTCTTATCTTTAAATTTTGCCATTTTAATTATAATGTTTTGGTGTGAATTTCTTTGGGTTCCTCTTCTTTAGGACTTTTTGTGCTTCCAGGACATGGATGTTAAGAAAGTTTTCAGCCATTATTTCTTAAAATAAGTTTGATGCCCTTTTCTCTCATCATCTTCTGAGATTCCTATAATGTGACTGTTAGTAAGCTTGATGTTGTCCCAGAGACCCCTTAAACTCTCCTTATGTTTTTAATGTTTTTGTTGTTGCTGTTCTGATTGGGTGGTTTTTCTCTAGTCTGTCTTCCAGATGGTTGATCCATTCTTCTGTATCATCTAATAGGCATTGATATCCTCTAGTACATCTTTCTTTCTTTCTTTCTTTCTTTCTTTCTTTCTTTCTTTCTTTCTTTCTTTCTTTCTTTTAGTAATTTTATTCTTCAGCTAATTTTATTCTTCAGCTCTAATTGTTTTTCTTTATTCTTCTCTATTTGTTGAAGTTCTTACTATTTTCCTCCATTTTTCTCCCAAGTTCAGTGAGCATCTTTTTGACCAGTACTTTGAACTCTTTGTCAAGTTACTTATCAATGTTTCATTGGGGATTTTTCAGAGGCTTTATCTTGTTTTTGTTGTTTTGTTTTGTTTTGTTTTTTCATTTACAACATCTTCTTATGTCTCCTCATTTTATTTCAGTTCTGTGTTTGTTTCTATGAAGTAGGCAAAACAGCCCCCTCTTCTGCTCATGAAGGAGTGGCCTTCTATAGGAACAACCGTTGGGTAGATGGTGTGCCAGTTGGCTTTGGCAGACCAGCTCGAGCAGGCACAAATGGGGGGTGGGTTGAGGAAGCTCCCAGGATGCACAGTGTTAGGGCCTCCTTGGTGGGATAACTGGATCAGGTGCAAGATAGGGGGTTTCCTGAGAAATCCACAATGGGGTCACCCATAGGCGATGGCTGGAGCTGCTGTGAGCATTGGCAGTTCAGCCAGAGCATCTGGACCATGCTCCCACTCATGCTATGAAGGTGGAGGGGGGACGTAAAAAATGCCAAGACCAAGCCATGTTTAGAAGCTTGGAATTTTGAGCCCCACTCCACCCACCCCCAACATTTATCTACAGAGGGGAGAGGGGCTAGAAATTGAGTTAACAATTCACTATGCCTATATGATGAAGCCTCTATAAAAACTCAAATTTTGAGGTTCATAGAGCTTCTAGGTGAGTGAACATATCCATGTACTAGGAGGGTGATACACCCCAACTCTATGGGACAGAAGCTCCTGTCTTTGAGACCCTATCTGACCTTACCCTACGTATCTCTTCATCTAGCTGTTCATCTGCATCCTTTATCATATCTTTCAATAAACTGGTAAACATGAGTGGGCCATTCATCCAGCAGTCACTGACTAGTAAATATCACCGACCTGCAGATGGGGAAACTGAAGCAGTAAGTGCTCCTGGCTTGGTCTGAAGCTCTTGAATTTTAGACTGCGGCAAGAATGCCCTGATAGTTCTCATTCCCACCCAGAGCAGCGACTAAGGAGCCAAACACTTGGTCTCCATGCTTCTCTTTTTGGATGAGGAGGGCAAGTGGGCTCCTTTCCCAGCGCCTGTACTTCACCAACTGTTCCTAATTATAAGAGTATACGATGGAACCTGGTTTTGAGACAATAAACAAAAAGCCTTTGGCAATTATTACAGTGGTGAAAACATTTATATACATAAGAATAGAAAAGAGGTCCCAGACCGTGCCTTAAAATGTAAGCACTCATATTCAGCTCCAGCCCTGTCTTGACATCCTGTCCGCTAGTCCTACCTAGATGCTCATTCTCTTGGTTCCCAGCCACCAGCGAATTTACCTGGAAGTTAATGGTGCTTAAAGTCCAGGGTCCCTCACATGTACAGATCGCTTCCAAGGCTCTGAAAGAGGTCATAGCAATGTGTTCACTTGGACGGGCTTTTAAAAAAAAAAGTCTACACTCTAACTTCTTGTGTGGGGTAGTGTCGAAGTAACCTTTGGGATCCTGGTAAGAGGAAGTGTGTTAGGGATGCGTTTGGATTAAGTGGTTTATAGCCACTTCTATGTACAATTAAATTATTGCTAACCATTTCTAAGTAGCAGTGGCTTCCAGCAATATTTTTATTGCCCACTTTCCCTGACCCCCATGCATGGGGAGAGGTAGAAATGTGTTTCAGGTACCCATTACTGGGACCAGGCATTTATTTTTTCATGAAGGGATGTGCAAGATGGTATAATTTATCTTATAATTTGGAGGGGATGCCCTGGAATTCATCAGATCACTGGATATCTAAAATTTGTACTGATGTGGTAGGTTTCTGAATCTTCATAGGGTTTATCTTCCACCCCCCAGAATGTGTCATCTTAGCTAGGCCTGCAATCTACTTCTTGCTCATCTAATACAATTAATATAATATCATCAGTGTGATGGACCAGTGTGATATTTAATCAGTCCAGGGTTTTTTTTTTACTATATCATGATAATATATGACAGAAGGTGGGAGAATTTATATAGTCCCCAGACCAGAGTATAAACGTACACTGTTATCTATTTCTGATCCTCTTGTTTAATAGGGATGGAAAATAATGCATTTGCCGGAGCAGTGGCTGTATTCCATGTACCCAAGGCCATGTGCATCTGCTCTAATAAAAATATCACATCTGGTAAAAAAAAAAAAACATGAGTGTTTTCTTGAGTTCAATAAGCTATCCTGGCAAATAATCCAATCCAAGAGGGAGGGAATCATGGGAACATCTGTTGTGTAGCAAAGTTGGAAAGAAGTTGTGGGTAACCTGGGGACATTATTACTTGCAATTGGCATCTGCAATGGCCGAGGGGCAGTCTCGTGGGACTGAGCCCTTAACCTCTGAGATCTGATGCTACCTCCGGGAAGACAGTGTCAGAACTGAATTAAATTGGAAAAGAATTGTAGAATACCCAGCTGGTGTAACAGAGAATTGCTCAGTGTGGGAAAATCCCCCACACATTTGGTGACCAGAAGTGTCAGAAGTGCTTTGAGTATGAGAGTAAAGGAGAGAAACACAGAAGGGAAAACTGGGTGGTATTCTAATTCACCATCACAGCCAGGAGCCCAAACCATAAATTGGACATAGTTATATAAATTCTGTTGGAATTCTAGAAGTTCTATATTATGTCAATTTTAGATATCTGTGATATATTTGCTATGTGTCTTCTATATTTGTGGAATGCAATAAATAATTTAAAATCAAAAGGGCTTGAGAACTTGTCTTCAGAGATGACTAGAAAGAGAAGAAGCTGGGGGGGGGGGGTAGGCCTGGCCCTCAGGGGACAGTAAAGGTCGGGAAGCAGCTGAGTCACTGGAGCTGCAGTAAAGGAAGAACCCAGAGGTGTGTGCTCGAAAGAGGCCCAGGAATGAGTAAGAAGGAGAGAAGCTGTACAAAGTTTTCTGACAGGTGCAGCACTGGAAAGGGCGGAACTGGGGTTCACACCTGGGTGGGAACACTACCAAACCTCTCAAAACCTGTTTCCCATAAAAGACAGGCTGGCGGATGCCAGGTTTGCTCTGTGAATGGTGTACTGATTGTAAAAGGGCCAGGTCATTTGAAAGTACAGTTGCCCTTGTTTAGGGCCACATGGACAGTGGCATCGGATAAAGTGGCATCTGTCACCAGTTCTTTGTCTTCAAAACTGAAGACTGGTGGCCACCAGACTGTGCAACTGACTCAAAGGTGAGTCACCGTCAACTAAAGCAATAGACTGTATTTCACAGATTAATCTTGTACGTTTTGTGTATTTATTGCACAATACACTTGTGCATTAAAGGGAAATAACTGTGGAGGCACTCCAATACGAACCTTTCTGCTACAGCAACCTCCAGGAAAGAATTCGAGCTTGCCCACAACAATCTTACTCTCTCTGTAAATAAACTTCCTTGCATCTACCGCAATGCCTGAGTGGTTTTCTCTCTTCCTCACATTTGCCTGGCAAAATCCAATCCCGGTGAAATCCAACCCTCTGTCACTCTCTGCCTGCAACCCTGCAGCTGTACGTGACTGGAAAAACTGCCCAACCATGACAAATGTTCTTCTTTTAAATTGACGGCAGCAAATGTCTAAGTGTCTCTTCAGCCCATGGTAGCCCAAGCAGCTATACCACATTTCCCTAATCAGCTCATCTTGTCACCTTTTAGATGAGTTCACATCTGCAATCTCTCTCCTCTTTCTCCTCCTTCTCTCGACAATCTTCCTTATTTTCTTCCTCTTCCTCATTTTCAGCTGAAAGCTTTGCTTCCCATTTCACAACAAAAGTTGAAGCAACAGAAAAGAAATGCCACACAAAGCCACCGCCACATCCACCCACCCACCTACATCTGTGCTCAAATAATTTGCCTTCCATTCTACAACTCTGGATGGACAGTCTATGGTCTAATCTATGGCCAACTTGTCCACCATGTTCCCCTCCTTTTCACCTCCTCCAGGACACCATTATCCCCTTTATCTCATACACCATTATTTTGCCTCCTCTATGGGATCAGTCCCATACACGCTGCAATATCCCCACTGTTACACACACACACACACACACACACACACACCATGTCTCTTCCTCCTCCTACAGCAAAAATCCTTAAGAGTTTTTAATAAATTGATGATCTCCACTTCCTCTCCTCTCATGCTCTCTTCTCCACACTCCAATCAGGCTCTTCCCTGACCATTCTACTGAAACAGTCCTTATTAAAGTCAGCAACCTCCACATGGTTAAGCTCAGTGGTCACAGTCTTCTTGGTGATCTACCAACATTTTCTGCTGTTCATTTCTGCCCTCTTGAAACACTTAACTTGGCTTATAGGGCATGACTTCCTACTGGTTCTCTTCTGAACTCACTGGCATCTCCTTTGTAGTGTCCACTGAGCATCATCCTCACATACCTGACCTCTGGATGTTGGAGTGCCCCGGGACACAGTCCTCTGACCTCTTTTATTTTCAGGCTACATTCACTTCCTACGTGAACTTAGCTTCCAATGTTACTATAAGCCAGGAACTCCCAAAGTGACATCTCCAGCCAGACCTCTCTTCTGAATTCCAGCCCCCTAAATATGTCTGTTGGACATCTCACATAACCCATGGATCATAGTAGTTCTGTGTTTGGCCTCCAGAATCCATCTATGAGGGCAGACCAGCTCTTCCACTTAGTAGACATACATGGAGAAACATGTGGACATGTGAAGCCTGAGTTCTATTCTTAGAAAGGCTGCCCTGCAAGGTTGACCCCGGTTGGCATCTGGGAACTTAAACTTCAAAAGGGTTCCCTCCATTTCCAAAACTGATAAGAGTGGCTCCTTGTGCCTCGTCTGTGCAAACAATATGATTTATGCTGAACCCCTTCTTTCCTCTGGGAGTTGGAATTTTGATACAGGCTGGGCAGAGGCTGCCTATGTGACCAGCCTCCATACAAAACCTGGGCACAGAGTCTCTAACGAGCTTCCCTGGTAGTCATTTTTCGCATGTGTTGTCACAACTGGTTGCTGGGGAAATTAAGTACCTCCCGGTGACTGCCCTGGGAGACAACTCTTGAAAGCTTGTGCCTGGTTTCCCTTGACCTCGCCTTTTCCCTTTGTTCATGTGCTTTGTGTCTTTGCACTGTAATAAGTCACAGCCATAGCTATGACTACATGCTGAGTCCTGTGAGAGAGTTGTTCTAGCAAATCATTGGACCTGGGGGCAGTCTCGGAGATGCCCAGCACACAGGTATCTCTGGACAAGTCACTTCATCTTTCTGTGCTTTGGCTTCCTCATCTGTAAATTGGAATAATAATGGCATCCAACTCATAGGGCTGTTGGGAGGATTAAGTGAGTTAATACACATAAAGAACTTAGAACAGTGCCTGGCTCATGGTAAATGCCCAATAAATATTATATTATCTCAAACACAAATGTCCAAGAATGTACAGTTAGGTAATACAGGACCTGGGGTAAGAACCTGAATATTCCTGACTTTTGTATCTGACTGTGAAAGTTATACTTTTGTCATTTCTCAAACATTTAAGTTACTTGGGACTCTACATTTACATACATTCACCTGTCTGAAATAACTCAATTCTGTAAGTCATGTATTGGTTTACCTATAGAATCCCAAGCTCATCAGTTTGTTTTCCTGAATAGCCACATATTTATATGATAAATTCACTCTATCTACACTAATAAAAGACAAAGATGCTAATTGACTGTACCGTTGCTACTTCCCAAGCCACACCCACCAGCCAATCGGAGTGACTATATGCAAATTAACCCAACCAAGATGGCGGCCGGCAGCCACGGAGCTGGAGCAAGCAGGAGGCTTGGTTGCCCTGGCAATGGAGAAAGCCAAGCTTCCTGCCGGCCCTGAGCCGGCTGTGGCCTCAGCTCATGGCAACAAAATTTCAATTATAGAAGACAAATAAATCCCAGATACCTGCTTCCAGCCAGCCTCCACTGGGAGCTTGGGTGGCTGGGGGCCGTGGCCAGCCTGCAAACAGCCATCAGCCCCTCACCCAGGATGGCCACACTCTCATGGGGTGAGGGTCCCCACTTCGGGGGCTTAGCCAGCCTGAAAACAGCCCTCAGCCCCTCACCCAGGCTGGCCAGGCACTCCTACATAATAAAAGGGTAATATGCAAATTGACCCTAACAGCAGAATGACTGGGAATGACTGGTTACTATGACACACACTGACCACCAGGGGGCAGACGCTCAATGCAGGAGCTGCCCCCTGGTGGTCAGTGCACTCCCACAGGGGGAGCTCTGCTCAGCCACAAGCCAGCTGACGACTGCCAGTACAGCGGTGGTGGTGGGAGCCTCTCCCGCCTCCTCAGCAGCACTAATGATGTCCGACTGCAGCTTAGGCCTGCTCCCCGCTGACAAGTGGACATCCCCCGAGGGCTCCCGGGCTGCCAGAGGGATGTCTGACTGCCAGCTTAGGCCCAATCCCCCAGGGAGCAGGCCTAAGCCAGCAGGTGGTCATCCCCCGAGGGGTCCCAGACTGCAAGAGGGCACGGGCCAGGCTGAGGGACCCCCCAAGTGCACAAATTTTTGTGCACCGGGCCTCTAGTTAGAATATAAGTGCAAGTCATGTTATTGACTATGATTTATTGGACATTTTTCTTCTACAGAGCATTGTACTGTTGACAAAGTTCAGAGGTACTTGTTTAAAAGATTTCAGCAGAGTCTTCAGTTTCTCTGACTAAGCATTTGTGAAGACTACCCCATGCAAAGCTCTGTAAACCCACAATGTTGCTGAGAAAAGTCATTCACTAGTTTAGAAAGTGACCATCATTGACCTTGCTACTTAGCAATAGGAGCTACCCACCCGGCAGCAAACAGCTTCCTCCAGACATCAGGAAATTCTAGACAGGACTTCTAGCTCACGTATCAGAGAGAAAGATAGGGAGGGAGGGAGGCTCATTAATCTTGATTAAGCTTGCCTCAGTGTACCCCACATTGTCTCTCTCAGGTGTTTCTCCAAAACCTCCCATTTTGTTGGCCAAGGCCAGGCATGTCACAGTTTACACAACCCATCTACTCACTTCTTTGTATGAAACATTTGAGAGTATTTACTCTGTGACTCAACTCTCCCTGGCACTTTTCTGTAATTGAGGAAGCAGGCTGACCAGATTCTAAAACTTATTCTTTAGGGAAATATTATCCATGTGG
Organism: Myotis lucifugus; assembly: GCF_000147115.1. Classification (NCBI taxonomy): domain Eukaryota; kingdom Metazoa; phylum Chordata; class Mammalia; order Chiroptera; family Vespertilionidae; genus Myotis; species Myotis lucifugus. The sequence goes on along the minus strand of NW_005871059.1, from coordinate 11,119,720 downwards.
TCATTTGTACCTGCCTTTCAAATAAGGAATTCCAAGCTATGAGTTTTCCTTCACCTGAGTTCCTCTGTGTTAGGCAGGTGGCTGGGTGCACAGAATCAATGTTGGAGCCTTTCAGTTATTTTTATGGTCAGTAGAGGGCACCTGGGAGGTGAGGAAAGGAGTTCAGGTGTCAACCTGAGGACAAACTTGTTTATAGAACATCATGATTATCTCCAGAAGTAAGATGCTACTGAAGTTTGAGTTTAGACTATAATAGTATTTTTTTTTAATTTTTATTTATTGGTTTTAGGGAGAGAGAGAAATGTCAATTCGTTGTTCCATCCACTTGTGCATTCATGGTTGACTCCTGTATGTGCCCTGACTGGGGATCGAACCCCTAACCTAGACTATAATGTTTTGAGTAACGAATCAAAGATAAGTTTGTACTGGTTCTAGCAGGTCCTGATTCCTGCCCTTTTCCACTTCCATCTAGTCTCAACATTGCAGCCAATGATCCTTTACAAACATAAGTCAGAACGGGTCACATCTGTGTTCAGACCTTTACAATGGCTCATATTCTGCATAAAAACAACAAGGCCCTGGGTGGCCTACAAGCCCCTGCATGACTTGCCCCTACTTATTCTCTGATCTCAACTCTGTCCTGCTCGCCCTGCTGCAGCCCATGCTGCTCCTCAGACACATCAGGCATGTCCCCGTCTTGGGTTTTGTTCTAGCTGTTACCCGTCCCAGATCTCCTTCCTCAATACACACATGGTGGCCCCTGGCTTCTTACAGTCGGTGCTCAACCCCTGGCACCGCTGATTCCCTTCACCCTGCTTTACTGTTCTCCACAGCACTTATCACCTCCCGACACGCTATTTATTTATTCTATGGTTATTTCTTTTCACTCTTCCTCACCAGAATCTCAGCCCTGAGAGGGAAGGACGTCGCCTGTTTTGTTCATTGCCTAATCCCCAGAACCTAGAACAGTTTAGGGTCCCTGGTAGTGGATACTCAAACACTCAATGTTGTCCCTGTTTCAAAGTGATCTCATAGTCACAAATGGATTTCCAAGCATTTAGTACCCAGAACAGAGTCTGAAATAAGTCAGTGAAAAAGCCAGAGGAATATAGACATCCCTTGAGAATGACTTTGTATATAGAACCGTGAATATCTCTCAACACTGAGTTGGTAACTGAGTGTTAAAGGATCCTGACATTACTTCAATAGGAAGCTGCAAATCTAGAGGTACAGCTTTATGGAGGCACTCAGGTGCTGATATTAGAATTGCCCAGCGCTAATTTTTTTTTGTCAGTTAAATTAGTTTACCTGAAAACTGGAAAATCCAGCTCACATTTCAGTTAAGGTCAAGGATGCATATGAGTAGCACAGGTTTAAAATATCCTCTCCCATCATTCCCATATTTTTCAGCTGAAGGTCTTTGATCTTTGTTTCAGAAGGATGATAGTCATTACTGTAATGTGAACATGACTTTGAGGCTAGATTTTGGTAGGGAGAGGGAGCGGGACGGAAAGAACTGGAGAAGTAGACATCTAGTTCAACGATTCTGTCTGGTTCAGTGAGCATTCACTACTCACGTTGAGTGCATCAGACAGGACGCCAGGCACAGGGATAGATTAGAAATGAGATGTGAGAATGAACATGAGGAGGTCACGTTGATGTGCTGGGGTCAGTGCTGTGAGAGTCATACTGCCCTGGATGAGGGGGAGGAACTTCCCTCAGGTGCTGGCCCTGGTGCTCTGGACTGAAAGGTCATGTCCAAAATTGCTTTATTGGCCGAGTCTTTTGCTAAGACGAGCGTAGGCTTTAGAATCAAAAGGACTTGGGTTTGAATGTAGGTTTCATCAATCATTAGCTGGGCAACCTTGGGCAGTTTATTGAATTATCCTGAGTTCATGTTCCTCGTCTTTAAAATGGGGATGATTGACACTCAACCTTATAAGCAGAGAAGAGTACAGCATGCGCATTAAGACTGCACCTTGAGTAGCTGTGTCGAAATCCCAATTCTGTGATTTAGTAGGCATGTGCCTGCATAAGTTCTTAATGTATTTATAGATGCAAATCAGTAATAGGGATAGTTATATACCACATGATGATTTTTTTAAATTTAAATTAAATTTCAATTTATGTTTTTAGAGCAGTTTATATAAGGTTCACAGCAAGATTGAACTGAAAATACTGAGTCTCCTCACACATGCACAGTCTACCCCACCATCAACATCCCCCAACAGAGTGGTGCACTTGTTAGAATTGGTGAACCACCATTGACACATCATTGTCCCCTGGAGTCCACAGTTCACATTGCGTTTTATTCTTGGTGTTGTACAGTCTATGGGTTTTGATAGATGTATAATGACATGTATCCATCATTAGGGTATCATACAGAATATTTTCATTGCCCTAAAAATCCTCTGTGCTTTGCTTATTCATACCTTCCTCCCTCCAACCAGGCAACCCATGATCATTTTACTGTCTCCACAGTTTTGCCTTTTCCAGAATGTCATGTAATTGGAATCATACAGTATGTGGCCTCTTGAATTGGCTTCTGTCACTTAGTAATATGCATTTAAGTTTCCTCCCTATAACTATCCCTGTTTTCATGGCTTGACAGCTCATTTCTTCTTGCACTGAATAATATTCCATTGGCGGGATATACCACAGTTTATTTTATCCATTCTTCTATTGAGGACATTTTGGTTACTTCCGAGTTTTGACAATCATGGATAAAGCTGCTATAAACATCTACGTGCCGGCTTTTGTGTGAACATAAATTTTTCACTCATTTGGGTAAACACAAAGAAGTACAATTGCTGGATTGTGTAAAAGGATTGGCCACAGGTGAGCATTTATCATCAAATTTAGATCCATCTTCAAACTAATATATACATAGTTACAGTAGGGAAGAGTGAGAAATATTTTTTTATGATTTAAAATGTTTCTTCAGGTTAGCCTTGTAGAAGTAGTTATAATTAATATAATAAGAACTCATACATGTGCTTATTTACATTCTTCCTTTTCTATAATAGCTTATCTCAATTGAAAACTTTCAGATCAAACAGCCAATTAAACTTTCAGTACATCTTCTAAACTAAGAATGTGTTACACATACTTAACACACCACCAATTATATTTGTTGTGTCCTGATTCTTTGAAAATTGGTATACCGTATGTGTTTGAGTGATAAATTTTTATTAACCATAAGATTCAACAAACTAAAATGCTGGTTTTCTGATCATATTAGAAAACCAAGTTTGAAGCCTCCAGTGCATAACAAAGTTGAAGCTGACGACATTATTGTGTCATAGGTAATGATGAGTTCCACTACCTCTTAAGAAAGGAGACCGGGAACTTTCTTGATCTAAAGCAGACAGCATCTGTAGGGGCCTGGGATCCAGAAATTTCAAATCAGCTGATGAGTTTGAGGCCAGAATTTATTCCTTCCCAAAACTATTTTGTTTAAATTAATATGTGTATTATGTATCATGTCATTAAAGGATTTTTCTTCTGAGGTCAAGAATAGCTCTCAACCAAATATAAAGGTTCATAGACACTTACAAAGGACTTACGCATTCCTGTTTCCTCTCCGTCCATCTGTGAACATTAACTAAGCTCAGAAACTGCATTCAAACAAAAGTGTGCCAAGTCCTTGTGAATGGGAGAGTTTCCAAGAAAGTACTAAAAATGCTTATTTAATGAATATATTCCCCTCACGGAACACTAAAACATGGCAATTCATTTATTCATCCATTTATTTAACAATAAGTTTTGCTGTATTTTATTCTTATTGAGATATTTATTGAGGTAACACTATATTTTAGAGTACATAATAAACATTTCAGTTTTACAAATTATGCAAGTATACAAATTATGCTGTATGTGAAACTGTTTAAGTATAGCTGTCCAAGTGCATTTAGAAGAATCCATGACCTCCCTTAAAGTTCTCATCTACTAACTCTACTCTCTTCGGAAAACATGTACTTTAGGGAAAAAAATTGTTTAATAAGTCTATATCACAACTCCCTATTGTTTTTTGAGAAAGTGATTTGTGAAGGAACAAAAGTAAAAACAGTTGCTTCAATTACAGTTGAAACTATTTTTGTCCTTCTCATCCTGGTGCCATACTGCCTCCAGGTGGCGCCAGAGTACCGCAGATTTCTATCAACAAGTAAAGCAAGAGGAAACAAAATTCGTTTTTCTGACGTGGGCGCTGCATGGAGTGTGGTTATGTACATACAGACGCAGATTGTGGCTTGTTCATCTCTGTTTTATTTTTCACCATCATTAAAAATTGCATTTTAATATATTCAATAATCTGGCCTTAACTTTCTGTAAGTACCAGCTTTCACATGCATATTTCTTATCGCCCAAGTTAAAATATGAGCTCCTTGGGGGCAGGTTCCATTTCTCTTTGTGTATTTCCCCAGCTCCTAGCTAAATACAGTAAATGCTCAGGGGTCCTTGATAAGTTTTAAAACAATGCAGAAAAATGATGCATCACAATTTAAAACTGAAAAGCCAGGGGCTTCTGTGATTATTGAAACTCCAGCAGAGTGAAAAATGGCAAAAGTTACTTAATGAATTTGAAATGTGTAAATCGAATTGTGCAATTTAAAATGCCCTTGATGTGGTGGTGGTCATTGTATTTAATTTCAAAATGCTATTTTTACAGCAATAATCTCTCCCCAGCGCTTCTAGGAGTTCACTTTCCAGTTGACAGCAGAAATCCAGAGTATGTACATCTGCGCGTTATACCCCAACAGTGTGCAGTGCAGAGCAGATCCTCTGTACTGAGTAGATGGATGAGTGATAAGAAAGTCTTCAGCCCTAGCTGGTTTGGCTCAGTGAACACATTGTATGCGGGAAACGTATTTACACGTTTTATGTTGACTGTAAGCAGTAGAGCTACCTGTTAGCGTGCGATAAAAACTACCCGCAAACAATGTGTGAATAGAGCATTGGTTGGCCTGTGGACTGAAGGGTCCCAGGTTCGATTATGGTCAAGGGCACATGCCCCGGTTGCAGGCTCAATCCCTAGTAGGGGGCGTGCAGGAGGCAACCCAGTCAATGATTCTCTCTCATCATTGATGTTTCTATCTTTCTCACTTCCTCTCTGAAAGAAATAAAAAAAAATTTTTTTAAAAAAGAAAGTCTCCAATGTCAGTTTCAATTAGGAAGTGGTCTTTTTAAAAATATATTTTTATATGATCAATTTTTTAAATTTATTTTTATTGAATTTATTGGGGTGACATCAGTTAATAAAATTTTGTATATTTCAGGGGTATAATTCTATAATACATCATCATGTGTTGTGTCTCCTTCCATCACCATTTACCCTCTCCCTTTATCCTCTCTTACCTCCCCCCACCCCCTTGCCCTCTGGTAATCACCATACTATTGTCTGTATATGAGGCTGCTTTTTTTGTTTGTTTTTGCTTAATCCCTTCACCTTTTCCATCCAGCCTCCTGTCTCCTCCCCTCTGACAGCCGTCAATCTGTTCTCTGTATCTAAGAATCTGTCTCTATTTTGTTTTAGTTTCTTTTGTTCATTATATTCCACATATTAGTGAAATCATATGGTATTTGTCTTTCTGTGACTGGCTTATTTCACTTAGCATAATACTCTTCAGGTCCATCCACGCTGTCACAAAAGGTAAGATTTCCTTCTTTTTTTATGGCCAAGTAGTATTCCAGTATGTAAATGTACCGCAGCTTTTTTATCCACTCATCTACTGGACAATTAGGCTACTTTTAAATCTTGCCTATTGTGAATAAAACTGCAATGAACATAGGGATGTATATATTTTCTTGAATTAGTATTTCAGGTTTATTTGGATATATTCCCAGAATTAGAATTGCTGAGTCATAAGGCAGTTCCATTTTTAATATTTTGAGTTAAATCCATACTACTTTCCACAGTGACTGTACCAGTCTGCAGGAAGTTGTAAGCCTTTAAACAAGTTGCCAAGTGTGTTTCCTTACGCATTGTTATATACACAAATCTATTTATTTATATTTCCAAAATTTTTTCTTACATTACCTAATGTCTCTCTCTATATAGATCACATTTACCCAAAAGTTTCACACTTTTTTCTTTCAAGTGGTTCATATCTTCTCATAGGTCATATAATTAATGAGACTTTGGAAAAATTCAGGACTACATTTCAAAGAATAATTTTTGCTGTATATGAGTGTATTACAAAAATTTCACAGTTTAACAAATTATGCAAACACAAATTACACTATATGTGAAACTGTATTTAAACATATTATATCTGACCAAGCGCATTTACAATGATTGATGACATATTCCTTTATGTTGGACATGTTCTCTTAACTCATTAAATCCCTAAAAGATGATTCGCTACTGGCCAGCTAGGGTGGGGAAGGGCGTGGGGTTAATCATTTAATAAACTATGAATCAGACTCTGGGCTCAAGTTAGCTGAGCTTTTCTTTCCATAGCACACTGAGATTTAAGCTGTATTCAGCAAATATGGATGCAGCTGCCTTCAAATATTAAATGCTTATCCTCTGGGATGGAGCCTTAAGAAGCACTGCTGACCAACGGTGCTTCTTGGTCACACAGGTTCAAAACCGAATGAGTAAAGTTTCCATGAGATTTGGGAGGGGTGGGGATGCAATGATGGAGTGCTTTAGATGTGAAATTGCATTGGGTGGGGCTATGGGAAGGCATTGGTGGCTCCTGGAGAGAAATGCATCATAAATGAGAGAAATGAATAGGCTATTGAGTCATCCTGCCTTCAAATATTGAAACACTATTCTTATTTTGGTTATTTCAGGAAATCCCTGAACAATGCAGTTAAATTCAGATAAACTCATATAAAAGGATATATAGAATATATTCTCTAACCAGCCTTTCTTCCTGTTTAATTTGATATTTTAATATTAATTATACCGTCTTTTAGTATTGTTTTATAGTCTTGATTTTGAAGAAAAATAAGTCTTGCTTGAAATGAAGACAGTTTCACGGAGTTTTTCAAAAGGCACCTCTCCCACAAATCCTGCTCCTCCCCAAGCAAGGATATTACAAACATGAGAATAAATGGTGTTGAAAATGCTGGGGAAAGACAGGCGCCTATGGTGGAGGGACTTGGTTAATTAGAGCACAGCTCCTTAAGTAGGAGTGACGGGTGAGGTCATCTGTGTACTGTGGGCACTTCCTCCAGAATATGTGGTTTTCCTTTAAGATTCAGGGTCACTGAAAGCCTGATTAGTAAAAATATGTATTCTTTACCTGAGAGAATTTTTAAATGGATCATTAGGATGCAAGTGCGAATACAGAGGTTTCTAGGGAGCCCAGACCTCACCGTAGCTTTCTTCCTGCCGTAGCCTCTTGTGTTGTCTTTGATATCAATCCCAGCCTTTCCCACCCTCCCCCTTTCTCAGTGAGCACAGACAGTGGGTCTCAGACATTTGGACGCACTTGTCAAAGAAGCCCATGACTGGGCCCACCTGAGACTTCTGAAGGGGAAGCTCTGGGCGTGGGGCTGGGATCTCCATTTTGAAGAAGCCACAGGCTCTCTTCCCACGGCTAAGTACCAGTGAGAGCAGCAGCCTGTTTTTCCTCCTACTCTCATTCCTCTGTCAACTGCCCTTGACAAAGGAGGGAGTGATTTATCAGGGTGCTTCTCAAATGTTACTGCGAACTGAATCACTGGGGAATCACTGGTTTCATTGGTCTGGGGTGGGGCCTAAAGCTTCTGCATTTCCAACAAGCTCCCGGGTGGTGCTGATGCCACTGGTCCTCAGACTATGCTTTGAGTAACAAGGATCTAGGGCAAGAAATCTGTGACCTTTTACAGAATTTGGCCCAAGCCTCCCCCCACCCCCTGCCCACTACTACCTCCACTCCCTACCCTACCTCACCCCCATCGTCCCACTGAAGAAAACCTCATCCTACCTAATGTAACACTGAAATATGTCCCTACTTGGACTTTTTAAAATTGTGGATTTGCTTATTGGGCAATAAACTCTGAAGGCTGAACAGGCATTTTTCAGGACACAACGGTAATCAAATAAAACTTGCAGCAAAATGAGCTATCATTTCACAATGTCTCATCAATAACACACCACATGGCAATTAGGCCACACCATTGCCATAATTAATATTGCTTTTACTCACATCACACCTATAGATTTCCTCTTCTCATTTGGTCATTTTTCTCCCGATACACAATCATGTTCTCACTCACCTGATGATGTAAGTTTAAACCAGAGTGTGGATGATTTTGTGATGGCATTTTGTTTTTGGCATGCAAATGGTTTAGGAAAATAGAGGTGTTTGGAAGGTAAATTATTAAAGAGAAGAAAACAGTCTGAGAAAGTTAAAATTGAAACTTCCCAGATTCACAATTTCGTGTTGACTTTTCCCTCATGAGTGCCATTGAATGACAAAGCTACTTCCACGATAAATGGCGAACTGGAACGTCTTCAGAAAGCAGATTTTGACACTGCTGCCAACAGAGAGTGGGGAAACACCCATATAAAAGAAACTCTGCCCAAGCATATTTAATGTCTCACATGGATGATTAGGGTTGGGAGGTAAAGAAGGAGAAAAATGACCACAGAAACAAAACCTGTAGGTTCTGCCTAGACCTACAGTGGATGGAGGGATGAAAGGATGCAGGCCCATCACTGCAAGGGAAGGGCACTGTCAAGTAAAACCAAAGAAAATTTTAAAAAATGGTAACCTTCATTTTATTGATAATATTTTCTTCCCAAGATTTCATTTTAGCAACCTACTCTGGCCAGAAGATGAGAACAAGAAGAAATGAATGGTTTATCCAGTTGAAGGGTAGCATTTATGAGATGCTGTTATTACCATACACTAGGCTCTACTCCTGGTGACCCTATGAATGAGTGAGGTCCCCCATGCCCTGTCCTCAGCAGCCTGCTCAGCTCCTGTAGACTCGTGCCTGTGGCTTCTTTTATGGAATCAATCCATCACATATTTGCTCTTCCTCTTTCCCTGCAGCCTTCTATTTTCCCAGCATTATTATCTTTTCCAAAGAGCCCTGCCTTCTCATGATGAGCCCGAAGTAGGACAGTTCCCATTTTTGTCATTGTTGTCTCCAGTGATGTTTCAGGCTTCATTTGCTCTAGGACCCCCTCGTTCTGGCATTCCAGGGTATCCATAGAGCTCTTCTCTAACACCATATTGCAAATAAATCGTTTTTTCTATTAACCTTCTTCACTATTCAACTTTTGCATCTATATATATAGTAATTGGGAATATGCCACCTTAGCATATTGTTTGTTTTGAGTTAAAGGCAAATAAGAAAAAGCCGATACAAGAGAAGTTCTCTGCCCTCCCCATGTGCCTAAAAGTAGGACATAAACGTATAAAGGTGTCTCCCATCTCCTCCCTACAAGCCGTACAGACATTAATCACCAGAGACAACTCTAGATCCTTATCAGCTCAGAGACAGCATCACGGGAACCGACATAACAAACTGTATTAACTAGTGCTTATCCGCCATTAGTTCTCCCATAAATTTACCTCCTGGCAATTTGCTGCTCAGAAACTCAAAGTCCTTTTTCTTGGTCTTTCATGTCTCTGCAAATTTAATGTTCTTTTGTTGAGATGCTCTACAAGCCCCAGTTCTAACACCCCTTTGAGTTACTCATCTGAGTGCTCTCAGGCTGCACATGGTAATAAACATGTTCATCTGTCTTTTCTTTGTCTGGTTTATGGCCCCAACCAGAGAACCTAACATGAGCAGAGGAGAAAGATTTTTTTCTTCCCCTACACAGCTGACTAATGAGAAAGTTAACATGAAATTTAACTAATATAAGATACTAGAGGCCCAGTGCACAAAAATTTGTGCACTGGCAGGGGGGGGTGTCCCTCAGCCCCACTTGTGCCCTCTCGCAGTCTGGGACCCCTCGGGAGATAAACGACCTGCTGGCTTAGGCCTGCTCCGGCAGAGGGCAGGCCCAATCCCTAGGTGCAGCCCCTGGTCGGGCTCAGAGCAGGGCTGATTGGGGAGTTGGGGCACCGCCCCCTGTCATGCACAGAGCAGGGCGGATCAGGAGGTTGCGATGCCACCCTCAGTCACGCTCAGGGTAGGGCCGATTGGGGGGTTGGGGCGCCCCCCCTGTCACACTCAAGGCAGGGTCGATGGGGAGGTTGCGGCGCCACCCCCTGTCATGCACAGAGCAGGGCCGATCAGGGGGTTGGGGCGCTGCCCCTGTCACGCACAGAGCAGGGCCGATCAGGGGGTTGCCGTGCAACCCTCAGTCACGCCCATGGTAGGGCCAATTGGGGGGTTGCGGCGCACCCCCTGTCATGCACAGAGCAGGGCAGATCAGGGGGTTGGGGCACTCCTACCTGTCACACTCAGGGCAGGGCTGATGGGGAGGTTGCGGCTCCACCCCGTCACACACAGAGCAGGGCCCATGGGGGGGGGGGAAGGTTGGGGCGCCACACCCTGTCACACACAGAGCAGGGCCGATCAGGGGGTTAGGGAGCTCCCCCCTATCAGGCACAGAGCAGGGCCGATCAGGGGGTTGGGGCGCCTTCCCCTGTCATGAACAGAGCAGGGCGGATAGGGAGGTTGTGGCCCCGCCCCCTGTCACACACAGAGCCGCAGGGTGATCAGGGGATTTGGGCGCTGCCCCCTGACACACTGCTCCCGGTGCTGGGAGGCCTCGAGGCTCCACTGATCCCGGGTTCGGGAGGCCTTGCGGCTCCACTGATCCCAGTGCTGGGAGGCATATTACCCTTTTACTATATAGTATAGAGGCCTGGTGCACGGGTGGGGGCCAGCTGGTTTGCCCTGAAGGGTGTCCCGGATCAGGGTGGGGGTCCCGCTTGGGTGCCTGGCCAGCCTGGATGAGGGGATGATGGCTGTTTGCAGCTGGTCACACACCCTTCAGGGTGGAGGTCCCCACTGGGGTGCCTGGCCAGTCTGGGTGAGGGGCTGAGGGCCGTTTTCAGGCTGGTGGGTGACTGAAGCTCCCAACCTCTCCTTTTTTACTTTTTTTTTTATTCTGGGATTTATTTACCTTCTATGCCTGTCACTGGAGCTGAGAGCCAGCTTTAACTCTGAGGCTCGGCTCTAGCTCTGAGACCTCGGCTGCTGAAAGCAGGTTTCTGGGCTTTGTTTACCTTCTGTATTTGAAACTTTGTTGCGACTCCAGCTCTGAGATCCCGGCTGACTGAAAGCAGGTTTCTGGGGATTGTTTACCTTCTATATTTGCAACAATGTTTCTTAGAGAGCAGCTGAGAGCCCAGCAGCGGCAGGCAGGGAACATTGGCTTCCTCCATCACTGGAGCAAGCAAGCCTCCTGTTCGCTTCAGCTACCTGGCTGCCGGCCGCCATCTTGGTTGGCAGTTAATTTGCATATCTCGCTAATTAGCCAATGGGAAGGGTAGCGAAGTTATGGTTAATTACCATGTTTCTCTATTATTAGATAGGATTCTTTCGGAGAAATTAATGGAGACTGTCACAGTACAAAAGCATTGCTAAAATACACCCAGAGATAATAGCTCAAATGTGTTTCATTTTGTTACAGAGAACAGAAAGGCTGGGGGGGCGGGGAAGGGGAGCTCAGAAACAATAAAAAAATGGAATCATAAATTAATGGTATTTGATGGTGCCCAGACAAAATAGAAAGGACATGTTTCCCTGGGGGCCCCTCTCGAAACAGGCTGTTAATTGGTCAGTTCTTGGCCTTCTGCCTACACACTGATGAGAGGGTGGTGATAACATTCACAAGGCACTAGGAACCATTCATTAAAGCGTTAAGACCTCATATTAGAAACTTCCCTCACATCCATAATTTAGCCAGTGTCTGGATCTATTCCATTATTGTCACAAAAACATTCTTTAGAAGTCTCTACTTAAAATTTCCACCCTGCACAGTATATAGGGTGTCCCGAAAAAATGTATACACACGCTTTGAATAATTATAAAGGCAGTGTTTCTTAGAATACATCTCATTTTCAAAATTGAGCTATCGGCTGTTAAAGTGTGTATACATTTTGGGGGGACACCCTGTATTTTAATTCATACGTTTATTATTTTTCATTCTTCCTAATCACAATATGTTTTCAGATAAGAAAAAATATTTGAAGAGGAATTTCCTCTTGCTATTCAGGGTGGTGTTTGAGCAACAAAACTTAGAAATCTATGTAGAGCATTTGAAATCATCTCCTGTGGCAGCCCAGCTCCCCCAAAGAGCCCAAGTCTGCACCTGAAGTGGGACAGTTGGACTGCCCCAGTCCTGAACCAGGAATAGATCCTGCTAAGACCCCCCATCTCGATTGCATGCCATGAAGAACAGCCCTCCAGCATCCTTCTGCCTCCTTTGGCAACAACCACCATTGAGTGTTCCTTATGGTCCCCGCATCACTTTTTGAAGAGAGCACTTCCTGGCTTCATGGGTCCTCTCTGTCCCTGGAATTTCCAGGTTACCATGGGGCATTGTAAGTTTGCTGAATCCAAGTTTCTCCACCCAGATCTGTACATCACATAGTGCTGGTTTCATTTAACTGAACGCTGCAGTCTACTACACCCACGGAAGATGACCAATGTGACCTGTGAAAGAGGAATGAATGGGCATTTTGTAGTGTGTCTATGATGCAGAAGAGTCATTCTGAGTTGTTCTTCCACTGTGATAGTACGATAATGTGCTTGGAAACACAGGTTCTGGAGATGGACTACCTGGGTTTGAATCCATTTACTTACTGGGGGACATTAGGAAAGCTACAAAACCTCTCTATTCTAGTATTCTACCTATAAATTGACTGGGAAATATATATAGTGTGATGTGTAGTAGCTATAGTGAAACTACCCTAGGATGGGGTGGGGCCCACTTTGCTCAAATCAGATCCAGCCAAGGGAGTCAGACCTAGCAAATTACACCACAGACAATTAGGTCTCTAAACAAGAAATTATAGTCTCAGGAGGGGGTAATTAAGGTTCCTAATTGCACAACACCGTTCAGAGCCGCCCTCCCCTCTTCAATGAATTAGCATGCCTCTGTCAATCCAGCCTAAAGGTATACTGAAAGAGATTTGGCTGGATTTAAAAGAAATCAAGTAGTATGCAAAGAAACTCGATGACAGCTAAAAATGCAACTAGAGTTCTCCTCTGTCTTCTGTACTTCACTGTAGCCCAGGGTCACCATGCAGGGATGCTAACCCACAGGCTGGAATAGGCAAACAGAGGAACCCAAGATGCTCTTTGCTAGGAAACTATAGGCCATGAGCTTATTGTGGCCAGTACAGTAGTTCTAAACCTGGCTGCCCATTGGAAACATCTGAGGGGTTGTTTAAACCACCACAGTGGTATGCTTGTAAGCCAGTCCTTGGGGAAGGGCTGATATGTGATTTGCACTATTTGCCTGTTGCTATCGGGAAAATGCTACAGGTGGCCGACTTTAAATCACCAACATCATGTCACTGAAGACAGAGGTGGGAAGAGAAGCCCTGCGGGGACCACCCAGCTCCGCCACCGAAGCAACTGGGCCTCACTGGGGATTTTAAGTGGGGAAGGGCGAGGCCTGAGCAGGGGGGCGTGGGAAACCAAGCCCAGGTGATTCTAATGTGCAGCCATGTTTGAGAGCCCCGGACCTGTCCACGTGGCTGGCTGGCTGCTTCTGCTAACATCTTTTGACCATCTGCTTACCAGTGACAGGTCAGTGCATTACTTTTAAAATACTGTCACCAGCCCTAGCCGGTTTGGTTAGGTAGATAGAGCGTAGGTCTGGGGTCCCGGTTCGATTCTGGTCAAGGGCAGGATTGCAGGATCCTCCCCGGCCCGGCCTGGTCGGGGCTCCTGCAGGAGGCAACCAATTGATGTGTTTCTCTCTCATCGATGTTTCTCTGTCTTTCCCTCTCTCTCCCACTCTCGCTAAAAATCAATGGAAATATATCCTTGGGTGAGGATTAAAGTAAAATACTGTCGCCAGGTTAGATAATGTGCTCAGGGAAGCGTTTCCTGCTCGCACACCTGAGGTGCTCCTTGGAGGTGCGCTGTGGATGTGTCTAAAAGTAGTCTGTTTAGTCAAAAGCAGGTGTTAAATAATGAGTTCGAGGCACGTGCTGGGCCTGCAGGTAGCAGGTTGGCAACCATTTTCTAACTTCAAATGGCGTGTAAACTGGCTTGGTGTCTAGTGCTTCGGCCTGAGGACTGAAGGGTCCCGCTTGGATTCTGGTCAAGGGCACATGCCCGGGTTGTGGGCTCGATCACCAGTGGGGGCGTGCAGGAGGCAGCCAATTAGTGATTCTCTCTCAGGCTTGGTGTATATATCTCTCCCTCTTCCTTCCCCTCTGAAATAAAAAAAAAAGGCATGTAGCGTGGAGAGGGGCGGTGTCAGCAGCAGGTCTGGAGAGGGGGGAGGAGCACAGAGAGGGCTGGGGCTGACCTGCTCCTGGGCTAGCCCCGCAGTCGGCCCACCCCTGCTGCACTCGCTATAGTGGCTGGAACACTAATGCTCTCTCCACGGCCTCCCATGAAGCCAGGTGTGGCAATGAGACGCTTCCACCCGGTGAGAGAGATATAAGCCCAAATCTACTGGACTCCAAAAGGCGTTCTCTTTTTCTATTAAAAAACCGAAGACCACAGCCTGTCTTATTTCTATCTGGACCCCAAGGCTGCCACAGCCATTTTGTAACCATGAGTTAAAAATGCCAAAAGGATCACAGTTACAGTCGCTCTGGCCTCTTTTAGTCGCTAAACTAATACCAGAGGCTTTCGCTATATGTAGATAGGCTTGTATGTCACGTTTTCTCTGATGAGCGGCCGAATGTAAGCTAAACTGCCGAACTCGTACCACTACTACGTACCCACACTAGAATAAGTAATGACTGAGCTAAATCTTAGAGGATGAGACAAGCCAGTAATGGGGGAGGAATGGGGATGAAGGGGTTCTAAACGGAAGAACAGTATGGGCTGATACCTACAGGCACCAAAGGGCAGGGCTGACAGGAGCTCAGGGCATAGCTAACATCTGAGGCTGAGAGGAGGTACAGCTGCGGAAGCAGGCACACACCAGCTCCTCAAGCATCCTTTGTGGTAACTAAAGGAATTAGAACTTGATCCTAAAGACAAAGGTACATTTAGGAGAATTTTAGGCTGAAAAGGTTCATGATCAAATTTATATTTTAAAAGGATAATAGGCCCTTTAATGTGAGATGTTACTCCTAGAAATTTTTTTATTCAAATCCTTCTAATTTTATGATAGGGAAAAATCAGAAACCATCCAAATGTCACCAATAGGACATGGTAAAATAAATTATGATATTACCCTATGATGAGACTTTTTTGCAACCACATTTTTAGGGAACGTGTTATTATACAGTGACATAATAATGAAGAAAAATGCACAGTATAAAACGTCCTTTTTTCAGGAAAAAAAACATGGAGGGAAAGTCTAGAAAAAAATTATGAAATAATAATAGCAGTTCTTGGTAGGTAGTAAAAATGCCACCGATTTTTATTTTCTTCTTTTATAATTTTTATTTTCCAAAATTTCTGTGTAAGCATTTTTATAAACAGGGGTAAACTGCTACCTAAAATGTAAGACTGGCTGGCATCTAGAGGGGGCCAGACCAAAAGCAGAAAAATCGGTTAGTTGGAATTAAGTGTCTATTTGGTCTCTGAGTCTTTGTGCTGGGCAACTCAAAGTTGGAAAGCAGTGTTCCAGGAAATTCTCTGGCCGTGGTCAGAATAAGTCATGGCCAACCAGTCATGAGAAAGCAGAAACTATGACTAGGCAGATCAGTGATGTACGAGAAAGGTGTGCAAAGGTGAGGGGAAAAGTGACAGGTAAACAGAGCAAACCCTGGAAAATGGCAGACCTGCACAATGGAGTTAATTAGAGTGACGTCTCAGGAACTCCAGCTAGTAGTTGCCTTAACAGATCCTGGCTGATCTACCCTTTGGTATTTTTCATTTTGGCTCATCGTCCTATCTTGTTTCTTTATAAGAATAAACCCTAATGCCCCCCTTGCTTTGTACTTTATTTGACTTATGTTATGAAAGTCTCATTTCTTGAAATCAGAAGGGCTGAACCTCAATTGTGATGGACTCATTTACTTATTTATTGAATTGTTTAACACTTATTAATTATTTCATATATTCCACATAACATATTGAAATTGTGCCAGGATCCTATACACTAGAGATAAAAAGATATATGATGCAACACCTGCCCTTACTGATTATTCAGTATTAGCTCTCATGTGATAGATAGAGGATAAATATGAGAGGTAAGTAGAAGGATAGAATAGATATGATTGAACAGGGAGTGTGGGTGACAGAGGGAAGGGCAGGAGGGAAAAATTATGTTTTAGGCTTCTGCCTGGGTCATCGAGAAAATGACAGTGTCATTCTCCATAATAAAAAATGTTCATTAAGGACATCCAGGTCTGGATCCAAATGAAGCTATAGAATGAAATCCTAAATTAAACAGAAATTTAGGGACAATCGGTATTACTAATAATATTTGGATCTGTGGCTTTTCCAATGAGAAGAAGACTAAGAACAAAATTCTTGACAACACTAATATTTAAGGGGAAGCCAGAGAATGAGGTTGCAGAAAATGATAAAGTATCTTTATTCCATGATTAATATGGTTTTTATAAGATTAACCCTGTGGAAAAAATTGATTGGGCTAGCCCTGGCTGGTGTAGCTCAGTTGGTTGCGCTTCATCCCATGCACCAAGAGGTTTTCAGTTCAATTCCTGGTCAGGGCACATGCCCAGGTTGCAGGCTCAATCTTAAGTAGGGGGTGTGCAGGAGGCAGCTGATCAATGTTTCTCTCTCATAGATGTTTTTCTCCCTCTCCTTTCATCTCTCTCTAAAATCAATAAACACATATTTTAAAAATTGATTAGGCTATATAGTTCCTGAAATGGTTCAACATGCTCCTATATGATCAAAACTCCACTTAAAAACCACAGCTTCAAGCTAGCATTTATAAGGCAGACTACCTGGTATTATAATTTCTGAGAGTGAGTCTGGAGTTGAATTTAAGAAAATTAAAGCCTTATCCACGTCATCCCAGTCATACATCTCTATGCTCACATAACCACTCAGACTGAAGTGTAATATAACCAGGTAAAGCTGCTCCAAAAGAGATGGCTAAAGGGGATGGCTGAGACTTGGCATTATTCAGTAGCAGGAGTCAATTCCATTGGGATTACTCATGTTTTAAGACTTGTATCAATAGACACCCAGAGATTCTACAAGATAAGCCAGAATGTATGCTGATGGACCCAACACCTTGTTTATCTTTACCACAAAAGTTAGTCTTTGCTGAGAAGTATGCAGTCAGACGTGCTGGCTTCCTGCCACTCTGTTTGAGATCATAGGGAAGGTGTCATGTGAGGCTGGAGAACAAAAGAACCAGTGTGGCATTGCCAGATCTGTGGACATCAAAGCCTTCCTCTCAGAGTGACCCAACAACAGTAGAACCAGGACTTATTAGAGTTACCAAGAAATGGCACGAGTGATCATTCCTCTCTATTCTCAAGCAAATGGAGAGAAATTGCCTGTTACTTCTCATTACAATTTTAAGTCCTCAAATAATATATGCATATGAACTATTGTAAAAGATGTATTTATAAATCATTTAAAAATGTCAATACACAAGTTGTAAAAAATGTGCATATGTGTATATAGAGATATAGACTTAGATATCTACATATACAGGCATCTCAAACATCTTACCTATTATTTAGCAACTTGCTTATTTTTTACTTAGCATTTTGCCATCCAGAGATGTACCTCTTCTTTTAAATTGCTACGCAATATCGAAATATAATATTTTATTTAATCATTTTTTCTATTGTTTGCCATGTGGTCAGTTCCCAACTCTCTGATACTGAAAATGCTGCTGTGTATAAACTTCCTTTTTCTATGTGTTATTCTGACTTCAAGTGGGTATAGTCAAGAAAGAGCAAATGTTGAAGAAAGCATATTTTATTTTGAGCATAATGAATACTGACAAATTGCCCCAGTCATGTTTCTGTTATATTGCCACTAGCAGTATATGAGAGAACCTTTTTCCCCCCACACACTTTCTCAGCATTTTTTTTTGCCAATGTTTAATATTTTTTATTTTTAGCCCAAAATGACATATCCCTGTTGTTTTAACTTGTATTTCTTTCATCTAGTGTTTGTATGTTTACTAAGATAAAACAGAACCATGCTTGCATATGTGTCTGTGTGTGCGTGCGTGGGAGTTGATGTGGGGAGAAAAGTGTGTGTGCGGTTTGGAGGCCAGGTCTGGAAGGGAGTGGTATCTTAGCTTTGTTCATCTACATTTCCTTGGCCAGAATTCAGTTGCAAATCCTCACAAACTATAAAGGGACAGGGAAAGAGAGTCTTTCATTGTGTCCACGAAGTTTGACCTAGCTTCTGCTGCTAATGAATGCCTAACCTTCCAGCAGCAGTAATGGATGCTGAACCCTCAAGATGGGACCTTTCCTTAAGGAGCCCACCAAGCCTCTTGATGGCAAGCTGATTATCATGGGCCCCTTTGGCCTTGGAAGAAGCAAGGATTCATGATTGTTTGAAGAGAAAATCTGCCATGAGCCTTGAGCATCCCTGCACATTCTTTTTGGGTATATGCCAAGAATACAACGCCCTCATAGCACTTCCCCAGGCCATTTCTCTGGGTAGTATTTGCAGCAATCAGCCTTGAGGAATGAGGTCATGTCTCCCTCCAGGACTAAGAGAAGGTTGCTGTAAGACAACAGGTTCCCCGAGCTGAATGCTCCTCAATTGTGATGCAAATCTACCGGGGCCTTCAATTACACCTCCATGAGACTTGAAGGCAAAGGGAATTGACTTACATCTTGCAGCTTGCTGTGTTGAGAGTGAAAAGTTTTTGTCTCTGATCTAAGAGTCATATGACTTCTGACAGTATCCATAAAATAGTAACAAGTTAATTTATTAGCTTAAAAATAGGATAAGCCCTAGCCGGTTTGGCTCAGTGGATAGAATGTCGGCCTGCAGACTGAAGGGTCCCAGGTTTGTTTCCAGTCAAAGGCAAATGCCTGGGTTGCAGGCTGTATCCCCAGTATGGGGATTGCAGGAGGCAGCCAATCAATGATTCTCATCACTAATGTTTCTATCTCTCTCTCCTTCTCCCTTCCTCTCTGACTTCAATAAAAATATATTTTTTAAAAAATAGGGTAAGATTAAATCCCATACTTGAAAATTCTTACCAGAATTGATACCAACACCAGATATGCATTTATTTTCTCTGCTTTCAGCATCACGAACCAAGAGCAAAGCAAAGAGCTGAATTATTAACTTGATACCCAGTACAACATTGCCTTAGATCAAGGAATCTTTTTAACAGTAAAAGAGGCACAAGAATATAGCTACATGAATACAGTATCCACTGTTCTTACCACGTGCACCATCATTCTAACGCATTTGGCTTAACAGAATGGTAATCTGTTAAAGATTCGGGGCAAGGAGCCAGTTCAGGGTTAAAACCCCAAAGGTTTTGGGATACTCACTTTCTGGAATGTGGTAGACACACTCAAACAAAGATGGATATAGAGTGCTACATCCCCAATAGTTAGAATGCTTGGGTCCTGGAACCTAATAGTATAAGTAGAATTGGGCCTTCTTACATCTCTCCTGGCATCTCACTTGTAGAATCTATCTTTCCCTTCCTTGTAGCCTTTGGCTCTGCTAGGTTAGTTTCTTTGGGAGAAACCTTTAGGCAGAGGACACAATAATGATTCCATTGAACTTGGAGCGATAACAACCCCAGATCATCTAGCAACTACCAAGTAAAGGAATCATGCTACCATGGAAGTAACTGACTGTGATTAACATGAAGTTCTGGGATTTCTTCTACACACAGGTCAGGAAAGAATATGTTTACAATCTAGGAGGTATATTGGAGCATCTCTTGGTTATTCCACGCCCCAGAGAATGATAAGTGGGCAATTGCAGCTATTATAAGGCAATGGAAGCAAGACAACCTAAACACTCATATCCCTTGAGGATAAAGATCTGGGTCAGCAATCAGGGAAATCGTTCAGGCCAGTTTAATAGAGGTTGAGTAAAAGGGCATTCTGGAATGGATGGTGATGCAAGATGATGAAAATCAATTATGGCCATAGAACCTGTTGCATCTTTAGGAACTATTATTTGTTTCACTGATTTTCCTGCTTTCAGTCTTCTCAGAGACAAAACTGGCTACCACCTTGAAATAGACACTATGACTGATTGACCTTATACTTCCTTTCTTGAAGAATAAGTGAGGAAATATTGTGCACAACTGAATCTGAGTAGTGCATCTCATGGGCTGTATCAAACACTTCTTAGGTGCTACTTTGGATCCTTTGGCCTCATCCGTCTCTGAGAGCTTTACCAAGTTTTTCACATCTATGCATGTGCCCTGACCCATGTCAAGCAGCCACTACCCAACAGTACTTGTCTCATGTCAGTGCCACATACTTTTTGCTTTCTTCCCTCGCTTTCCTGATGAGGCTGAGGCAACAAGCACCAAGAGAACTTCTCAGGGGACCCATGCAATCATGACCCAGAAATTTAGGAGAATTAATGTCCCATAGGACCAATGTGTAATCAATGGTAAAAGTGACCTGAGTGAATAAATTCTTCACAGTCTTCTTTAAGACTGTCTCCACCCCCTAAACCCCATCTACTCCAATAATTGATACTGACAGTGTCACTCACCTGAGGAGAAATCCCAGATGACTTTCCCACCACCCACTGCATCCTCAGTGGCTTGTCTCTGTCTTTGAGCCCCAAATAATTATGGTAATTACATCAGAGCACAATGGTACTTAACAGACTCCAATACTCCACACCTACCAAAGCCCCCTTGGCAAGGCTGGATCAAGCAAGAGAGTTTAGCATTTAAGTCCTTTCCAGCTATGGGGAGTGCTTATAGACTCTCCCCCAAATAGCCAATGTCAATCTTCCCTGAGTCTTCTACATTGTGGGCAGCCATTCAGTATTCTTTTTCTTCCAGCTCTGGCTTTGCTTGATCTTAATTCAGGTTTTCTCTTGGTACACTTGGTTTTGATGGTGAGACAAGGATCCTCCGTGAACTCCCAGGCTCCCTGAGCGATCGGACAGGTAAGGCCTGTAGCACAGCAAGCGCTGCTTCCCAGCCCTGGAGCCAGTGACCCAATCCCATGCAGTGGCCCCACCTAGCACATGGCACCACTCCCTAGGGGCCACTCCTTGTTTCATCTGGAGTGAATACCAGGTACTTCTACTCCTCACGATTTATTTCATGTGGACCATATGAGTGCAGTTCTGAACTTTGCATTTCTTAGTTTAACTCCCTACATGAATCCTAGAGAAATCCTCCTACCCCCATTCCTCTTTGTTTCCCAGAATGAAAACAGTGAAAAAAATGCAGTTAAGTGAAAATGATGCTTTGGGGGAAGAGAGGTGTGAACATAACTTAATTATTATTCTTAGCACAGCACTAAAGGCATCAGAAGGCCTTGAAAAGGTTGGCAGTGACCAGCTCACAGCCCAGGGTCCAATAGAATGGTAAACTTTAAGACTTGCTCCCCCAAAATCTAGTGGGCAACTACCTCTATAATAGTGATTCCCAAGCTAGTAACATTTCAAAAACAAAACAAAACTTTCAGGAATAGCAGGGTTTATTTTATCAAGTATAAGCATTACAAACAAATAAACAAAGACCCTACCATTTAGTCTCACCATTGTTTCTTCAATGAAAGGACAACATGTCCTTTAAAATAACATCTAAAGATAGGAAAAACATAAGTGGAATGGAAGAGAGCCTTTAACCAAATTAACTTCAAGAAAAAAAAAATTCCTGCTTTAAAAAAAGTATTACCTTATGATAATGTGTTTTTAATAACAAAAACTATGAACTCACTAAGAAAACTGTGTTGAAATAACATTGTTAGAATTGGAAGAGCCCCTACAAGTCATCAAGTCCAATTCAGCGCAGTTCAAAAACCCCTGCTACACGCGGCAGCCCTCATTCGGTGCCACTCGGTCTACCTGGCCCCCAAGCTGCTCTCCGCTGTGCCCAGCTCTCCCAAAGTCTCTGATCCCAGCCAATGCCCCTTGCTAGAATCTGAAGTCTCACATAAGAAAAGTACTATCATTTTAGTTTCAACTCAGCATTGGAAGAAGCACAGACCTCATCCCCATGCTCTCCAACCAAACCCTATCCCAAGAAAATCTCTTCCCTCCACCTTGAGCTACAAAATGAAATCTCGTGTGTATCTGGCGAAAAATAGGTATGGGAAAAGGAGAGGGTGTGGAGAAGGAAGAAGGACCCTGGCTCAGCCACCAACATTCCCTGTTGCATATGGGATTTTATGTATTCTCTTTCCACAGAGGATCTCCAGGAGCTGGTTTCATGGGAAAATTAATTTCAAAGGACAAAAGAAAACAAAAAGGAAATGAAGAAAAGTTAGGGTTTTGGCTGGGCGTTTGGAGGGCTAAGGCCAGCCTGGATGGGACTATGTGAGGTAGTGTGTGATGGGGAGAGGCTGTGCCCGGGAGGAGACTGGGGAAGGAGGGCAGAGCTGAGCTGCAAAAGATGTGGTTACTGCCATTTGAAATTTGTCAGCTGACTGACTGACCTCTTTTGCGCTCATGCAGAATTATTTATAAAAACTTGCACTTTTTAAATTTCTGCCATCATTAGCCAGTAGCATGCTTATTCTAAAGCAAGGGTGGGGAATGTCCAGCCTGCAGGCCATATAAGGCCTGTGAAATCCTTTGGTCTGGCCCTGCCAAGGCATTAGGGGTGAGATAATTAAATGCTTGACCAAATACCGCAGGCTAATTTTTAAGTTGATAATTATGTATGGCCCTCGAATGATGTTATAAATATCCAAATGGCCCTTGGCAGAAAAAGGGTTCCCCACCCCGGTTAGAGGATAATTCTGAAACCATTTTTCTATTCTTTCCATAATTTCATGAGACTATTTTTCTTAGCTGAACTATTTATTTCCTTCTGACTTAATTAGCTCTTTTTTGTACCTGTTTGTTCTGCAATCCATTCGCTCACCAGTGCACAACCCAAAAGTCTGAAAACATGGGTTTTGAAAAGAGCCCTTCCTGTGAATCTCATGTCAAAGAAGGAAAAATCGAGCTGTAGAGTGTCTCCTAGAACCCAGCGCTGCATTTGGCCTGACTTAGTGAAACATTATAATGTAAGCCTTGCTTATGGTGCACTAATTTTGAATTCCTGAGTGATGTGGACAGATACAGTGGAGCAAGTTTGAGCAGGTCCATACCACCATTTACCAGTGGGAACAGAAAGTTCCCAGAAGGAAGTCGCTGTTGAAGAAGCATAGCTAAGAGCAGTGCTATTTGGAGAAAGGAAGAAAAAAAGTCTCTGAAAAACTGTCTAAAACCTTCCATGCCCTAGGCTCTCTAGGTCTTGGTCAGTGATAATCCCAGATAACTTCAAATTGGAACCAGCACATTCTATGTGAATGAAAAAAAAAATTTTTTTTTAAACTCTGTCAAGTTTAAAGCGAGAACTTTGCCAAGCTGGGACAGGACATGAGGCCACATTCAGGCGACTTGAAGGACAGTTTCCAGGATAGAAACTTTTCACATATTGTGAGACTCAGATTTGAGTAACCGTGAGCAAGCCACAAACTCAGGGTTTCTTCACATTTCTACTAACTGAGCTGGACAACTCAGAGCGAACTACAATGAGAGATACTGAATGACGTTTTCAAGAGGAAGCAAGTTTTGGCATGAAATTGTTCCTCTAACACATCTATGGCTGTGACCAGTCAGGCAAGAATGTCACCACCGTGCAGCAAGTCATACAGTGGCTTCCCAGCAGGTGCTGGCTTTCAGACACCCATCATTTCAAAATCCTCCACTATTGCTCTTCCTCGCTGTATCTTTTCAATGTGGCTTCCTTGATTTCACTCGTTTAATATTGGAACCATATATTTAAAACACCTATGATAATGGTTTGTGATGGAGCCCTTTAACGAGGTTGAGCTCATTAAAGAACTGAGAGCACTGGGAACTGGCTCAAGAGCAGAGATGTCAAAGACAGCACTAGAGCAAGATAGAGCCGAGCTGGGAAATTATTTTACAAACTTGCAAGAAGTGAGTCCCTCAAGCTTTGCACGCCTGCAGCATTCAAAGGGCAATTTACAAAGAAACAAGATTTGACTTAAAAAAAACAAACAAACAAAAAGGTGGGCCCTCAAAATTAATATCCTAACAAATATCAGATTCAGTTCTGACTCTCAAATAACTCAGTCATGTGGTGGTCACCTTAGAAGAATAGATATCATTCAGAAATGCAAATGGGATGAGACACTTCTATGGAAGGGTCAGTGGATAATGTTAGACACCTGATGGTGAATGCTGGACTCCTTGGACCCTCCAGTTTCCCTCAGAGCCAGCAGTCTGACGAGCCCTGCCTTAAGCTAGAGCTCCTTGGGTTGTCCGCTCTCAGCAAATGTTTTTAGGAACTTCAGAACTGGCTAGATTAGGGCCCCTGAGGCAGATCAAACCACCTCGGAACACACCCAGGCAAGTCGAATCCAGCCTAGGCAGGATTGTAACATGGGGAAGAAACAATATAAAGGAAAATAAGTGCCTCTGATTATACCTGACTCTGCCCAGGTGTGGTGAGCTCAGTATCCATGTAGGGAAGATCTGGATGCTACTCTTGCTGTGGCTTGTCCATGGTCCAGACCCATAAAAAACACAAGGGAAAGAATGGCTGCCTCTCCCTCTTTCTATCTTCCCATTTACAAACCTGCCCTCGTGTCATGAAGCAGAGTTAGAGAGCTCCTGGCATTGCCCCTTTGGGTGGTAAGCGCATAGAAGCCATGAGCAGACAGCACAGGATACCCTGGGCCAGGAGAGGTGCTCAGATTTGGGCGCCAGAGAAGCTTCACTAGCGACGGAGACCGAAACAGATGGTCCCTGAGGCTGCGTGAGGCAGGCTTGTCCACTGTGAAATCGGTCTGCGGTGAATCTCAACCAGGGACACTTTTACCCCCGGGAGACGTTTGGCAGTATCTGGAGTTGCTCAGTTGTCACAACTGGGAGGATGCTCTTGGAGCCCAGGGGGTAGAGGCCTGGGATGCTGCTAAACGTCCTACAGGACTCATCGGGCACAAAGTGTCAATGATGCCGAGGTTGAGACACCCTGCTCTAGAGAATGCCCCCACTCCCACCCTGAGTGAAGGGAGGAAGAGAAGATCACAAAGTCATCACCGGCTCTCAAGGAAGCAGAGCGCTTCCCCAAGAAGTTTGTCAGGGGGTGAGTGCTCCCCAAAGGAGGGAGGTAGTCTTAATGTGGTTGGCTCTGTCCTGGTGGACGCCTTTGCATTGTGCTAGTATCTGCTACTTCAATCCTTATTTATACAGAAAAAATAAGTGGGAAGGAATTCTTGCTGCTCCCCTAGAGAACAATTCTGAAACGACCTTTTTGTTTGTTTGTTTGTTTGTTTGTTTGTTTCAGAGTCAACAGAAAATGGGGCAAGGGTAAATGTCTGTTTTGTCAACTGATACACCCCAAGTTACTGGAATAATATTTAGCACATAAAAGGCATGCAAAATAGATTTATGAAGTAATTAACAGCCTCAGATCAACCCAGAATTCTCCCCAGGCCTCCTCCCCATTGAAGAATTAACAGCTGACATTTATTGTTTATTAAGTGCCAAGAACTGTTCCAAATGCTTATAACATCTAAATTATTTGAATTAGTCCTCACAACCACTTTATGAAGTAGGCACTATTATTATCCCCATTTTACAGATGAGGACAATGAGGCAAAGGACAGTTAAGTAACTTGTCCAAGGTCACATGACTAGTAAGCAGTAGAGCCAGGATTAAAACCCAAGCAGTCTTAGGTAAAGGTGGCGCCATTTTCCCCAGGGAAGACCATATACATGGATTGAGCACTGCTGTGTCTCACATAGCACCAGTGACAAATATCCCTGACAACAGAAAATAGGAAAGTACCCCTTGGCCTAGAATCAAGCCCTGAAATTATGATAAAGATGCAAGTCCAGAAAAGGAAGGAGTTGAAACACCCCCGTGTTCTGGAGGAACTAGAGGAGTCTTTGATGCTGGGAGGTGACAGATGAGTGGGTTAGGAGACAGCAATGATTTGCCCGGCTCCCCACCCAGCTTCCTGCACCTTCAAATTTTACCATCAGCCAGAGTCTCCTCCCCGTCAACACCCACTCCACCAACTCAGTTGTGCTCTGAACCTCATCAGAGAGATGAGGGGCCCTGCTTCAAGCAACTCAGCTTCCTTAGATGTTGACCTGAATGTCAGGTTTCTCCTGACTCTGTGCTCCAAATAACCCCCAGCCGCATCCCAGTTGGTCCAAGCCAATAACCTCCTTAGCTTCTGTCAGTCCCTTCTCTCCCTCCCAGTATGAGATCTTTCTTCCTGAACCCCCTGTTTCAGGCATATCTGGTTAGCTTCTGTCAGATCATCTGCCTAACCACATCTCCACAGGTTGTCTTAGCTCAGCGACTACATCCCCACACTATGCTAACCTGCCTGGCTAGACCTTCCTGATGCCATCACCTGCCCGAACTGCTACCTGGCATGAGTTCCCATGCTTTTCACATGCCATGCTCCACCTGCCTGGGCTTCCCACTGCTTGCAGCTGAATCTGCTCCAGACTCTGCCCTACCCCACTGGATGGGTGTGCCCCAGCTCCAGATTCTCTTTCTGGTCTGTCTGGAGCAACCACCTCCTGAGAGCTGAAATATCACCTATGCCACTGCTTAGAACAAAAGCTTGATCCACGTTGAGGTCAGCAAACTGCTCTTCTGTCCTCCACCCTACGTAGAGTTGTGTTACTGCCTTACAACTGTGAAGGTTTTCCTAAATTCCCCAGGACAACGTGACCATCATCCTTGGTGAACCCAGAGTATACTGGATAGTCTCAATGAAGACACCTGTCAGTATAATAACTTTCATATGTACATACTGGGTGGCTCAGTTGGTTGGAGTGTTGTCCCGTACACTAAAAGGTAGCAGGTTTGATTCCCAGTCAGGGCACATACCCAGGTTTGATCCCCTGTCAGGGCTTATGGGAGGCAACTGATCGATGTTTCTCTCTCCTCCTCTTTCTCTTTCTCTCTCTCTCCAATCAATAAAAAAACATATCCTCAAGTGAAGATATATATATTTTCTCAGGGTGGAGAATATTCTCTTCCCTACTGGCAGGCATGAGATTTCTCTTTAGGTAAAACCATTTCTGTTGGGAAAAATTTTGTTAAGATCCCTTGGATTGAGTGTGTTCCTGAAATAAATATAGCCTAGTCCTAAGGCTTCAGTGAAAAGGTCAAGATGACATCAGACAAAGAGAGGCATCTGTTTGATCCTCAGGACAAGTAGGGAGAATAAAGGAAGGAGAAACATGGGCCAGGAGAGTGTGGAACCATCAGAATACAAAAGGCCACACAATCTATTTTTCTTTCCTCTGGAAAAGCCAACCAGCATGACAATAAGCAGATTATTGTCGAAAAGCAGCAATGAGTTTGGGTTTGGCATGTGGGTGTATTTGAAAGGAATCATAGCAACAGGGGTAGACATGGACCCAGAGACAGAGGAATCATGGAATTGCGAGCCCTTTGGGATATTTGCATATATAAACATGTCTTTTTATATCAATATATAGAGATAGATAATATCTTGGGGAGATGTAGGGCTTCCCAGTCAAGGCACTTCCACCTAGATGTCAGAGGTGTGCAGAGAGTAGCCTGCACCTCCTCTATTGAGCAAAGATCACATCTTATTCATCTTCGTTCAGCCTTTATTTAACACAGTGCTTGCCTGGCACACAGGAGGCGCTCAGCAAATATGTTGTGACTTGGTAAATTACTGCAGCTACTGAGAGCAGCTCTACCTCGCTGGGCTATGCAAGATGTCTTTGTATCTTCTTACATCCCCAAGAGTCTGAAAACTACCATCCGCATGATCCTCATCATGCCTCTGAGAAATCATCTCAAGAGAGTTAGCACGCCAGTGAGTTACGTTTCACTGCCTCACTTGTTTGGGCAGAGGGCACAGAGCCCTGGGCAGGGGGGGAGGGGGAGGGCGCCATACTCCCAGGCCTCCAGATATTTCTGAGGCCATCCTTCCTGAGTCAGCTCAAGGGTGTGGCCCATGTGGAGGGCCTGAAGTGAAGAGTGGGAACGCTGTCAAAACCTGGGTGGGGAAGGGTGAGGTAGGGTGGGGAGGAGTCATTTCAGCTTCTGTGTGTGCAGGTTTATTTAGTTCTCACAATCTTCTCCTAGACTAGAGGCTGGGTGTGAGAGCTGTGTACTATAAAAGCAACGGAGAGGACTCCAGGTGAGGCAGAAAAGCGACGAGAGCTGTGGGATTATCAACCCGACATAAATATTTACACATGGCCCTGCTTTGATGGCATTTGAGGCCCTCCTCAGTCTGGCCCAATTTACCTAGCCAACTGATTTCCCAACATCAAAGAGAGGCCTTCTGAAGTTGACATTACTTGCTAATTTGGAGGACATGAAGATTGGTCCCAAGTAACAAAATTTCCACATAAATCTTATAAGAGCAGGGACTCTGTGAGACAAAACCCTGGTCTTGTAATTGAATGAGCCACCCATTTGTTGCTGGGGTTGTTAATCACTTACTCTATTGTTCTAACAGATGAGGTGGCCTTTGTTTAAGGAGTCAGTTCACTTGATTTTCTATCAGCTGATTTGTGTGCAGTTACACAAATGGGTATTTATGTACTTTGTAGACCACGTCACTGTCATGTAAGAAGTTCAAACAACATTTACACGTGTTATGCACTGGAACACATTATTTCCCTGGAAACAATTACAGTAAGTGCTACTTCCGGAAAATAATTACAGTAAGTGCTACTTACTCCCTCTAATGAAAACCTGTCGGCCTGTACATCATCCAGGAGGGACGGATGATGAAGAGGTCTTGAAATGCCCTGCAGGAGGCCCTGTGACTCTAGCCACATGTCCGCTTCACAATCAACCGTGTCTATGGAAAGAGTAAACACTCACTCACTCTGGGTTTCCTTGAGTCGGAGGCTGATGTCATGGCGATGTGGGCTGCATTGGGGTAATATTCAAGTAACAATAACTAGAGTCATAGGAGAAATTTTTGTACTCTACAGCCTAAAGAAAATACCTATATTAATGAAGCACTTAGGAGTCTCTAAGTTTGAACACTGCCTTGCCACCCAACCCCCCACTGTCAGCAGCAAGTATTAATAACTTAGGTCTTTGAGCATTTGCTCTTAGCAGGTACTGTGGTTAGGGGTGCCATGTATTGATTCGTTGAATTCTCACAACCTGATGATGTAGGCACATTTACTGTTTCTTTTGACAAACAAGGAAACTGAGGCTTGGGCATATTAAGTAGTTTGCCCCAGGGTATAGTTAATAATTTGTAGAACCTGGATTTGAACTCAAGAAGCTTGACTCCAAGATATTATGTAGTTAAGTGATATGCTACTCCAAAAGCAGAGAACAAGGAAACGGAGACAAAGGGAAGAATGATATGTGAATGGAATATATAACCAATATGAATTAAACTGAACTAGGAAAACCAGAATAAAAACTTCAGAGAAAACACTAGTAGTTATCTTCTCCTATCCTTTTCTGTAGTTCTCTCCATTTAAATTTGACCTTGGCCTGTACCACCATAGGGAAATGAAGGCTACAATTAAATACAAGGAGGGACCAAAAGTTTGCTGTGGAGTTTTAGTGTTAGGATAATGTAAGAAATGTTCGAGAGCAATTTGATTATCCAGTGTTCTTCCTTGTATGCTGAGTTTAGACCCTAACCCCCTAGTAAAATGTGGCTCCATTCAATTGCTGTGACTGATTTGGGGCCAGTCTTGTACCATTTCTTTCATCGCTGCTTCACAGTCCAGAGGCATCACAAGAACCACCAGCTGTGCGCTGGGCTGGCGTTCAGAGCTGTACTTTGTTTCTACTGTGGTTACAAGGACTGTCTTGCTACACAAGTCCGTGGGTGCAGTAGGCACTGCTATAGACCTCACAGAATAGTAACAACTAAATAAGAACAACTCCATTAAGCATTCTCCACCATACATAAATCCCACATTAATAAGAACTGCTTCCTGCAGGATCTATTAGTGTCTTCACTCAACAGTGCAACAAAACATCTGCCCAAATACCCAGCACTAACTGTCCTTCCACCCTGAAAGCCTCTTCCACTGTGCAATGTCCCTGGTGTCATCTGATGAAGGCATTTTGCCAAAAGCATGTTGGGTGCCCTTTCTGAGCATAATATAATGACTAATTATCTTTGCCTTGGCTTTCAGAAGCTTCTCATAAATTGGATAGCCCAAACTATTTTGCTCTAAGAAGATCATTTGGTGTCAATCCTCAAGTAGGGATGGGGGGGGGCCCCAGATGGGAAGCTGCAATGTGTTTAGGAGCCGAGAGTTACAGGTAATTCTGAAGATCAGCATAGACAGAGCTCTGATGTAAAAATAGCAGGTTCCAGAAAGCACTCTGTACGGCACTCCCTTCTGTTAGTTCCAGATCTATTATCAAAATGCTATTTTTTTAAGGTTTAATTTTTATAAAAGATGAACAACTAATTTTTTTACAGTCTTTTATTATGGAAATGTAAAAATATACATGAATTCAAAGAGAATACAGTAAAATTCAACCTTAGATGTGCAGTTGGATGCGTTTTTTAAATTTTTCAATTACAGTTGAAAATCAATATTTTATTAGTTTTAGGGGTATAGCAGAGTGGTTAGACATTTCGATAACTTACACAAAGTAATCACCCCAATAAGTCTAGCACCCACTGGCACCATCCACGTTATTACAATATTATTGACTGTGTTCTCTATGCTGTACTTTACATCCCCATGATTATTTTATATCTGCCAATATGTACTTCTTCATTCCTTCATCTTCTTCACCCATCTCCCCAACCCCCCAAATGGCAATCATCAGTTTGTTCTCTGTATCTGTGAGTTTGCATCTATCTTGCTTGTTCATTTATTTTATTTTTTAGATTTCACATATAAGGGAAATCCTATGGTATTTGTCTTTCTATGTCTGACTTATTTCACGTAGCATAATACCCATCCATGTTGATACAAATAAGACTCCATAAAGATAAACAACTATTATTTAGCATCTATTGATGAGAGTTTAAGATCAGAAATTTGACTTTTGATGCAATCCCTGTGTTTTCTTTAAAAATCAAGCAGAGGAGTGCCACCCAGTGCACACACTGACCCATCCCTTGTAACACTCACCCTCCTGGGTACCCCTAACAGGTAAAATTGAAATGTACCACAAATAAGAAAGGAAGATGAAAGTACGTTACCTGCTCTCAGAGGCATCATAATATACTGCTCCTCCTATTCATTGATTTCCCAGAAGCCAGAAAGTATGTGGGGAGTGGAAAGCTAGAATACATTACAAACCAGCAATATCAAATGTAGACTTTATTTCTCATGCTCTGTGCTACTGTCTCCTCAGTGGTGCTGACTATAAATATGCTGGTCTCACAACAAAGTCAGGGGATACCTTCAAAACACGTTTGATCAAAGTATGATTTACCTTACTCTATAGGGAGATATAAATGTATTTTATTAGTTCATTTTATTATTGAATTTTAGTAATAGTATGTGTTGCATTAATCCAATTAGTGATATCTGCTGAGAGATTAGGTCCTGATTAGTTTAATTCTGAAAAAGAGGTTTCTTGAACAATAATGTATCATCCCTCCAACCCCCACTATGAAAGTAACCCTATCAAGGACATCTCTTAGTTGGATCTAAATATCAAGGATTGCATTCCTAAAAGATTGGATAATAATATAGTATCTGCCATATGCACTCAGACTGGGAGCTGGAAAGGAAGGGTAAAATCCAGGATCCGTCTTTTATCCTCATTCCACAAGAAAGGGCATGTTTTCACACCAGTTAAGTTTATTTTATAAGCCAGGTTATCTAGGCCTTATAGACCCACCCGTGTGTCTATTTCCCACATGTTATCCCCTGGTGTCTGTACAGCTTTATTTGACTGTTCCAGCCTGATTCAGCCAAGCTTCAGGAGCTGCAGGGAAGGAAGGGTCTGATGTCCACACTAACTGATGGGTCAGTGAAGAGTGACTTCTTCAGAGGCAGGTGCTGTGGTAGCTAAAGCTTGACAGGGAGCGTAACTCTCAGGATACAGAACAAAAGTGGGAAAGTCCAACTGGGCCTCCCCATCAGGAAATGGGAGGAAACCAACCAATTTAGAGGTTTGATCTTTTTTCCCTTATGAAGTAAAGTTGATTATCCTACAGAGATCCCCATCCTAGACTACAAATAACTGAGGCTTAGGTAAGTTACATTTCTTTCCCCAAACAGCACAGCTGCAAGTGGTGGTACAGAAGTGAAAATTGGACCTCCTAATGTTCCCCTTCATTGGTTTTCAAACTTTGGGGGGTTATAGCAGGCTCTTTACATCTTTTTAAAAAAATTGTAGTAAAATACATAACATAAAATCGCCAACGTAACCATTTTTAAGTGTAGAGTTTCATAGTATTGAGTGTATTCACATTGTTGTGCAACAGATCTTCAGAATTTTTTTTATTTGCAAACCTAAAACTATGTACCATTAAATAACTCCTCATTTCCCCTTCCCCCATGGCAACCACCATTCTATTTTCTGTTTTTATGAGTTTGACTACATTAGATACCTCATATAAGTAGGATTTTATAGTATTTGTCTTTGACTGGCTTATTTCACTTAGCACAATATTCTTAAGGTTTGTCCATGTTGTAACATGTGACAGAATTTCCCTCTTCTTTAAGGCAAAATAATATTTCTTTATGTACGTATGTATTGTGTGTGTGTGTGTCACATTTTGTTTATCCACTCATCTGTTGATGAACACTAAGATTGCTTTCTCCTTTTGGATATCATGAGCAATGCTGCTATGATGGTGCAAATACCTTTTTGAGATCCTACTTTCAATTCTTTGGGGTATATACCCAGTAGTAGAATTGCTAGATAATATGGTAATCCTATTTTCAGTTTTTTTGAGTAACTGACATACTGTTTTCCACAGTGGCTGCGTCATTTTCATTTTTATCAACAGTGCACAAGGATTCCAATTTCTCCACATTCGTACTAACACTTGTTATTTTCTGTGTGTGTTTTTATAGTAGCCATTCTAATGTGTCTGAAGTGATATTTCACTGTGGTTTTGATTTATATTTCCCTAATAATTAATGATATTGAGCATCTTTTCATATGCTTGTGGTCATTTGTATATCATCTTAGGAGAAATGTCTATTTTTAATTGGTTTATTTGTTTTTTGTTATTGATTTGCAGCACTTCATTATATATTCTGGATATTAACCCCGTATCAGATATATGACTTGCAAATATTTTCTACCATTGTGAAGGTTGCCTTTTCTCTCTGTTAATTGTGGCCTTGAAGCACAGAAGTTTTCTTTTATATAGTCTTATTTATCAATTTTGCTTTTGTTGACTGTATTTGGTATCATATCCAGAAACCAATGCCAAATCCAATGCCATGAAGCTTTTCCCCTATGTTTTCTTCTAGAAGCTTTATAATTTCAGGTCTTGCATTTAGGTTTTTATTTCATATTAAGTTAATATTTTGCATGTGGTGTAAGGTAAGGGTCCAATATCATTCTTTTGCATGCGATATCCAGTTTTCTCAATACCACTTGTTGAAGAGACTATCCTTTCCCCATTGAGCGGCCTTTGCACCCTTTTTAAAAGTGCTCACTGCCCCAATGATGTTCACTTGAACACTTATAATTAAAGCTTATACATGTTTTAGTAAACATAAGATCTTTCTCTGATATAAATGCATTTTAACATCATTAATTATAGCAAACCAACAACAACTTATACATTTATTAATATCTGGTTGCAAGCTAGTGACAGAATTGAGGCACATCAGGTGCCTCAGCATACCAGCTGCGCACCACAATGCCATATAGTCTTTCAGGGAAGGCATTTCTTGGACGCTAAGAATATTTTGCCCATCCTTACTAAGCTAGGACATTACATAAATTTAATCAAAAGTTTAAATGTTCTGATTTCTGTGGAAGGCATTACCATTTTAAAGCAAAGGATATAAATAGGACCAAACAATGACTGCCATTTGATTCATGAATGAGGAGGGAGTATTTGCTCAGAGTATCTTAATGGATTCAGCTGAAACCTGGGCCACTTCATGTTGGGTCCTTCTGTGCTCCTCAGGAGAATGGAGTCATGCATAATTGGGAATTGGGAAGTTTGGTGTCAGAATATTCTGGTCTAGGATGTGTTACAGGCAGAAAGAGAATCATCAGCAACATGTGCAATATGGATGGACAAGACCTTATGCAGTAGAGGTGATACCTGTGTCCTACTCTTTGCTCTGCTACTGTTCTTTGCCTGCCCAAAGGCAGCCCAGAGGATAATAGCAACTCTCCATTTATATACCAGTCATTAGCTTATTCACATAGCCTCCGTGTTTATTATCTCCAGTTTTACAGAGGAGTAAAAATCAGATCCATAGAGATGAAATGCTTGGCCAGAGAACACAGAATAAATGTCAAAGCATGCCACCCAAATTCAGATTCCAAGATTAGTAACTGTTTCTTTTTACTCTGCTGTTTCCTTGATTTTAAACAATTATCTAGAAATTCTTCATTAGCATTTGCTACATAGCCTTCAAATACACAGTCACTTAGATACTATTTTTCACATAATATATCAAAAATTTTTTTAATTGGCTGCCCTGATACTGTGCTCACTTAATTTTCTTCCTTCCTCACTGGTTGCTCCTTCTCAACTGCCTTTATATCTCTAGATGTTGACAGACTCCAAAGTCCTGTCCTCGCCCTTCCTCTGTCTCTCTTTTTCTATGGAATCTAATCTAGTCCCATGGCTTTAAGCAAAACTTTTATGTTGATAATTCCTGATTTCTCTTCTGAACTTCAGGTAGATATATTCACCACCTGCTTATTCAACTTCTTTACTTGGATGTCTAGTGGCTCTTCAAGTGGAGTGTGTACAAAAGAAATGTTTAGTTTTTCACCCCCAAATATGCTTCTGCCTTAGACGTCCCATCTCACCAAACATCTAGTTTCTCAGGCCAAAAATGGAGGAGTCATCTTTTATTACCCAGTTTTCCTCATCACTTACCACCCCCACCATCCTTAACTATATCCAAGCAAGTACTATCAACTTTACCTCTGAAATATATCTGGATTCCAATCACTCTCTTCACCTTCACCACTGCTTTGTCCACTGAAGCAGTCTGTTAGCGGGTCCCTCTGATTTCAATTTGCCCCAAGCACACCCCTCTGATCCCAGTCCACTTTCCAGTTAGCGGATGGGTGATGTTCTAAAAATACAAATTATATATCATTCCCTGACCCCTCCAGTGCTTCCCACTGCAAGTAGAATAAAATATGAACTCTATATGATCTGGCTTTTGGTTATCTTGCTGAATCATAGCCGACCACTTCCTCCTTATTCATTATATCCCTGCTACACTGGCATTCTTTCTGACCCTCAAGCATGCCAGGTTCATTCCCATCTCACTACTCCCTCTGCCAATAACCCCTTTCTCTTGGCTCTCTGCTCCTCAACATTCTTTTCTCAGTCTAAATGTCCGCTTCTAAGAGAACCTTCCCTGGTCAACCAAAAGAAACCAGCACAGCCCTGCCATCGTCTTTCCTGTTAACCAGATTTTTTTAAATATCACTTGTTTTGTCTAAACTCATCTTTTTTATTTGTTTGCTGGCTGTTTCTACCTGTCAAATGTTAGTTTTATGAGGGTAGGAACTTTACCTGTCTCATTCACCTCTGGGTCTTTAGTGCCTAGAGTAATACCTGTCATGAAGTAAGTGTGCAATAAAAGTGTGCTGAGGGAATGAATGACAAAATGGCAAAATGAACAAATATAGAAAACTTGTAAAACATAGATCATTAAAAAACATTGTTAACCTCATTATCCGGAGGTAGCTACTGTTTATACATTTTTAGTTCTGTTCTTTCAACCCTTCCCTTCTCTCTCTTTCTCTCTCCCCGCCTCCCTCTCATATGGACACACAATGTTATATAACATATATATGTAACTATATATGTAAATGTGAAAAAATAAGATCACAGAAATCAAACTTGCCTTTCTAAATTTGAGAATATATTGAGATCTTCCCATGTCAGAACACGTTGGAATTTTTTAAGAGCTTTTAAACTTTAAAATGGCTGCAGGGTGGGGAGAGAGGTAAGCCAACAAGAAGCAAGCTGATTCCTGCTTCAGATAGGTTCAGGAATCAAAGACAAACCGTATCTCTGAAGGCAAGGACGCAGGGAGGGGTTTAACGACAGGAGGATGAACTCAAAGTCTTTACAAGAAGCATATAGAAGCCCAGTTCCCCTTCTCTACTGCACAGTTAAGTCACTACTTCTCCTCAACCTCAGCAGAAGACTAGGAATGCGCCCAGAGAGTCCTGGGGACAAATCACAGCTGACGGTACAGTGAAGCACGTGTAGAAAACTCTACATGCTCAATGGTGCAAGTGCTGGTCATTTTCCCACCAATTCTGAGAATGATAGCCACCCAACCCTCTGACTTTTAGGCAAGAAATAGGAAAATTCTGCTCCAGGAAAACTGACTAGCCCAAGAGAAAAGACTTATATTAGCAATTTAGAGCCTTCCAAAGCAACAACCAGATTCACCTTCTTAACCTGTGGTGAGGCCCAATAGATGAGCCCAATCAACATATGTGGAACTTCCAAACTAGAATTTTTTATTTCGTGTCTCACTCTGAAATGTAAATGAATGATCATCAAGCAGCCAAGAAAAGCCAAATTGTAAAAGATAATCTGAAACATATACATAAACAACCAAAAAGGTACATGGATGGAACCAGAAATAAACTTCAAAAACTTGTTAACATTTTATGGGAAGTGAGAGAAAATTTTGCTTCTACAAAATAAAACAGGTTGATAATTTTCCAAAAAAGAGAAATAATTAGGAAATAAGAAAAAGCTTTTAGAATCGAATATATGATAGAAGAACAATGTTTAGATTCAACAAAAAGAATGAAAGATTAATATTGAGAAAATCATTGCAAAGAAAGCATAAAAACACAGAGATGGACAGTGAACAGGAAAGTAAAACAAAAGAAAAAGAGATAGAAAAATGGAGAGAAAAGGTCAGAAAATTAGAAGAAGTAACTAATAAGGTCCAACCTATGACTGACAGGAGTTACAGAAGGAGATAAAAAAAGAAGTGAAGTGCTATGAGTGGATAAAAACCAGCATGATGACACATCATAAATTTAAAAACATAAAAATAAAGAGAAAGATACTAAAATCTTTCAGAGACGAAGAAATGAGTTACAAGCAAAGGATTGGAAATCAGAATGGCATCCGGCTTCTCAAGAGCAATATGGAATCTAGAAGGAAAGCCTTCAAAATCCTGAGATAACTTATACCTTCCAGTTCTGAGAGCAGTTATTTCCAACCAAAATTCTAAACAAGTGAAAAACGAGTCAAAAATTAAGTCCAAGAAAAACAAAAAAAATTGTAAGAGAAAATAAATGAAATCATTATTATGAGACTCAGCTGAGAACTATACTTACATGGACATAATAATATAAAATATGAATATTGATATAACCGAAAATAGTGACATGACATCACTGAGAAATTGGGGAGAAGTATCTGAATGTGTACATGCATGCCTGTACATGTGTGAGTGTGTGTGTACCTGCGTGTGTAAGGGTGAGTGGTAAGAGTTTAATATAAAATTAAAAACTCAAGGAAAAAAAGACACGTTACTTTGAAGGATAAAGGTAAATAGGAGAAACGACTAAACCGATTTTCCATGGTTGCTTCAGGATCCCAGGCACAAAGAGGGAAGAGAGAAGGGGCAGGGCCTGCTCTTTTCATGATAAGCTTTTTGGTTTACATGACTTTAACTCAGCTGATGTATCATTTTGACTTGTTTTTTAAAAGGACACAAAGACTTAGAGGGAAATATTTTCAATGTGTCTGGAAACGAGTTCGTAGGCATTACGTTCAAAAAACAAACCTACTAATGTGTTTGCACTTACAATGCTGTCCTGGAAAGGCTTTCGCAATATTTTGAAAGTGAGAATGGCTGCAAACTGTAGCAAAAGTTCAGTTTTGTCTATTGTAGAGACACACTTTTTATTTGGAAGCATAGTAAGGGAATGACAAATGGTACATCTTATTTTAAATACTTGACTATCGAATCTTTTTAGTAGCATCTATTAATATCTGGAACGTGAATACTTTTGGAACATTTCATATGCATCCCTCTGAAGAAAATCTGACCTCTTTTCTTATACTAGGAACATGAGGTCATAATTCTATACAATGGCTTTTTTCTTTTTCTCAAAAGCCGTAAAGGTATTTGTAGAGCTCAAAAGAAGAAAGCGTTCCTATCAGTTAAGTCCTGCAAATGAGAAAGCCGTGTTTGGCCCAGAACAGAATCTAGGCCTTCTGAAGCTTCGCCGAAGATTCTCATTTTGTCTGTTTTTCCAAACTTTGTTCAGTGTAAAGGGTGTTCCGGGGGAAAGTTCTGTGTTTTAGCATGTAGTTGTCCACACTTTGTCTGCCAGTCCTAACTCATGCCCTGTTGACTCACTCACCCCCAGGCTGAAAGGACTGGGCTGCTGTTACCAAAACAAACATGGGGCCCAAACAGTGCTTTCTCGCCCACAACCTGCCTAAAAGAAAGACGACAGAAACAGGGAGGCTGTGTCTAGCCTCCTCCCGTTCCTCACTTATTTCCAAGAGCAGCCTTGGGGTCACACAGCTGTAAATTCTGAAGACTTTTCCTACCTCTCCTTCAGAAAACACTGTCATGTAAAAGAAAGTGAACAACTAGGCATGTTTTATATGTCAGCTGACTGATTAGACTGGTGAAGGCTAGAAGCCGCACTCTGTTGGAAATGGTTTCCCAACAACTCAGCTTTAACATGGTCCAAGGACAGCATGACGAAGACAACTCATCCAGTGACTTGCTAACCCCACTGGGACAGTGCGGCTATGCACTAGCCAGTTGGAGCTGGAAGCTTACTGTTAATCTGCTTGGCCAGGAAGTGCAGACGTGGCATTCTACACTGAGGAACTTCAAGGTGGCTTTTTTTTTTTTAAAGGTATAATTTCCCTTGAGGTGCTGGGTATTTGCAGTGTGTGAGAACAGAAAAAGGCAAACATGATTTGGTAGTGTTTCTGAATATTGAATTTACTCTTTAAAGACATAAGTTGGGGAATGGGGAATGTATCCACTCGGTCCCTAAATTCCTGATACTGAAATAAGAGCTGCCTCTGTGTTTCTGAGTGTATAGAAGGAAATCTGGGGAGGCCAGGATAGGAGTGTGTGCAGTGGGGATGGAAGGCCTGACTTTCTTCAACAGTCCCAGGGCTCCTCTAGGGTGCCAGGCTGTGTGCATGTCCTGACCCCACAGCCAGGCTGCCCAGTGGGGCTGTGCAGCTGCGCCTGCACAAGGGCACCCAGCACAGGGTGCTCCCCGAAGAAGGCTCCATTAATTCTTTTCCTAAGTTATAACAGCCCCACTGGGAAGATCTCTCCAGAATGAGGACCAGGAGGCATCCTGCATGGCTAATGTGCTGTTCAGAGACAAAGGAATT
This sequence comes from Myotis lucifugus, assembly GCF_000147115.1. Classification (NCBI taxonomy): domain Eukaryota; kingdom Metazoa; phylum Chordata; class Mammalia; order Chiroptera; family Vespertilionidae; genus Myotis; species Myotis lucifugus. The sequence goes on along the minus strand of NW_005871059.1, from coordinate 11,080,058 downwards.
TGTATTTGTTTGGGGTTGATGAGGAATTCATTTCATAATGTTGAAGTCAACTTCTGTCACCTCTACATCTTCAGAAGAGATTATTCCAATGGTAAATTCCATCAGCATAAAGTTAGCCATAGTAAATGCCAGCTTCCTATGCATACTTCAGTTCATCTATCTTCAACATCTGCACAGAAACTAGTTTTCTTTTCCTTGAAAGAGTTAGGCATTGAGGTGTTGCTTGATTAGGAATTGGGTGGGGTAGCATTTGGAAACACAAATTTCACTGAAGCATTTCAAATGAAGACTATCCACTGAGTAACCAGAATAGAAAGCATAGAACAAAGAAACAGGATTCAAATATGGAAATTCCTAGGAATTCAAAGTCCCATGCAGCAATTCACTTTTAATAATCAAATTCAGTTTCTATTTCAAATCTAGTGTTCCCTCTTAAAAGCAACTTATTCAAGAACCGGTGATAGTAACAGGTTAATTACTGTGAATCTTCATGCTGGGAGAACTGGCTGGGCAAACCATTACACAACCATCTATTATCATTATTTTATGATTCATTATCATGAAGACAATCTTATGCCATTTAAATCAACAGGTTCCAATTCTTCACCAGAGAACTGTCTTTAAACACACACACTCTTCTTAGTCTTCCTTTATTTCTGCAGCTGAGGAGAGTAAGTTGTTGAGATTAACCATAAAGCACAGACTAGTACAAGTGGAACACCATAAATGTGACAGGCTTGGCACCTTTTCTTATTTCCCACACCTGAGGTGTGTTAGTCTCCCTCTGCCACACCCAGATACTTACCAGAATTGCAAAACCCAGGAACAAAGGATGGTGTGCATGAGAAGGCAAGCCCATCTCAGGGAAGAATTATCTCAAAAATCAAAGGGCTCTGACCACCCACTGGTGGGTCCCAAGCCCAGTCTGTCTTTAGGAATTTTAAAACCTCGAACCACTCTACAGAAATAAGACAAAGCAACCTATCGACCCCAAAGACCCTTGTTTAACAGTCCATTGCAGAAATACCCATTGCAGAAAGAACAAGGAAAAGAGTTCAAAAGAAGTAGCTGGCATTGAACCTCTTCACCCAACTTCCCTAAGCTCTGCTCTTGGCCAGCGGAGGCATTGGCAGGACTTCCCACTACATTCTTGTTGCATAATTTTATGAAATGTCCTGGCCCTGGCTGGGTGGCCCAGTTGGTTGGAGTGTCATCCTGTACAGTAAAGGCAGGGGGTTTGATTCCCAGTCAGGGCACGGACCTCGGTTGCAGGTTTGGGTAATCTTCCCTCATATCTGCTCTGTTTCGTGAGACTGATGTGCTAAGGAGGCAGCTTGTCTGCTCTATTTTATTTGAAGATTTATGGGGGTAGGTAGAGGTGGAGGGTTAAATAATTAACCTGTGATGTTAAACACTTTTATGTTAAAACAAGCATGGCCATATTTCAAATTAAACATTTATATATCTGATTTACAATAAAATGTGGGGGCTGTGCATTCCCATTTCTCTGCTTAGAGTACCTGGGTGAACATGACACATGGTGCATAGAAGTGAAAAGGAACCCTTCTTCCATGAAGTTGTATTTCTGATCAGGAATATTCTATAGTATAACAAGAACCAAAAGGATAAAATATGATGTATGTATATCTACATACTCTGCTTCATCTATGTGAATATCATGTTTGCCACATTGTTTACTATAATACATATTCCAAAATATCCTATAAACAATAATAAACACAGCATTCTGTATAGTATGTGGATGATTCTAATGTCTGAAAAAGTTGTACTTCAGTAAGGACCAGGAACCTGTAATCAGAAAAGCAGCACATAGAAGACTAACAGTGAGTGCTTCGGGATGAATGCTGCTGGGTGTTCACTCTCCAGCAGGTCATCAAACCAAGGCCAGACACTGCAATTTTAATCACACACCTGGGAGGATTCAAAAAGTGACTTATACCTCTGGTGCTTATGATGTAATTACTTATAGGGTCCAATCACAGAAAAGTGCTCCAAAAGAAGATAGTCTAATTGTAAAATCTCAAAACAATGGGAACTGTTTTCAAATGCTGTGCAATGAGATACATAGATACTGTGGTTTTTAACCTTACCCCTGCCCCCTTTTTTCTTTTCCATTTTCTTCAGCTGCTTTTCTTATTCCCATTCTCTCTGTAGAACCAGTCCTTACCCAGGCCTAGTCCTTCACACTACAGGCCCTCCACCTTCACCTTTACTCCATTAAACAACGTTGGTTGAGACCCAAATATGCTCTTTTCAGGTCTGCCTAGAAATAAGTCAAAGTAAGTCAACTCAGCATTCGTGTATGTTATATTAATAGAACTGACTTTTAGCAGGAGCTTGTAGCAAACATCAACCTAATTAAGTTATTATGACTATACTCTTCCATTGTTTTCATTTCCTTACAAAAGGAAAGCCTATCAAACTTCATTGTTAGTCCAGAAGTATATGGTTTTGAAGCTAAAAATAATTACACTCCATGGATACCATGTGTGACAACTGAAAGACCTTGACATACTACTTCTTTGTTATATTCAACAGTAAATGGCACTTAGCATATCTGACTACTTGTAGTATGAGCATGAGATAATTGCTTGGGAACCTAGAACTGCTTATTTAAAGGGTGGGGACTCTTAATATAATTACAGAGCCAAAAACCACCTCTGCTTTACCATGGGAAATATCATAGAATGCACTGTTCATCTTAGATGGCTTCCCAGTCAAATTATTCATTACTCTTCAGAATCCGCTGGAATTCTCTTGCTGTTTAGGACACAAGGGTACCTGTCCTGGTGAATGGGAACCAAGAAACAGAGGATCTCTGCACTTGAATGAAGCTGAAAGGAGCAGAACACCTTAGCCAAAGAAATGACAGCGTGTCTTTGTCTTTCATCACATCAGCTCAATGGTCCCAGGAAGCTGTATTTTTCCTAAATGTGCATTATTTGAATGCAGCATGTTATTTATTGAAGGGGGGGGGGAGTTGCGTGGGAAAAAATTAAAAAACAAGAGCACATGTCTTAGAGAACCTTGTATCTGAAAGTCATTTTCATGTACCATGGGAGACCCAGTTTCTTAATCTTTAGGTATCCATTATCTTCTTGAATTAGCTGTGCTATTTAGAAAATGACTTTTTTTAACACTGTTGGTTACCACTGCAAATCCCCCAGCAGTCTGGGCTTTTTTTGGTGTAAATAACCCAGACCACATTCTTCTAAATTTGTGGAGACATTCACCTGATATTTTGAGAAGCATAGAAGAAAAATTAGCTGTCAAGGACCAAATGGCTAACAGCACTAAGAAGAAATACTTCCCTTCTCCCACCATGCCATTCTACAACCTTTCTTTACATTATACACCATAGCAGAATTAAGGTACAATCTGTGGTGTAAAATAAACCACCAAACGGGAAGATGAACAGGATCAAAAAGGAAAAGAGACTGCTTGCTGTCCCACCACCTGAATGAAGAAGACCCCATCTCAAGGAAGAAGCAACTTTTCATTTTATCAAATACTAGAGGCCTGATGCACGAAAGTCGTGCAAGGGTAGGCCTTCCTTCCTTTGGCTGCCGGCACCGGCTTCCCCCTGGCACCCAGGAACTGGGCTTCCCTCGCAGCCATGGCTTCGTCTGTAAGGTCATCTGGAAGGACGTTGCTCTAATTAGCATATTATGCTTTTATTATTATAGATTCTTACTACCTCAACTCAAAGCATTTTTTAAAAATTCCCTTCCCCATATTTGAAGAAAAACGTTTTAAAAAACTGCAAACTAGAAACAAGATTAGAATATCTGGTTTATTGGGAAAAATTCATAATAAAAACTGTAATTGCTTATCCTGCAATTTACAAAATAATAATAATTCGATATATCAAATGAATTGGTTTTTGTTATGTAAATACAAATGGTAAAAAAAATAATAACCCATGTGATATATCATATATTTCCCATTCAGAGATCTCATATCCCTGAATTCTCCTGTTGCATGCTTTATACCAGATATTTTAAATCAGCTTACCAAAAAAAGACCAGGTTTTTTACTATATTTAAGTTTTTACTTACAGTTACAATCTATCAGAAGCTGTGTCTATATGAGTAGAGCCTGCTCAACTGAGATGAGAAATTCAAGTCATTTCTTCTCCCAAGGTTGTTTTAATGTTTCTTTTGTGATAGGAATGGCCTTCCTAATGCTTTGCTGCACAACCTGATCATGCCTGTCAGTCACAGTGACTTAGACCCAGCCCATCTTTCAACGCAATCTACTCTGATCTTTAACATATAGACACAAAACAGAACAGATTAGCATATCATTTTCCCACACCCCACCCCTACAAACCATTTTTAAAGAGAAAATTTCATCTTAGCATTTCCTTGCATAGAAGACCTTACTACTGCAACAGGTTTTGGTCATGAAAGAATACTTTCCTAAATGACATATCAAGTTAATGTGAAGCTTAGCAAAAGACCTATTACTCAGGATGTGAATTAGAAATTCTCACAAATGATATGCATTTAGGAAACTCTTTTGCCTTCCTTAACTAGCCAAAGGCTGGAAAAATATTTATTTTTTTACATTTCTTTTAGAATATTTGGTCCCTGACAATTTTTTACTAATATTTCCCTCTTCTTTTCCCTTAATAGATCTAGTTTAATCCGGGACAGACAGACACTTGATCAGATTACTTAAATCTTTTAAGTCTTCTTATTTTTACCTTATAAAATGGTAAGTTTCATATTCATATTCTTTTACAAATGCAGTATAAATTATATGGACAGATATTAAGAAAATATTGGCATATTACAGGTAATTCGTTAAAAGAAGTAAGTTTTGTTTCACTCTATAAAATATATATAAAAGACGAATATGAAACTATAACACCATTTAAGAAGTAGTTTCTCGAAAATTGTTTCAGCGCTTTGACTAGTCTAACGATATGAACAGTGCCCTTCTCCCCTCCCTGCCAAATAGGTTCAAAGTATTCTGGGGAAAACAGTTTCTTCTTCTGGAATCCATCCTGGCAGCAGGAATCCGTCCCCACCTTAGGCGGAGGAGTAGAAGTACCGGGGCTTGGCATTGCCCAGGAGGTCGTCTTCGTAGTTGGGGAGGCAGCAGAAGAAGAAGGAACAGCCAATCAGGATAATCGTGGCCGCCCACCCGAAGCCGTAGGCCCAGTTATAGATGTAATTGACAGCGGGGTTGAGATGAAGGGTGAAGGTCTGGGTGTACTTGACGGGGTAAATTACCAGGGAGATGATCTGGAACACAGCTAAAGGAAAGGAAAAAAAATCCCAAAGTGTGAATGCATGCATGCACGAATGAATGAATGAATTGCAACAATAGATTAAATCCCTCTCTCAATGTTTTTGCCTTTAAATAAGTATTAAATCCACCTAAATAATGCTAATGGAATGGGCTAGGGCTGTGGTCGGCAAACTGCGGCTCTTTGGCCCCTTGAGTGTGGCTCTTCCTAAGCCTTAGGAGTAGCCTAATTAAGTTAATAACAATGTACCTATCTATATAGTTTAAGTTTAAAAAATTTGGCTCTCAAAAGAAATTTCAATTGTACTGTTGATATTTGGCTCTGTTGACTAATGAGTTTGCCAACCACTGTAGGGTATCTAGTTAATCGTGAGCCAAAAAAGATTTTTAAATATTGTGTGTCTGAGAGAGCTGGCATTGAGCAGAATCCTGAATATAAGAAATATGGACAGGAGACAACTAGAGAATCACTCTACAGTCTAGGAGGTACAAGTATTATATACTGAAGCAAAAAGCCAAAACTGTGGCATATAATAGAAAGCAGGATGGTAATGAAGAGTATTTTTATCACCTTTGTATTTCCTGTGCCAAAGACATAGTTAATATTTTCACTGTTAGCAAAAATAATGTATATATACACATACACAGACGTGCATGCACACACACACATCTATTACTCCATTCAAAATACACCATTGGAATAGTCCTTCAATAAATGAATGCCTAAATGAAATGACGAACCAATGATGCAAATGATCAATGCAGAGAATCACCAGAAAAGGAAGTGAGGATCTAAAGAATAAATGAGAGATGGAGGGCGAAGAGCTTTTCAGGCTCAGGGAGCAGAAATGAAAGATGGGCTTTGGTGAAGTGTAAGAGAGGAAATAAAGAAATGTGTCGATTTCTAATCTTTTCGGCATAAGAGTCACATTATTACAATCATTAGTAATCATATTAACATTTTAAGCAACTCAAAAGTAAAAAGAACATAACCTTCTTTTATAGTTTTTTCAGTGAATATGCATACTTCTATAATGAGTATATCCATTCTGTGCTATGTTCTGCATTTTATTGACTTAATATTTCATATGTACATTGCCATGTCAAAGGTAGGAGCAGATTTTAGTTCTGTTTGAGTATTTAGAAAAACAATTTGAACTGCAAAAAGCCAAATAGAAGCAGAGGTAGGATTTGACAAGGTTCCTCATATCTTTTGTGATTCCAAGTAATTTCTGATTTTAATATTATTCCAAAAGCAAACTTTCAAGCATGAGGAACACTGGAGTAAACTTTATCTTTAACCAAGAGGAATTTTTAAATGTACAAGCGAGGGCAGAGCCTGCATGGGCCAGTTCCCTGAGGCCACCCCCTGCCTCTCAGCCAGGGCCGTTTGTCCGGCCCTAGGCTCTGTGGGAACCCAGCACAAAGTGGTCTCCCTCTGGGCTCATGCTCGATCTCATGGACCCCTTTAGTCACAAGGCTTCTGACCTGTGTCCAAGGCCTTCTGCTCACTCTGTCTGTACTCCACGTCTGTAGCTGGATTTCTGCTTTGCTCCCAGGAGCCCAAGTTATCTTGAGACATGACCTGTGGCCTCACTTTGCCATCATCAGCTCCTTCTCCTTTCCCCTCCTCAGGAAATCCAGTTTTGCATCTAAATCCATTCTGTGGCTGGGGTCCTGCCCCTCTGACAGACTTCCCTAGGGCCAGGTGCCTTCCTAAAATTTCATATTATTCTTGCTCCCAGAGTCCTAGTTGTTATATTCCATGAATAAATGTTTACTCTGAGCCCCACCCACCTGCATAACTAAATTTCTGGTTCCCCAGCACCGGCGATGAGGCAATTACAGGGCTGGCCTCTTCCAGGTCCCCCATCCCACTACAGAAAACCCTTTCACGACCCTCCACATCATAAGACCACAAAACTCCTTCAATAAGTAAAATGGCGGTTATGCCCCCCAGCATGGGGCTCCCCGAAGGCTGGCACTGGGCCCACTGCGGAGACACTGCCCCTACAGAGCTGACTCAGCCCCAGTCCCTCAGGGTAGGGGTGCCACTGGACATGGCATCACCTACAAGAGATGGTATACAGTAGGGGTGGGGAATGTCCAGCCTGAGGGCCTTTAAGGCCCGCAAAATCCTTTGGTCTGGCCCTGCGAAGGCATTAGGGGTGAGTTAATTAAATGTATGACCAAATACAGCAGGCTAATTTTTAAATTGATAGTTTTGTATGGCCCATGAATGATGTTATACATATCCAAATGGCCCTTGGCATAAAATAGGTTCCCCACCCCTGGTATACAGAATGACAACCTTCCTCATTTGGAAGGGGAGCAAAGAGTACCAGGTGAGACACAGGAGGAAAGGGCTCTAGATCTTCTGTTTCTTGTTGTTCATCCTCACCCAAGGATACTTTTCCACTGATTTTTAGAGAGAGTGGAAAGGAGGGGGAGAGACAGAGTGAGAGAGAGAAACATCAATGTTAAAGAGACACACCGATTGGTTGCCAACAGCTCTAGATCTTAAAATACATCTCTCCTCCGTGAATTCTGCCCTTGGTGACACACTTTCTGAGAACAGGTCAGGAAGTGCAATTGTCAGGGATGTTCTTTGGGGACCGGGCACTCCTACACTGATGTCCAGGGAAGGTGGAATGAAGAATCGCTGACACACAGACTTACCCGCCAGGGCCAGGAGGCCTCCGATCACTCTCAGGAAGACGAGCATTTGGGGTCCGCAGAGGGCAAAGAAGGAGAGGATGAAGCAGATGACCAGGATGATGAAGCCACAGAAGAGCGTGGCAGCGGCTGCCCTTCCCCATGCTGCGAGCGAAAGGAAACGGTGATCAATAAGACAGATGTGCCAAATTCAACAACCACGTATCAAAGTATGGGTAGCAGTGTTTTTTCTTTCTACTAATGACATTTGGATGGAAGAACAGTTTTTCTTTTGACAAGACTCAAGCATCTCCATGTCTCGGGGGGAATTAGGCAATCCATATGTAGGACACTAATATACTGATACGCACTAATGCCTCATCCCCTCGGTTTTAGGACAAGGGTTTCTATCTCTGAGATGAAAGTTAAATTTCATTAAATTATTTCTTGTTTAATAAACTGGCCATATAAACTAGTAGATTTAAAAGGTTCACTCAAGTTCTAACACAACACGATCATAATAAACAAAATTTTGGGTATTGAACAATCCAAAGTACCATGTCTTTAGGAAATGTTCCCAACACCTCTAAAAGGATCTTTGTTTCATATCAATACTTGGTTCCGTGCAAAAATAATCTTTAAAAACATAAACTTATGAGTAGGCAGAGATGTGAACTAAAACAATTTAATTGTAAAGTAGCTGTGATTTTTTTTTTTTTTTAAATAACACGGTTAAGCACAGTCTTCCTAGACTTTTACCTAAGTTTTAACTCTGGGGTATTCAGAACTTATTGCACAAGAGTTCTTAACCATCGATATTGGCCCTAAAATGAGCTCTGAGTTTGAAAATCTGCAGGGGCTCCTCCAGCCCTGTGTCATGCTACCCTCCCCGCCTGTGGAAGTGGAGAGCCATGAGCCCAGGCTCGTGATTCCAGCCAGTATTCTTACTGTTCAACCTGCTCTGGTTTTTAAGATTTCTTCACACACAACCTTCTCTCTAGAGGTAATAACTAACACTTTGGAAGTAATTGCTCTGTGCCAGGCACTGGGTTAGGAACTGGACATATTTAGCTCACTGAATCCTCACAATAACTTTTTAGGGTTCATACTGATATAATTTCTTTAGAAATGAAGCTATATACGTACTAAGGCTTTGAGAGTTCAAATAGCCTGCTAAAGCCACACAGCCAGTAAGTGATGTAGGCAGAGTTTGATTTAGAGCCTGCCTGAATCCAAAACATAATGTTTTTTAAGGCTATAATTTATATACCATAAAAGTCACCCTTTTCAAGTATACAATTCAGTAGTTTTTATATTCACAGGGTTGTGCAACCATCACCACTTACAATTCCAACATTTTTATCACCCCAAAAAGAAATTCCATGTCCTTCCATTCCCCCTTCCTCCAGCTCTGGCAACCACTAATCTACTTTCTGTCTCTATAAATTTGCCTATTCTGGACATTTCAGATAAATGGAATCGTACACTACGCAGCTGTTTTGACTGCCTTCTCTCATTTAGCATAATGTATTCAAGGTGCATCTATGTTGTAGCACGCATCAGTGCTTCATTCCTTTTTATAGCCAAAATATTCTATTGCATCGATATCCCACAGGTTGGTTATCCATTCATTCATTAATGGATGAACATGCATTCTTAACCAATTACTCTTTGTGGCATTTGAAAAGGAGAGTCGTGTGCTCCTCTGCCCTGGTATTACTCCAACTGCAGTACAGCTCAGCTGACAAATTCATCTTCACTTAATTCTAGGTCATTTGACTGGTCAAAGTTAAAGATATGGGTGGGATAGCAGAAAGAGCAAGGGCTTTGGAGGCAGAACTGGGTCTCATTTATACACTGCCTCTGCCACCTATAAGCCACTGTCAATCTGTGCATCTGCTGCCCAACGCTAAAAATACCTTCTTTCAAGATTACTGTAAGGATGAGAGCGTGTGTGTGAAAAGTCACATAGCTCAAAAAGTTCCTCCTGTATTTCTATGATGTTTCTCCAGGAACTCAAGTTTTCATTTTATTCTACATTCGCAAGGTTCCGCACTGTCACATAAAGGCTGTTCCTCAGTCCCCCACTGCATTTTCATATCTCCATCTGTTACAGACAAACTCGAGCTAAGTTCCCCTGTTCCCTTGAGCAGCCTGCCCACCCTCCCCCCTCCCCCTCCGTGTCCTCCAGATCTTCCTCTGCATTCATGAATGACTGGGACCCAGGTAATGAAGGAGAAGACACATTTTTATATGCTCAAATACCATGTGTTTACACAAACTACCCCTTAGCAGCAGTGGTCTAGATGGGCCTGAGAGGGTACATGAGTGGGCCTAGTTTTATCTGTACAATTTTTATTCCCTCCAAGTCTCCTTCCTCTTCCTGTGAGATCAATGAGATATTTTAGGGGCAAAGTAAAATAGACATGTTTTCTTTTAAAATAGAAATGAATAAAGTAAAAAAATGGAATTGAGTAAGTCTCTTTTCTCACTTTTGCTTTGTTCTTCAAGCAAGGTAACTTTCAATAGAAGAGGAGCCGCGCTTTGAGAAGAGCATTCATTAATCAGGTCATCTCAAAGTCTAGCCCACACACCACTGAGTCAAAATCATCAGGGGAGCTTATCAGAAATACAGATTCCTGTGCCTCCCTCCAGAAATACTGAATCAGAGCTTGAGGCGTAGGGCCCAGGAATCTGCATGTAATCTGTGAACATAAGTATAAACACAGAGCATTTTAAGAACGTTTCCTATGCTATGTTAAATCAACTCAGTTAATCTCTTGCTTATTTACAATGCTGAATCATCAAAATGGAGAATTAAGGACACTCTGTTTTGACAAAGGCTTCCTTGGAAGTAGACCTGTAAAACCTGCTCCGGCAGATGGAAACACCCACAGTGACTCACGTAACTATCATTTAAGACAGAAATCCTGGCATGGTTTTAAAGATTCTATTCTGACTGATGAATGACAAGTAAGACAAACTGCCTTCTCATGTCAATGACTATTTTGTTGTAAAATAATGAGATGGATCCTACCATATCTGAGCAAGGTCCTCCCAGGCCAATAATCTGTCCTAAAAGGGGACCGACTATCATGAAGACTTAGGACATGGCAATTCCTCATGACATATATTTCAAAAACTTGTACACTAAGTACCTTTGGTCTCACTTAATTACCCAGAATGAGCCTCATATCTACAATTACCCAACTCTTTTGGGAAGTATTTACATTTTTATATTGTATCATGGTCTATACCAGTGATGGCGAACCTATGACACGCGTGTCAGAGGTGACACGCGAACTCATTTTTTTGGTTGATTTTTCTTTGTTAAATGGCATTTAAATATATAAAATAAATATCAAAAATATAAGTCTTTGTTTTACTATGGTTGCAAATATCAAAAAATTTCTATATGTGACACGGCACCAGAGTTAAGTTAGGGTTTTTCAAAATGCTGACACGCCGAGCTCAAAAGGTTTGCCATCACTGGTCTATATTAAACCATATTTACCAACCCTAATGGAAAATGTTGACTTTTAAAACTTGTCCTAAAGCTACTTTGTCTATGATTCAACAGCTGGTTCTCAGTTCTTCAAAGCCAGACTGTCCATCTTGACCTATTCTGAAGACATTATTATTTTATGCACTTTAAATTTTATTGCCTTTCCTAATTGTGTGTGTGTGTGTGTGTGTGTGTGTGTGTGTAGGGAGGCAGGACTCTCATTGTCAATTATTATTCTCTGAAATGAGGCCACAAAAGCATACAATACTCCAGGTAAACAGTTTCCCTGTAGGAAAGCTTTTTGTTTATTTGTTTTGTATCCTTAAGGGAAAATACATTTGGTGTTTTATATACATAATCTATTATGTCATAAGTTTATCTTCTAAATACCACTTGGAGAAGTTCACATTATCAAAGAAACCAGCAGCGTTATAAATCCTCTTTTAAATAAGATTCATTTAAGATCCATTTAGATGAAGAATGGCTCATCAAATTTTTCTCTAGCTTGCAAAGATTCAACATTAAATCAACAACATGGAAATAATTCTATGGTCGCTAAAGAAACTCTGAGCTTTTCATAGGAAATGTTTTTGAGCTGTTTGCATGAAAATGAATACTATATCTTTTCCCAGAGATTACATGTGAAAACACAATGTTACAAGGCAAAAGGGACTAGGAAAAGATCAGTAAGGTCAACTGATAAGAGCAAACAAAGTAAAAATAAATACCTTGAATGTCAAGCTAGAAATCATAAATCAAACTGAAGTTTGTGAAAAGAAAAAAATAAACTTTTATTTTAAGACGAGAGCATTACTGATATTTTTAATATTGTTGGTAATATTTTAGAGACTCACTAATTTTTCTCTTAAAGTTAGCATTTCTTTACTGGTTTTCTGCATTATTCAGTAGTTTGACATGTGGACACTACACATTAACCAAAACAGCCTGTAGTCTAGCCCCTTATTCAGTGCCCTGCAGATACCAACCTATTACCCAACTAGAGTAGGTTCCCTTTCCAGAACAAAGGACTCATCTGTTAATAATATCAAAGGCCCCATCTACTGAATCTGAATGTTGTCAGATCTCTTCATGTTGTTTCTATAGTATTCTTTAGATGATATACAGGCACAACTGAAAACTGGATAAAATCGTAATTGAAAAAAATAAAAGATCCTATCTATAAATAAATATAAGCATGGGTGGATGATGTATTCAAAAAGACCGTTGCATGTTCAATGAGGAAGAAATCTGCAGGAATACAGGCCAGTGCTTCTGAAACTTAAAAGTGCTTAGGAATCACCTGGGGATCTGGTTCAAATACAGATTCCAATTCAATAAATGGGACCTGAGTCACTGCATGTCCAGTAACCTCCAGATAATGCTGATACTGCTGTTCTTGACACTCTGAGTAGCAAATATTACAGGACAACACCGAAGAGGCCTCCAAAGAAATCTGCATAGAGAGAAGCAATTTTGCAGGTTTTGGAAGGCAGAGGAGTGGCTTTAAAGGAGGAATGACAGGGTCACCCAGGAGAGTTCCACAGTTGGTGTGAGATTCCTAACATGCTCTGCATTTCTCCTGCAGCAGAGCCAGATGATAACTCCTCACCATGGTGTTTTCACAGAACTATGAGACTTTACCCTTTCATGGTCTTTTAAAGGCAGAATGGTGAAAGCTTCCTACACAGGAAGATGCAAAAACAGGGAATTGTACCCTGAATTCACACAAGATAAACAGCAGCGAATTTAGGATCCACCCTTACATACAAGTCTGTCAGACAGAAGAAGGCCACAAAGTAGAATTTACAGAGAAGCGTGTTTCAGCTCCATGGGTAGAAGATAGTAGAAGAGAAGTGCTTTTAAACAAACAGCATCAAGAGGAGAACTGAATTAAGTTGCTGAACAAAGGGAAGAAGCTCAGATGGGCTGTGGGTGGTGTTGAGAGCGCTGGGAGAAAGCTGGAATAGGTGTATTCTTATTCCCTTCTAATTCTGCTTGTCTAGGAGTCTGTGTCTGTTTACCGAGAGAAGAGAACTCAGGTCACTAACGAGGGATTGAGGTGAATGCTACGTGCGGCAAATGTGGAGTGCACTGGGCTAGATCACTGGTTCCTAGACTTCAAGATTGTAAAATCAATATACATATTTTTTAAACTATGAAAATCAATTGAGAGTGGCCAATTATTTAATTTTGCCATGTAAGGATGTAAACACATGCCCGCAAAGAGTAATCTATCTACTAACACCCAATTTCATAAAATAAGAACGTTTTTAATATTTCACCTTGCCCCCACCAAAAGCCACAAGAGCATCATCTCAAAATGCAGTCCCTTAAATTGAATTTAGCCTAATGTAAACCTATTAACTTCATATTTTTCTCATTTCCTGTACATTTAAGAACCATAGGGCCCTAGCTGGTTTGGCTCAGTGGATAGAGCGTCGGCCTGCAGACTGAAGGGTCCCAGGTTCGATTCTGGTTAAGGGCACATGCCCAGGTTTCGGGCTTGATCCCCTGTAGGGGACGTGCAGGAGGCAGCCAATCAATGATTCTCTCTCATCATTGATGTTTCTATCGCTCTCTCCCTCTCCCTTCCTCTCTGAAATCAATAAAGATATATTTAAAAAAAAAAAAAGAACCATAGGGCTAAATGATCTAAAAATGTTTCAGATAATACTCTGATTCTTTGACTTATCCAAGAATGATGTCATGTTAAAAAAAACAAAAACAAAAACACACACACAACAAAATAAAAACATTCAGTGCGTTCTGTGGTATCAAAGGGCACCTTTGTAAAAATGAGGCTCTGCACTTCTTTCTGCCCAGACAAGGCAGATGCTCTTCAACACCGACTCCCCACTTTCATTCTTGGTGCACACATTCCTCTCTATTCTTCTCCGCCCTGACAAGCTGGAGCTTGCTTAAGATTTGAATCTACACCACTGATGCTTAAAATATTCTCCTGAGGTATTTTATTTATACATGAAATAAGAATGATCATTTCAATATTTAAATCTAGATATTTTTTTCCAGTTTTGAGAAATATAAACCATGAGTTTTTAAAAATTCAAACAAGTATCTGTAAAGCTGGGTATTTATTTAGTTGTTACTATCATGAAAAGAACATACTCAGCATGTAATTTGGTTCATTTATAGGAAAAATGAGGTAATATGGTAATCTGAAATTCTTAAGAAACTATTAATAATGGAAAAGAATATAATATTCTGCTTTTTATGTAATATTACAGAACTACATACCTCTCTATTTAAAAAGTCTGTATTATTTAGTATTAATGCCAATACTTGCCAAGAATAACCTGTCTTTAATACCAAAATTAATGTATTAATATTATGGACCTGGCCGGGTTAGCTCAGTTGGTTAGAGCATTGTTCCGATACACCAAGGTTGTCGGTTTGATTCTCGGTCAAGGGCACATATAAGAATCAACCAATGAATGCATAAATAAGTGGAACAACAAATCAATGTTTCTCTTTCTCTCAAATCAATATATAAAAATTTAAAAATAAACATTATGAATATCAATAAGAAATGGTGAAGCACTTTGTAATAAAAAGGTAAACTTATTAGTTTCAGTGGTAAATCACAATGTTTATTTTCTAGTACATATCAAGTTTTGTTTTTTTTAAAAAAATGGATGTACCTACTCAATTCTTTATATTGAGATATCATTTTAATTAGAGCCATCCACCTTAGTCCTTATGTGTTTATTCATATGTGGGAGTGTGTGTAAACTGCTTACTACATTTTAGATAAAGTAGTATAAACATACTATGTTCAGCAAGACCTTATTAAGGCTCTCTGAAAACCTCCAGGGTTCAGAGATGCCTAAATCATCGCCCTACAATGTAGGCACAAGGGCTGCACCTGTGGGGCAAAACTAACGAACAGTCCTTGCCAGGAAGTGGAGCAGAAGTATAATAAACACTCCCACTCATCCTTGACTACAACAGCCCTAAACGGACCTCTCCTGGTGAATTCATATCTATTTTCTCCTTCCCACAGTCACCTAATCTATAGTAATAGATTTAAGACTCACTTGGGAAACTGAACTGTATGCATGCATATAAGCCCAACCAATGGACACAGACAACAGGGGGGTGAGGGCATGAGTGTGTGTGTGTGTTGGGGGGGGGGGTTATGGGGAGAATGAGGTCACATATGTAATACCTTAATCCATAAAGAAATTAAAGATTGAAAAAAAAAGAGTTAATGCTTTAGACTTCTGTCTAATTAAAAAAATTAAACCGAGAAACAAAGCCTGCTTACTCCCTTCCAAATACAAAGCCGTCTATCAACCTGAGGCTGAAAGCGCCACACCCTAGGAAAGTGAGCTCAACCTGCAAGTTCAGAAAAAAAGGAAGGAGACCTGACTTGGGGTGAGCACACAACATGCAGATGAGGTACTATAGAAATGTACACCTGAAACCTATATAATTTTATTAACTAATGTCACCCAATAAATTCAATAAAAAAGTGTGCAATTCAATTTAAAGAAGAGAAAAACTGGATTGTGTGTGTTTCTCAGGAGGGCTGTGATCACAGGCAAAGCCTTGCAGGTCAGGTCCCGTCCCAGCAATAGTGCTGATGGGGTTCTGCCAGCACCCCAACCCGCACAGGGCACTGACTTCTATTTCATGTGTACAGTATTGCTGAGTATTCTTGGGGTCTATATTAGTCTTTGGAGTGATTATCATAGTCTGGTTAAAAAACACACCTATTTAAGCAGACCTATTAAATCCCCTACAAGCTACTAAATTCGAATGCATTTTAAGATACAGATATATTATCTCAAAGAAATAAATTCTCTATATATTAGACACACACTCTCTCTCTATATATATGTGTGTGTGTGTCTATATATATGTATGTGTGTTAACTCGGTAAAAACCTAACAGACTTTCAATAATACAACAATGCTGTTTCAATAATTCAATAATGCTGTTTGTGTTTTAAGAAAAGAAAAACACACTTTAAGAAAAGCAGGAATTCCCTTCAGTCTTTACCTTTTATGACCTGCCAATGAGAACCATGCCTCCTTTGGAGAAGAGAAAAGGTCACGGTGGGAACTTGAAAACAATTCCACAGTCCGTAAGAATCAGCACCAAGCCCCTGAGAGAGGGCCCAGAAACAAGCTCTGGGCCATTTGAGGGTTGGAGGGGAGGAGGGGGCCGGTCAAGTCTCTAGTCCCAGAAGGAAATGAAAAAAGGTAGGTGGCCTTTCTCTTTCTCGGTTTAAAACTATTAAACCTGGCTGGTAAGGTCCCAGTGAGTAATATTTGGCTTTAAACTTCTGATTTTGTTCCTACTTAAACCTGGCTGTTCTTCACATCTACCAGTTAGCAGGGGTAGCATCAGACAAAACCAGGCTCCTCTGGGGTCTGTTCTATCAACATGTTAAGCACAGAGGCTTCCTCCATGCAGGAAAAATGAAATACTCCGTCTTCAATATACAGTGTCCCCAAAAATGTATACACGCTTTATCAGCCAATAGCTCCATTTTAAAATGAAATGTATTTTAATAAACACTGCCTTTGTGATTATTCAAAGTGTGTGTATACATTTTTAGGGGGACACTCTATATGTGTTAACTGCTTCATTTCGCTGGTGTGGAAGATGTGTTTGCTTTTTCGATTTAAAATCACATTCAAATAAAGTTTTCTAAACAGCAAGGCAGTGCTTAAAGCAAAAAAACACCACTACCCGCCCCCCCAAGACAAAAACTAGCCTGAAGCATTGAATATTAGTACAGTATCGCCTGAAGTCGTAACAGCTGAAATTTTCACCAAGAGAGCTTTTATGCCAACATTAGGGAAGGCCGGTATTTAAAATACATATATTTTAATCATAAGAACCATAGGAGAAGGCGGGATGGGAAGAAATTTCAGTAGGTATCAAAAAATATATACTTTATTGTATTTACTCATCGAGCCTTTTCAAATGATTGAAATCATCTTTGGCACGGAACCGACAAACCCTACGAAGAAGCTCTGTTTGAACTGGATCATTTTCTTCCAGTGTTGAGCCTGGCTTGGGCCACTCAAAGCCGCTACTATGATTTGTTCAGATCGGAGGCATGAAGCTAAAGCTAAACTCTGAACAGATTTATTTTTTTTAAGTCACCCATTATTCCTAACCCTGTTCAGTCCCTTCCCAAAGGGCGGCTTGCGAAGGCCGGGCACTCCCACTGCGCCGGCGCACACCCGGCCGCGACCCGGAGGACTTCCCGGAGGCGGCGGCCGGCGGCACTCACCGTATTCCATGAGGCTCTGGCAGCCATCCGCCTCGGACCCGCTGCCGCCGCCCTCGTGGAAGCATCGCCACCACAGCGAGGACGTCTGGATGTGGTCGCTCGACTGCAGCCAGCCGCGGCCGGCCAGCGCGATGATGTCAAAGGCGATGGCGCTGAGCAGGAGCAGGGGCAGGATCCACCTGCAGCGCTCGCAGGCCAGGCCGCAGCGCAGCATCTCGACGGCGGGGCGCGAAGGAGAGGGGCGCGCGGGGCTCGGGAGCGGCGGAGAGTGGCCCGCGAGCGCCGGCCGAGGGACAAAAGGGACGAGGCGGCGCCCGGCCCCACCCAGATTCCGGTGACTCAGAGGGCCGCCCTGACCTGTCGGGCGGGCGGGACGCACCGGGAGAGGCGGGGCGGGCTCAGGTTACACCCGGGCGGCTGCGCTTTCCCCGCCCGCCCGGGGCGGACCTGGGAGGGGCCGGCCCGGGGACCTCAGGCCACTGCCTGCTGCAACCGGGCGCGCCCCTGGCCTTCCCCGCGACCTTCTTTTCCTCTTACAGGATCCCCTCACTGTAAATGTTTTTTTTTTTTAATATATATTTTTATTGATTTCAGAGAGGAAGGAAGAGGGAGAGAGAGATAGAAACATCCATGATGAGAGAGAAGCATGGATCGGCTGCCTCCTGCAAGTCCCACACTGGGGATCGAGCCCACAACCCGGGCATGTGCCCCGGAATCGAACCTGCCGACGCTCTATCCACTGAGCCAAACCGGCTAGGGCAAATGTTTGTGTTTTTTATTCTCCACGTGTGCCCGTTTCAAACTGCACAGCACTAGCTAAATATTTAAGCCCTGACGTCGGGCAATGGTCTGATTTTCAACCATGCCATCTTAAGTCGCAGGCAGCTTGAGATGGGTGTTGGAGTTGTACCGTGAATGCGTGCTAGCGAACCCCGGAGCGGGCCGGGCACTGCCTCCTGGGCTCACCTTTGTACCTCGGACTCTCGTCTGTTTACAGGCCCGCCTTTCCCACTGGGCTGCCAGCTCTGCGACAGCCAGGCCACGCTTTCCTTGTCTGTGTGTCCCTGGTGTCTGGCCCTGTGTCTGGCTCTTCAGGGAGCTCAATTGACATTTGATGCGTGAACACACTGAATTTAACATATGTGCACTTCCATCTCAGAAGCGCTTCATCTGGCTTCTTGTCCTGTTTGCCTCAGTCCCCTCCCTACCACAAATCTCTACCTATTCAAACCCCACTCTATCTACTCTTTTTCATTTACTATTGAAGTTTCTCCAGAAAAAAACCATATGCCAATAGGCATTCAGAACCTAAAATGCCACCTCAGTGTCCTAGCTCTGCTTCTGTCACCACACGACTCCTCAGGTGTGGCAGGGAGGGTGGGTGGCAGCTGGGCGTGGCTCTGAAGGAGAAGCGAGTTCCGGGTGTTGGGCAAATCATGAAAAACATCCAATGAGGGTCACATCTTACCTTGAACCTCCAAAGATTTCTTCTGAATCCCTTACTTTTTCTATTAATTTAATAGAAAAGAAATGGGAAATACATGGCGATGTTTAAAACTGAGTCCTCTGTACTTCAGTTTGGTGTTCTCAATAGACACAACACTCTTATCTAACTCAGTTCTCTGGTAACTTTTTAGGACAAATGGGAAAAAAGCACTGAGAAAGTATCTGAAACCACAAGAAATCATTTCCCCAGCCTTCATTTATACAAACCAAGTTCACATATTTTCATTAGAGGCAAATATTTTCACTTTCAAAGAATAGCACAAGGGGTATTTTGGCGAGAATTAACCGTTTACAGTGGAGATTGTGTAAGGAAAATATGCTCTTAGGGCAGCGGTTCTCAACCTGTGGGTCGCGACCCTTTGGGGGTCAAATGACCCTTTCACAGGGGTTGCCTAAGACCATCAGAAAACACATATTAAATATATAATTACATATTGTTTTTGTGATTAATCACTATGCTTTAATTATGTTCAATTTGTAACAATGAAAATACATCCTGCATATCAGATATTTACATTATGATTCATAACAGTAGCAAAATTACAGTTATGAAGTAGCAAGGAAAATAATTTTATGGTTGGAGGTCCCCACAACATGAGGAACTGTATTAAAGGGTCGTGGCATTAGGAAGGTTGAGAACCACTGTCTTCAGGGTTTTCAAAAGTAATGAAAATATTTGTTTAATTAGCTGTCTATAATACAGTTGTGAGATATATCATATTCTTTTTTAAAAAATATGTTGATATTGATTTCAGAGAGAGGAAGGGAGAGGGAGAGAGATAGAAACATCAATGATGAGAGAGAATCATCCATCGGCTGCCTCCTGCATGCCCCCCTCTACTGAGGATCAAGCCTGCAACCCGGGCATGTACGCTGGCTGGGAAGCAAACCGTGACCAGTGAACCACACTGGCCAGGCAAGACAAATCATATTCTTACAAAACAAATAGAATACTGACTATGAGAACAGTGGTTTCAAACAAAAAGAAAGTTTCATTGGTATCTTAATATCTCTGAATAATTTTGGACTAGATATAACTTTCTGTTATTTCAGTGAATATGAGGAAAAGAGCTCATTAATGCCGAGGTGAAAACAAGAAAAGTATTTAGAACTTCTGGAAGAGACTAAACCAACCATGCTTACTGGTAGGTTCCAACAGTAATGTACATAACACAGGACTCACATACTGTAGAACCAGAGAGCTCAAGTTCTGATTATTTCTCATACAAGCTGTGTGACACTGGTCCACTTAATTTGTTTGTGCCTCAGTTTCCTCATCTGTAAAATGGATAGTGCTCACCCCATAGTGTTGTAATGAGTATTAAAAGAACTAATACATATGTGTAACCTGCTCAGGATAATGCCTGTACATAGTAAACCAAACATAAGGGCTGATGATGATGACAATTTTCACATAGGTTTCTCACTTTAATAAGATCAGAAGGGGGCCTTTTCATGTTTTTGAGGAGCAAATTCTATATATGAATACCAACTGTAAGTCATTAAGTTACTAGTATCTTAGACAATGCAAGCATTCATCCTAGCCATATTCCTGGAATGATGGATATGGTAGAAAGAAGACAGTTAAATAGCTCCCCCTGCTGGATAACGTAGGGATTGCTCAGCACTTGATAATGTAAATTATATCTGCAAAAAGTTTTTATTTCAATAAATTTTGGGGGTTTGTGGTTCTAAACCCAATGAATAGTACAGATAAAAATGCTTTAATATATAATTTTAGAATAAAAATTCATAGCTGTATGACTCTCCCATCTGGAGAAAGTAATAATAAAAACATTTTCTGGGAGTTTACTATGTGCCAGTGTCTCACACCCACCTTGTGAGGTATGCACTGCTATGATCTTATAGACAAGAAGACTGGGCCACACAGAAATAGAGCATCTTGCTCAAGACTGCACAGGCCCTGACTGGCAAAGCTACACTCCACCTTAGGCAGTTTGACGCGAGACAGTAGTATTTACACTAACCACTCATGAGAGTTTGGGTTATAGTTCTCCAAAAGTTTCCTTCTTTCTCTCCTTTACCTCAAAAACATCCAACCCACTACCAGTTCTCTCCCAAGCTGTAATGAAATGACCCCCATACAAGCTACTGTGCTCTTAGTAGTAAACCAGTGACAGGAGTGCAGTAGAACAAACACTGAACAGAACTCGGACGTTCTGAGTTCTAGCTCTCACTGACCCTGTGAATACTTCCCCTCTAATCATTGTCCAATCTCCCTTGCTCATGCAAACATTTAATTATCTCTACTTTCTCACCCCTTATTCCTTCCTCATCTGACTGTAATCTCTCTTTTACTCATGATTGATGGTAAAAAGCTTAACAACCAACTTTCTGAAGGGGAAAAAAATCCTTGATTTATAGCCATTGCCATTTTCCATAGTGTAAATACTCCCCAATGGCTGATTTCCAGCTACCAACTTGATGTTACTGGATACAAAGTAGGAAGAAATATGTGTAATCATCTGTCTCAAGCCAGTATGAGCACTACTGCATCTACCCCCATATCCTACAAAACTGTTCTGTTTTTCAAAGGTCACCAATAAGCTCCTATTTGCCAAACTCAATGGGTATCATTGGCCTCTTGGTTGTACCAGGAACTTTGATGTCTCTCTACATTTAACTTTCTACCTTCTTGGCTTCTATAAAGATGCTAAAGCCCAGTGCTCAAAGACCACCAGGAACACACCTGCAGCAAAGGAAACTGAAAACCATGAGGCACTCTGGGGATGTCTCAGTGAGAGGGCGTTAGGGAGGCCTAGTAATAAGATTTAGGCTGATGTTAGGTGATTTTGGAGAGAGTGGTCTTGTTTTTGTCTAGTTCTATCACAATTAAAGAGTGATCTTGTGTGGTGTTCATATTCTGTGAAATTATTTATGCTCAACATTGGATCATCATGGCCTAGCTATTGGTTGCCAGGCCAACTACCAACTGTCAGGGGTTGTCTCTGGTTTCTTTCTTCCTTCCTTTCTCTTTCTTTTTCTTTCTCTTCCCTCCCTCCTTCCCTCCCTCCTTCCCTCCCTCCTCTTCCTTCCTTCCTTCCTTCCTTCCTTCCTTCCTTCCTTCCTTCCTTCCTTCCTTCCTTCCTTTCTTTCTCTTTCTTTCTTTCTTTCTTTCTTTCTTTCTTTCTTTAATTTCTTTCTTTCTTTCTTTCTTTCTTTC
>NW_005871059.1:11052272-11053635 GCF_000147115.1 Myotis lucifugus | reverse complement strand
CGACGCTCTATCCACTGAGCCAAACCGGTTTCGGCAGGAATGCAATTCTTAAAAGTGACACACAAATCCCTCCATGGTCTGGCCCCTGGTAGCCTCTCCAGTCTCATCTGTCACCTCTGCTTACCTTACACTTTCCAGTGTCTCTCTCTCTCTCTCTCTCTCTCTCTCTCTCTCTCTCTCTCTCTCACACACATGCTACCCATTTTGACTTTATTCTTGAAGTTATTTCTGGAATCCTTTATTTCCAGTCCCTGTCATGTTTACCTAGTTACTTCCTACTGATCTTTTAAGATCAGCTTCATACCCATGTCTCCCAAGGAAACTTCCCTGAATCTTGGCATTTCCCTATAGTCCCACCTCCAATCAAGGTAACGATGTGCTCTTTTTTCTACGCTCCCAGAACCCTTGAAGCATATGTAGCAATCACTTTGTTATATAATAATCTTTTTTATGTCTCTGTTCGACTATGAAGATCCTTGAAGAAAGTTACCATGTCTTATTCATCTTTGCATCCCCAGGACCTTTTCCAATGCCGTGTTCAGTAATTATTTGCTAAATATATGAATGAATGAATGAATGGCTATGCCAATAGCTCTTCTCCTGTGAAACATGTCCTCTCTGAACTTCAGTGTATTCACTGATTTGTTGAGGTGATTAAAAAATGAACTGTAGGAAAATCAAAATGGAGAAATATAAATTTATTTAGAACAGTAGATGGCAGCAGAAGGTTGTTTTTTAGCATAGCATTTGCAAGATTAAAGTTGACCAAATACTCATAGAAAAACCCATAGCCACATAGTATAACTTTAAAAATGCCTCTATACTTTAGTTGATAGTACTGAGTTCATATTGGTTGATTAACTGTGGAAAATGTACCATATTAATGTAAGCTGTTAGTAATATGGGAAACTGGGTACAGTATAGGAACTCTACACCACAAGTTTTCTGTAAATTTGAAATTATTCTTAAAAAATAGTTACTTTTTAAAAATGCTTCTATAATGCTTGGCATATAATTTTTGTCATCCTAAAAACTCCAATATCAATCATTTTCTTTGTATAAAATTAATTATGAAAACCTCAATATCAATAATTAATCTTAAGTATATATATATATATATATCTTGATTTCAGAGAGGAATGAGAGGGAGAGAGAGATAGAAATATCAATGATGAGAGAAAATCATTTATTGGCTGCCTCCTGTAACACCCCCCCCCCCCCCCAATGGGAAACAAGCTCGCAACCTGGGCATGTGCCCTTGAACAAAATATATACTAAGAACCTGTAGGTTGCTGATTTAAGCTATATTCACAGAGACTAATCAGGTTTCGTAATCTATTAGATATATAAATAAGTGTTTTGA
>NW_005871059.1:11036831-11052172 GCF_000147115.1 Myotis lucifugus | reverse complement strand
TAAGTATATAAATAAATAATACCATTTTATTCTATTATCATTATAAATGTATTATATACTCATTTTTTAAAATTTGAAGAAGACAGAAGGTATAAAGAAGAATAAGAGTCACCCATAGATGATCACTTTCCTTTTTTTACCAGAGAAAACTGCTGCTAATATTTTGACAGCCTTTTTAGGCATTTTTCTCTGACACAGATAGTTTAAGTTGCTTGTTAAAGTCACTCTATAAGTTGGTGTTAGAGCTAGGACTAGAGCCCAGACCAGCCTTCTTGGTCTAAGGCAGTGGTTCTCAACCTTCCTAATGCTGTGACCCTTTAATACAGTTCCTCATGTTGTGGTGACCCCAAACCATAAAATTATTTTCGTTGCTACTTCATAACTGTAATTTTGCTACTGCTATGAATCATAATGTAAATATCTGATATGCAGGATGTATTTTCATTGTTACAAATTGAACATAATTAAACCATAGTGATTAATCACAAAAACAATATGTAATTATATATGTGTTTTCCGATGGTCTTAGGCAACCCCTGTGAAAGGGTCGTTCGACCCCAAAGGGGTCACGACCCACAGGTTGAGAACCGCTGGTCTAAGGCCTCAGCACCTGACCTCCATGCAGGTAATAAGAATAGCAGCTTAACCCTTATTTAGCACTTACTAAGTGCCAGTCCCTATTTTAAACGCACACTAATTTCTCTTATCCTCACAGTATCATGAGTAATGTACAACTATTGCTTCTCTATTACTGATGAGGAAACGGAGGCACAGAAAAGCTAAATGACTTTTCATAGATAACACAGCTTGTAAGTGGCAGAGCTGGGCCTCAAACCCGGAGATTTCAGCTGCGGAGTCTGTACTATGAGCTCCTAAAACTCAGTTTTAATGTGCACATTCTTAAATTTATTGGAGTCCATTTCAAATGTGTAGAGCCAACCCAGTTGTCAGTATATATTTTAAGACTGCTTATCTCTGCAAACCAGTTCCAGAGGGGGCTCGCCCTCTCGCGCTCTATCCACCATAAAGGTGATTTTTGTGCTCCTGGGATGATCACTGAAATTCAGGTTGTATATTCGAGGGTGATTTCAGCCTGGAAATTTTCCAATAAATATTCAGCTGAGACCTGAATGTGTAAATATATGCCCTTACAATACACTGTTTAAAAATAAACCCACAAGATAGGGAAGGGGATGAGGGAACACAGGTCCAAGTTGAACAAGGTTATCTTTAAAATACAGAAATTTGCTTTGTTAATGAATTAAAGAGACTGTTGGTACGTTCTTTCCTGCTTACATCTGAAATGCTATATGAGGCCACCCAACTTATCCCGTAATGACCTAAGACCATTTGGTCTTGTCTCCTGTCTCCTGCCTCTCCACCGGTCTCCATGTTTTCTTCCAAACTGACCTTAAACACCTCCAGAGAATACAGAATTATCTGTGTTCCTCCAGCATTGACTTCATCAGCCAGTCTCCATGTCTCTCTCTCTCTTTTTTATAATTTATACTAGAAGCTCGGTGCACAAATTCATGCACGGGTGGGGTCTCTTGGCCTGGCAGGCGATCAGGGCTGATCTGGGCCTGCGGGAGGTTGGCCAGCTGGCTGTGGGGAGGGTCCACGGGAGGTTGGCTGTGAGAGCACACTGACCAAGAGGGAGCAGCTCCTGCATTGAGCATCTGCCCCCTGGTGTTCAGTGCGCGTCATAGCAATTGGTCGACTGGTCATTCGGTCTTTCAGTCGTTTGGTCACTTAGGTTTTTTTTTTTTAAATATATACTTTATTGATTTTTTACAGAGAGGAAGGGAGAGGGATAGTCAGAAACATCGATGAGAGAAACATCGATCAGCTGCCTCCTGCACACCTCCTACTGGGGATGTGCCCGCAACCAAGGTACATGCCCTTGACCGGAATCGAACCTGGGACCTTTCAGTCCGCAGGCCGACGCTCTATCCACTGAGCCAAACCGGTTACGGCTAGGTTTTTATATAGAGAGATTTTTTATTGATTTCAGAGAGTACAGGAGAGGGAGAGAGAGATAGAAACATGAGTGATGATAGAGAATCATCAATGGACTACTTTCTGCATGCCCCCTACTGGGATTGAGCCTGCAACCCTGGCATGTGCCTTGACCAGAAATCAAACCATGACCTCCTGGTTCATAGGTGGGTGCTCAACCACTGCTCACCCTCTGCATCTCTCCGACTTCCTCTTCTGCTTCCAGGTGGAGAAAACTCTCTGATTTTAATGGGGTTGTGTACTTAGGTTGCACCCACCCAGATGGTCTCCACTATGCCAATAATGTAACATGATCACAGGAGTGACAGCTCCTCACATCTACAGGTTCCATCCCACACAAAGGGGATAATGGGGGCCACTTTAGAATTCAGGAAACAGTCCACAAAGAAGGCGGGGTCAGAGCACATCTGAAAGAAAGAACAGGTTCTAGATAAATTTATTTTATGTAAAAAAAAGCTTACTCCAGAGTGAGAAACAGTGTATTCATTCAGTAGATATTTATATATTGACATCTGATTATTAGGATTAAAATGAGCAAAGGAGACACGAATCCTCGCCTGATGAAGCTTAGAATTGACCACAGACAGAACTGCATGAACTGCGTGTAGGGACAGGGAGTGGTACACAGTTTGGGGACAGAAACAATCCCTCTAAAGAGATAATACATGGTAAAGGTAATACAGAGTCACATGGGTGTGTTTATAATACAAAACTTAGATATGTGATGTTTGAAGGTTTTTAGGACAAGGCGGGGAGTTTTAATAAGCAGCCCCGTGGCCTTTGGAAGGAAGAAGTAGAGACACTTAACCTTTCTTCTAGAGACCTCAGGTTGTTAAAACTTGCCCAGGTGAGCTTTAAAATTAAGCACCACTGCCTCTTGAAATCATGCTTTTTTAAAAGGCTGAAATGTGCTGATCACAATTTCTATTTTTTTAGAATGTCTAAAAACCTACGACACAGCACAGGATGTATGCTATTCGTTGTCTTGCTGGCATGGTTATAGAGTCCTTTACTAATCAGAGCATCATATAAATAACACGGGGTAAAGGAAATACCAGGGCTTAGACCATATTGTGTCTTGCAAACACCAGGGCCAAAGCATTGGGCCCCTTATGTTATCTGGGATATAGCCCAGGTGGGTTTCTAGCACGCTGGCTATTGGCTTTCTCAGCCAGAGTATTTAGGATGTTCTGGGACCTGAACATCAGCTACTCCATGGTGCATGAGGAGAATGGGTTCAGGCCAGAGGTCTTCTGAGGAACCTGCTTAGCACTGACATTCCAGGGCATCTCTCTGGATAGGTGAGAACTGTAAACAAAGGGAAGAGAGACTAGAGAACAGTGATAAGCCAAGAGGAGAAAGTGGGGGTGGGGTGGGGGGAAAGAGAGGATCTCTCAATGTGCCTGGTCAGTAATGGTAGAGTGAATTTACAGTTCTCCTCCTAAGGGTCTAGATGACACTGTCCCCCTTAAATGCAGACTATGCATCACATTTAGTGCTGTCCCAAAGTCTTGGAGCAGTAGCCCAGATCTCAGCTTTTTTTATTTATCTCTGAAACAACATTATGGTAAGAGAATCAGACTAGGGAATAGCTGGTGTTTCAGGCTTGATTTTGCAACTAAATCTATGACTTTGGAAGACTCCAGATCTCTCTGGAATTCATTTCTTCAATCTGTAAGATGCAGGAGTTGGACTAGCTGATGAGAGCTATACAAATGGAGTGTAAAGTGAAACCAATTACCTTGATAATCTGAGCCTGAGAGGCATTTCCCCTGAGATATGAAGAAAATCAGGGCAAACATGTTGGAGATGATTCCTGAGGCTTTTCTAGGTAATTTCATAAGTTTCCCTTTTTATCCTGATATGTTTATATACAACCAATATACAATAAAGTTTTTATTGATGGAAAAATAAACATGATATCCAATAGATCTATCCCTGAATATTTGGAGACCCTGGGGTGAGAATAGGAATGGAAGACAAATACCATATGTCTAATTATTTAAAAGTTATAAATCAAGGCAACAAACTGTGAAATGAAATATGTTCTGTCCTCCTGTCTTGACAAGTAGACCTTTCTAACAATCTGGAAGGGCAGG
Organism: Myotis lucifugus; assembly: GCF_000147115.1. Classification (NCBI taxonomy): domain Eukaryota; kingdom Metazoa; phylum Chordata; class Mammalia; order Chiroptera; family Vespertilionidae; genus Myotis; species Myotis lucifugus. The sequence goes on along the minus strand of NW_005871059.1, from coordinate 11,048,054 downwards.
TAGGAATTGAGAAAACAGGGAAAGTTGACTTCCAACCCATCCTGATTCTTTTCCCACCTCTGGCTCCTTCCTGTACTGCCTGGACCTCATGTACCCCAGTGGGCACACCACTCACATGCCACGCTCTGGTCAAATCCTCTGCAGACTGAGGCCCCTTGGCGACCACATAGGCCTGGAAGTGCATTTGGACCTTGGGAAGATGGACTTGGGCTTGGGCTGATGAGCAGGAACTTGTGGGACGTGGGTACCCAGAACATGGTCCAGAGGGCACTGGATGATCATGTCCCCTTGGCCTTGTGGATTCCAGGTCCCGTGGGAAGGGCACAGTCAAAGGCTGGCTAGTGTGGGACCCTTGAAAGCCAGAGACTGCAAAGCTTTGAAGCAGACTGACCGGTGTCTCCAGTAGAACTGACATCTGAACACCTTTGCCTCCTGTGCACATGGTGGAACACGCCCTGCGGAGCCCCACTGCACGCAAGGGAAACACTATCCGAGAGGCTGATGGCCCGCATGCCTGCTGGTGCCCCACATGCCTCTTTCCATCCTCTTCTCGGCTCAAGCCTATGGGGACAGCCTTTCCTACGTTCCCCTTCTCTTGTTTCAGGAAGTCTGTTCTGCCATCATCACTTAATTGTACCTTTTAATTTGGTCTGGGGAAGTTTTCTGAATTTTGTTTAAAATTTAAAGCAATATCTTTATGTGCCTGAGAAAGGACTAGAATAATATAGAATATATGTTAGCAATGGTTATATAAGGGTAGTAAATCACAGATGATTTTGACACTTTTTAATTTATGTACATTTTCTACAATGAATGTCTTAATTCATTTAAGAGAAATACAAGTCATATGTTTTCTCCAAAGATTATTTAAGCACATACAAGTATGCAACACATAAATGGTGTGATCTGGGACATAAAGCTTTGCTTTCATGACTTATTTTTTCTTTTATTCTTGTAAACACAGTTCTACCTCATGCTCTTGTCATTACAGATAAGGATTCCAAGATATAGGGTAACCATAATTAGGTCAACCATTCTCCTACAAATGGATATTTAGGTTTTACCAGCTTTTTGCTGTTATAGGCAATGCCACAACAAACATCCTCATGTATATTTCTGCAAGTATTTCCTTGAGATATATCTCCAGCAATAAAAATAATGGATCAAATATGATACACGAATGGATGAATATTAAGAAATGTCCCTCCAAAAAGGTAGCACTCATCTTCATTTGCACTAAAAGTGTGTAGGGGTTCTAACAAATGCTGGCCAAGGCTGCAGTTTACAAATGTCATTTTGCCAGTCTGATAAATGAAAAGATATGATATCACCTCGACTTGATTTCTAGCTCATTTTGGATGATATGGGACATATATACGGGCATCTGTATTCCTTAACAAATGAAAATGAAGACTCTGCACAGTGCTGACGTTGGGGTGACTGGTACTCAGAGCAGGAAGTGGGCGGAAGTCACCTCTCCCTTCTCTGAATCTGTATCCAGTGTTATTTGCTGGTTGCTTCTTGTAAGATTTGTGTGTCTTTGCAACCTGACTATGAGCCCCTTCATAAAACTGACCTCACATGCTTCCAGTTTATGAATATAGTAAAAACAGAAACAGAACTGGCTGTAACCTTACCCAGTTACAAGACTTGGATAAAATCCAAGCTTCTTTCTGAGGTCCCAAAGCTTCTCATGATCTGGTCCTTGCTAATCTTGCCAACCCCATCTGGTGCCACATCGCCTTCCTCACTAGGCCCCTCCTGGCCTCCTTACTGTCCCTCCAATGCACCCAGCGCTTCGCTGTGCCAAAGGTTTTGCAGTTACTGCACCCTCTGCCAAGAACACATGTCCGTAAGCTCTTCAAAGCTCAGCAAAAGCTTATCATTCAGGCATCAATTTTTCCCCATCTTAACGAGGCAACCCCCACGCAGTTACTCGAATACATCACCCTCTTTATTTCATCTAACATGGTCTTTGGTTGAGGGTCCCTAAGACTACACTCAGACTCAATGATGTACTAGAACAGGGGTCCTCAAACTTTTTAAACAGGGGGCCAGTTCACTGTCCCTCAGACCGTTGGAGGGCCGGACTATAGTTTAAAAAAAAACTATGAACAAATTCCTATGCACACTGCATATATCTTATTTTGAAGTAAAAAAACAAAACGGGAACAAATACAATATTTGTATTTGCATGTGGCCCGCGGACCGTAGTTTGAGGACCCCTGTACTAGAAGGAACCCCAGAGCTTAAGTAGTTATGGTTATGGCTGTGGTTTGCTATAGTGAACGGACACAGTTTAAAACCAACCAAGGGGAAAGGTGCATGGGTGAAGCCCCGGAGACACCAGGTGCATGCTTCCAGGTGCCCCTCCCGTGGACTCACACAGAGGTGCCCTCAGTTCTCCCAGCACCAGTGTGTGACAACACATTCGAAGTGTGGCCAACCAGGAAGTGCACCCAGCCGTGGTGTCCAGGGTTTTACCAGTTCTCCTGAAGACAGGCCTTTCTTTGGAATATGCAGGGTTTGAACCACCTGGGCCTGCTGAGCTAACCCTCTCCTGTGCTGTCTGCAATGTCCTTGTTTACCGACTCATTGCTGTTGACTAGCTCCCCCAGTAGAAGATGGTCCCAAGGCAGAAAGACCTTGTCTGTGTCCTCCCGCTGCACACCCAGAAATTAGCCCATTGCTGGGCACACAGACTCAATGTGTATTTGCTGAAGGGATAAATGAACGAGTAAAAGGAACATTTGAATAAGTACTTTCAGTAAGTTCCTCTTACCTCACTTCTTACAGAAATTTTGTCACATGTATACACCTTGAGAGCTTGGAAGGAAATTATAAAACTTAACAGTTTCACAGAGAAAAACAATCCTCTGAAGTTAAGTCCTTATTAGCATAAAATGCCAAGCATTCCTTCAAGCAATATTTAAATCTCATAATTATTTGTCTTGGCATGATAATTCTATCTGAATATGTCAGAGGTTTGAAAAATATTTTGGCTTTGTAATGAATTTCACTTTATTGCAAAGCCTGACTTTCTCAAATTATAGTAATAATTCTACTATAATGTATTCTGAAAAATTTATGAATTCCTTTAACTTAAATTTCAGTAGCATCTTAATCTCTTGAACTTCCTGATATGGAAATATCTTTTTATCTAATGTCATAATTTCTTGCAATGTATTCCAGTGGGGTAAAAAATCCTTCAGTAAATGTGATAAGTCTCCAATATAGAACATATCTGGGGTTTCTTGAGGGGGGGGGTGGTGTTTTATGATTACATTACCTGATACTTAGCTCTGCCATCTGCTCTGCCCACTAATTATAAATGTCAGGAGAAGAACTCACAAACATATAACATAAAAATGATTTAAAATCTCTGTATCTGTTTCTTTCATTAAAAAGTGCTGCTAAGAAGACATTATTATTCATGATTATTCATGATTCAGGCACAAATTATGAAGTGAACTGGTTATACATGACAGAACAATTTGTTTCCTGGACTAAAGGTTTCCTGAAGCTAACATGATGCTGGGCTATAACTACATTGAAAATTTCATAGCATCTGCAGCATTATGGCACAACAGAAAGTAAATTATTTAAGGGATGATGCTTATGGTAGGGGTGACCACGCAGAGATAAATAGTTTCAGCTCTATTCACACTGTGGTTTGAAACGAAAGGAATTGTTAGGTTTCAGCTGTATTCACACTGTGGTTTGAAACGAAAGGAATTGTTAGGAAAAAAGAGAACAAGATGTGAAGATATATATATATACACATAATAAAATAAATCCTGCTGTAGTAGGATAAATCTAACTGTGGACAATGAATTTAAGCTCTAATTAAAGCCATAGTTTAATGATATTTGCACTGTTCCTGTTTTAAAGAGAATAGGTCCCTTGCTTTTGGAAAAATCATTGCCCTGATAAGTCAAATACTATATACTAGACTCTATAGTAACCATATACTTTGGTAATAATTATCATCACCTGGGTGCTTATTAAGATCACAACTTTCTAGGCTCCATGCCTATAGAATATGTTTCTATAGTAAGGGAGGGGGATATAAATGTTATTTTCCAAATGGTATTCTAGTTCAACAGGAAATGTCCTAGACCAGTGGTTCTCAACCTTCTGGCCCTTTAAATACAGTTCCTCATGTTGTGACCCAACCATAAAATTATTTTCGTTGCTACTGCATAACTGTAATGTTGCTACTGTTATGAATCATAATGTAAATATCTGATATGCAGGATGGTCTTAGGCGACCCCTGTGAAAGGGTCGTTCGACCGCCAAAGGGGTCGCGACCCACAGGTTGAGAACCACTGTCCTAGACAAACCACACCGTTATTATCAATAGGTCATGGTATATCTTTCCCCAAAATCAGATTTGGCGATTTTTTCGGAATTGTTACTGCTTCCTTAATGTTCATAAACAGGGAACTGCTTGGACCCTCAACACTTTAAGGATGTCTTCTGTGTATCCTTAGTCGCCTCTCTTTCCCATTTCCAAAGTTTTAGTCCTCTATCTAGTCTCTTCTCCTTTTACACTCAACAAGTGTCTTCCTGTTTCACAAGGAAAACAGAAGCCAGTAGCTGAACACTATCAAAACTCAGCCTTCTATCTTCCCCTCCTTGTCTGTAGAATGGCCTTCATCCCCTAACTGGGCTACTGACTCTACCTAAATACCATCTTTCCCATCTCCTTAGGATGCTTGTTTCACTCACTAGTCTGGCTGCCTCCTGCCTCTTCAACCTCTGCCTTTATGTCTCATTTCTTTCACATAAACATACTTCCTACCAACAGGCTTTTTAATCTCAAATCTGCCACTGGCCTACTGTTTATCAAATTTCAATTTCTACCCTTCAGAGTGTTGTGAAAACTCTTTTTGGAAATAAAGTAGTGTGGAACTTAGGATATCAGAATGCAATGCACATATTGTAAGTTCGAGCTGTCTCCATTGCAGCAAATACTGCGGACAACTGAGTTGAGTGGCAGCTGGTGGAGATGATGTAATGACTATCCATTGGCTGGGAGCCAGCCAGCCATTCACTTTTCTCTTCACTGGTTTCTCATTTGATTTTCTGGATTTGATCATAATTGTATCAGGAGAGCTAATGTTTTACAGTTTAATTTATGCCAACATGACGAACAGTTAATCATGAAGTGAAGTTTAGAAGAATTTTATCCACTGTTGGCAAAAGCAGCAAGATTTCCCATCAAGTTTTGGTTATAAGTTAATAACTTTCAATGTGCTTCTGGATTAGGCATAACTGTTAGGCATTTTTGACTTTGCAATAATTGTACATTTTAATAAAACTTCTACAAATTACCCTTAAAATAACTCATTAAATTATTAGAAGAAATAATGCTAATGTGAAAAACAGAGGCATGCTCTGGTTGCTAGATCCATAATAATGACAACATTGAGAAAAAAATGTTTCTTCTAACCAATAAATTTATAAATTTGAACTATTTTCCAAAAACAATAAAATGCAAGCCTTTTAAATAAATATTAATTATAGCTTTTCAAATGCTCAAAGCCATGAAATGTGTTATTTGCAATGATTGTCTTGCAAGTGAAAGCTTAAAATCTTATCCCCTAAAAAGCACCTTGTATATACAGCAAGTCAAGCTTATTGGTAAGGCCTCAAATATTTTCAAAGAAAGAAAAAAACCCCATAAATTTATCAACACTATTTCATTAGGTTAATGAGAAACTATTACTATATATTTAGTTGCATATGTATATCAAAAGACAAAATTACTCACATAGTTGCTGAAAAAAATTATTGTCTGCAGACATGGGTATAGTGAATATGATTCTTGATGATAGATCAGCTGAGAAATGTGAAACTATGCTTTTAAGTGATAACACATTCTCTTAACAAATTTTAGTTCTGCAGAAGATACAAAAGAGAATTAGGCAGAAATGGACACAGGTTTATGATTATACTTAATGAGAGCACTAACATTTATAGTATTTACTCATAAATTACTAACCCTTTAATTTATGCCAAAGATATGTGACAAGATAACTTTTATAAGGCATTTATTGTGTTGTTTAAATTTAACCTAACATATCATAGATTTCAGTAACCTGATAGAATTGGAAAAATACATTATTTGAAAAACATAAACTGGTAAATTGTAATGGAATTGTAAGTGATTTAGAAGTAAGGCCAGGAAATATAGAGTAATTTAAAACATTACTAGAAACTACCACCTACATTACTATTTGGAATCACTTTTCATACATTTAAAGATTTGGCATCCTAAGAATTCTACCGAATTTCTTGAACTTGAAAACAAAAGTAGTGATAGTTGTTTAATTTCATTAAGAGAAATTTTTACTTTTTGATATGCTTTGTTCAGAAATTGGAGCTGAGGCTGAGATAGGTGGTCCCCACCCAGATGGACTCTCCTGCACAGGGTGTGTCTCTGGAACTGTCTTCACCAGCAGGAGAAGGGAAGGATTTGTGTGACTTCTACATCTGAGGCCTGGGCTCATCTACTCTCTTCCTCTTCTTATGAAATACAACATAGCCTGCCTAGGACCCACCTTTCATTACACAAATGGGAACAAATCCCTAAGGGGTGTGATCTCCTGGAACTGCTGTACCAACATGGACCACTGACTCAGGAATTAATTTAAGTGAGAAATAAGTCTGTGTTCTATATAGTACTATATCCTTGGGTCTTTGTTAAATTAGCTTAGCCTTTCCATTATCTAATACATGAATACTATATCATACTGAAGTTATTGATTATTATGAGGAAATATTAATTAAGCTTTATGAACTAAAGAATGGGAGTCACTTTTTTTCTGTTTAAAAGAAATCTCATTTAGCTAACATTTTTGAGATAATATTTCAGCAAGAAAATTGGCATATGTTTTTTTCAGTTTTAATTAACTGAATTTGGATCTATAGGGGAAAAGTAACAATATATTTCAAAATGTTAACTATATTTGGTAGTTACAAAATACATTTTAAGTAATCACCATGGTACTATATGTCCTCAACATTTTGCAAGACAGGAAGAGAGGGAGAGGGAGAGGGAGATAGAAACATCAATGATGAGAGAGACTCATTCATCAGCTGCCTGCCCTGAGCAGGAATCAAACCATGATCTCCAGGTTCATAGGTAGACACTCAACCGCTGAGCCACGCTGGCTGGGAAGAAGAGAACATTCTTAATGAAGATACTTTGAATTGAATAAAAGTAAATATATTAATGTTGTTGCAATTCTGTTTTAAACTTCTAACATTTCCAAAAAAGATATTTTGGATATCAAATAAAATTATTTGTATAAAAGATCCATTTGTTTTTCAAAATCCTAAGTCCACATATGAATTAAAGTTGATGCCCAAAGAAAAAACCAATTACTAATGCTTTGTTATTAAAATACATTGAAGAGTGATAATAAATGTATCACCATTTTAGATTAAGATTTAAAAAGAATTTGCTAAAATTTGCAATTTCAGTTGCTAAGTAAAGTATATTGTTATTAATAGCATCCACAGCAACTTATTTGTGTGAACCAGATTTTTTAACCAACGTAACTAAAAACAGTGGGAAGAAATAGACATCAGCACCAAGCACCTGGGCTGTGCATGTAGCATTGTCCTCCTGTCTCCAGCCTGGAATAAATTTAAAAACAGACCAACGTGCCTGCAATCATGAACAAAATCATATTTAATAGTAACTCTATCATATTTAACAGTACATGTTATTTTATAAATAAAACTTTTGTTTGTTTTTAATCTATACATTATCTATGTGTACACTGGGTGGTGATTTTTAAAAAAGGGTATATTCTGTGAGTTGACATTTAAAAAAAAAAGTGTTTTAATGTTTCCCTCCCTTTCCTCCATAGCCAGCATCTGGAGTGGGTTGTTTATGACTGTGTTTCTACCTGCGCTCAATCCTCTGCAATCCGGCTCTCTGCCCTCATTATTATTCTGGGACACCTTTCTAACTCAAGTCTCACATCCATTAGATTCTTTTCTGTGTTTATCTTTGTTCATTCTGTTGCCATTGACCTTGTTGCCTGATTATTTTAATTTCATTTTTATGCCACCTAAAAAAAACTCAACACTTCGCAATTATAAAAGTAAACATGTTTAAGGGAAAAATAAACTCACCGATAACCCCACCAGAGAGAAACACTATTAACATTTTATGTTTGTTTTCCAGTTATATATATATATATACACATGTATATTTAAAGTTATGTGTGCATCCACATCAAATATTTAAATAATAAAATTGAAATCATTTAGCACATAGCATTTTACAATCTTATTTAGCTATATAGAAACAACTTTTCATGTTATTCAAAATTCCTCTGCCATATTATTTCTTTTTGTCAATTTTATTTTTAATCAGTTTACATTCAATATTATTTTGTATTAGTTTCATAGACTTATTCTTCAAGGCTATGTAGCATGCTGCTTTATGGATACATACATCATAGGTTATTTTTCCATTTCTCTATTGTTGGACATTTACTTAAATAGTTTTCAATTTTTAGAAATAATTGAATGACATTAAAATCCTTGTAGAAAATCTTTACCCACTTCCATAGTCACTTGCTTAGGATGAATTCCTAGACGTGAGATTGCCGGATCAGAGCCTTATCTATGCTGCATACACATTCAGAATCCCTCCAGGAATGTGATACCCAGTCACCCTTCCACCAGCACCCGGGACATGAGAGGACCTAACTGACCAGCTCCTTAGTAACTAGCAATACCACTTAAAATCTCTTAGCCAATTTGATTGATAAAAAAATCTTATTTTATTTACAAGTTTGTGCTCTTCCTCTGTGAGCTGACTACCTATTCACTGCTTCTTTTTTTTAGGGTATGTATCTGTTCTTTCATACTTTGTAAAAACTCCTTTTATAAAGTTATTCAAAGTTTATGTTTCTAAAATGGTTATTTTTTCTAGTTTGTATCTTAAGCAACTTTTTTAAATTATAAAGATAACGAATATTCTTAAAAAGTAAAAAATAGTAATATACACAAATTAAAATGTGATTTACTCTCTTTCCTCCTTCAGTCTACCCATCAGAGTGTCATCTGTTTTTTAATTTTGGATGGAACTTGTGACAAACAGGTTCTACATATTGAAATAATCAAATCTACCTTTTCTTTTTCAGTTTCTGGTTGTTAGAAATAATCTTGATGCAGTAAGAGGAGTATATTCATTTACATTTTCTTCAAAACCTTTCAAGGATCAGTTATTAAATTTAACTTTTTAACACATTTGTAATTTATTTTCTATATCATATAAAGTTGTGACCTATATTTTTCCCAAATAGTTAAGAATGTAGTCTAACATAATTATATTAACGACTATAATGTTAATGATAATAATACTTTTTTTTTCAGCACTGGAAACCTTTCTCAAAGGCTGGCTTCATGGGATGTGGATGGTGAGTTGCAGGGTTCTTGGGGGCTGGGACTTTGCAAGTTTGCTTGTTAGTATGAGGTACCAAGAAGGCTTAGGGAGAAGTATGAACACACCACCCCTGCCCCCCATCTGTTGGACCCCTTCTGTGACACTTCCTTTCCTGGCTGCCTTCCCACACCTGGGGGTTCTGATTGCTCCTTCTCAGCTTCCTCTTCAGGTACGTGGGCCTCTGCCCACCTTTTGAGGGTAAGTGGTCCCCAGCTTCCTCCCTGCCATCCTGCTTCTCCCGTTCCATCCACTGTCTCCCAGTAACCTTTGCTAAACCCGAGGCATCAACAATTCTCAATGCTTGATGCTTTCAAATCCTCATTTCTATCACAGAGCCCTGATCCGAGTTCCTGCTGAGAAATAAAACACCCCGTGGCTATCTCATTATCATTCCAACCCGAACATTCGCAAAACTGAACTCATAAAATCCCAGATTCCAAACCCTTCTCCCCCTCTCTTCTTTAACAGGCCACCATCCTCCCATTTTCCCAAACAGAAAATCAGAAGTCATCCCATATGCTACCACACCAGTCAATAAAGCCTGCTGCTTCTGCTCCCTACATATCTCTTGTTATTTTTCCCTCTATTCCTTTCCACCCACCACTGGCTTACCTGATTTCTAGGTCACTGCAGAATCTTCTGTTCTCCCAGCAGCCAGCCTACTTCTCTGCAGTTTATCCTCCTCACTACCACTACAGCTACATTTCCAAAGAAAAAACACTATGCTTCAAATCCTCTTACCTCCCAATCACAGCTTTCACAACAGGGGGGAAAAATGAGATTTCCAAATGAGATTTCTGCTTTCTCTCCATTTCCTCCAACAACCACCCCAGGGCCTCCATCGGTGAACGACTTGATTACTGAAACTCGGGGCACTCTCTCAATATTTGAGTCCCTGGCTCACACTGCCTCCCCCATCTGGCCACCCAGGTCGCCTCCCAAGTTCAGCCTAAGGGTTCTTCACTGGGGAAGCTGTCCCTGTGCGCTCCCCTGCACCCTCATCCAAGTCAGATAGCCCTTTGCTGCTGCGTGGGCCCTAGTGCGCCCCCTTCCTTCCCCCTCCACCCTCCGTAGGAAAACAATTCAGCACAGGAAAGGAAGGGAAAGGGAGGGAAGTATTTCATAAAAGGGTTTTGAATTTAAAAATATGTTTGGAGTCCAACTGTTGTTGGTTTGGGAAGTCAGAGTCTCTGGGCTAGGTTTCCTCGAGTCGTGTGTGTGTGTGTGTGTGTGTGTGTGTGTGTGTGTGAGAGAGAGAGAGAGAGAGAGAGAGAGAGAGAGAGAGAGAGAGAGAGAATGTTGCATACGCGCTGGACAGAGTGACCCTAATCACAGGTAGCGCGCGGGCCAGGCACCCAGAGAGCTGATCACTAAATGGTGAAAGCACGGGCCAGGGGATGCAGCGGGGGACGCCACACCCCGCAGGGGACTCCGCGACCCGGGCTGGGCAGCCCCAACCCCGCGCAGAGGGTGGCGCGGGGAGAACCGCGGAGAGGCCCCTCCCCGCCGCCTCCGCGCCACGGATCAGACGCTCCTGGGGGCCGAGCTGTCAACGCCCGGCGGCGAGCCAGCTCCGGACGTCCGCCTCCACCTTCCTCCAAGCCTCCCTGCCCCAGGGACCCCCCCTTGGTGGTGGGGCCAAGGGAGTGTCATTCCGCCTGGGGCCCGACCCCGCTGTCGCCGTGGCCCCGCTCAGAGCGCACCTGACCCCGGCGGGCGGGCGGGCGGGCGGGGCGCCGGGACTGACGTG
>NW_005871059.1:11033297-11036656 GCF_000147115.1 Myotis lucifugus | reverse complement strand
GGGGCGCGCAGGGCCAGGCAGCAGCGGCAGCGGCAGCGGCGTTCCCGACCGGCCTCGCGCTCCTTTCGCTGTGGGCGGCCGGGCCCCTGAGAAGGTCAAGATGGAAGAGATCCTGCGGAAGCTGCAGAAAGAAGCGTCCGGGAGCAAGTACAAAGCCATCAAAGAGAGCTGCACCTGGGCCCTGGGTAAGCGCGCGGAGCGGGATGCGGGGCACCTGCCCGCCGGCCGGGCGCCGCTGCTCACCCGCCGGCGGAGGGCCGCGGGGCCGGGGCTGACATCCCTGTACCTGGGGGGCTTTCGCCGAGCATCTGTTTTGCATGCATTTCGCGTAATTGGGAGAGTTGCCTTGGTCGATGAATTGATGTACGATGGGAGGCTCTTGGTGCGGGTGTTGACATCTGCTCGTCTCCCTTCTGGTCTGTTTATCTCCTAAACATTAACGGGGAACCGCTGTCCTCCACGCCGGGCGGGTCCCTCCTCCAGACCCCCAGCACAGTGGACCGTGGTCACCCATCTCTGAGGGAGACAGGACCACAAAGGCTGGTGCGAATCCAGGGGCCTGATTCCGAAGTGCCTGTGGGAAGAGGGAAGTTGGACCATCAACCCGGATCTCGAAACATTGTCGAATGTAATCAGGAAGGAATGGCTGTTTAATTTGATTTTCCTGGCAGAGGCCAGCTTGTTAAGTATCGTCTTTCATTTTTATTGCACATAAAATATAACATCCGGGTGGGATTGTGTTACCCCTGCAGTTCTATTGTGGTCCGCCCTTCAGACAGGTGGGATTCGGATTTGTGAGCTGTGTAGGCATTGAAGTAAGTTCCACCTGACTCAGAGCCCAACCTCGGAGAAAGCGGAAAGACATTGCAATCAGGCGAATGTGTGTTTCCCGTCTGACTCAGGTTGCAGAACTCAGCCTCCTAGAAATCAGAAAGACATTGTAATCAGGCAAGGATGTGGGCAATCAAGATTGTCTGGATAGGAATGCAAAGAGATCAGGAACACACTTTGGGTGACGGTGATGCTTTGAAAAAGCAAAGGCCAAAGAGAAAGCAGGCAGCTCTGTGGGGCCCTGGCTTTGCCCAAGTCTGCAGGTGCTTCCTCCTTTCCCACTCCATTAAAATGTGAAATGGAAATCCTTTCTCTCTCAACCAAAAACAAGCAGTGCTTGTCAAGACATTATCCTGTGCTGCAGCCTAAAAAGAGATGGAGAAGAGCCATTAGCATGTTTCCCACTAAATGTAAAATTCTTATGGCATTTCAAGCAACTCTGTTATTTCACATATGTTGGGGGGGGGGTGTGTACAGACATTCAGAGAAACATCTTTTTTTTTTACACCTGCGTATTTTCACAACATTTTCTAGAATATTGTCTAAGAAGTTGATCTTGTAGTTAGAACCAGAATGTGACCATTTGTTTACTGTTAAAGAAAAATGGACCAGATAAATCAGTGAGCAGCAAGGCTCTTAAAGCCACAGGACTGTTTTGCATTGCCATTGTCATTCAGCAGAGTGATTCAGACCTAGATTCCCAAAGGCCTCTATTGAAAGGTCACAGATGGCTGGGTAACATCATAAAGCAGGGCCCAACTGCACTCTAAACATGCCATTCCTTGTATTCATTATTACTTTGCTAATTTAAGCAGGTTTAGATAAAAGGGAGGAGAAGAGTATTCTAGTATTTTTAATGTTTGATGCTCAGCTTCTTGTTACGCTGCCGAGATTAGGTCCTTGAAGCTACCCAGGAAGACCAGAGCTGAAGCAGGGAGCGTGTCCAAGCTGAGGGCCTAGAGTCCAGCCTGACTGTAAGAATAGATGGGATTCCTTTCTCTGGTTAGCAAGATGAGATGTGAGTGCATGAAATAGTTAAATAACAGTGCAGGGCATGCATTGTGTAGGCTGGAATGAGTAAACCAGGAACACAGATCAAAGAAGAGGGGCTGACTGTGAGGGCAAGGGTGCTGGGAGAGGGGGGATTGGTGTGACCTGGTGGGACTTTTGAAGTAGATTTGACTTGGTGAATGGGTAAGCTGTGGGTTCCTTCTTTTCTTCCTTTATTTAGCAAACATTTCTTTATTAAAAAGTGAGATATAAGGATGAATAGATGAATAAACACTTCCTCCCTATCGAACTTTGTTAGAAGGCCATGTCGGAGGGAGAATGCAGTCTAAACAAAGGCATAAAGATATGGTTTCCCTGTTCTCTTTCCTACTCCACTCCATGTTCAACTTTTCCATCTTTTTTTTTTTACTAAAAACACTTCTCTTCAACCCCATAATTTCTTTATGATTAAAATATAAATTCCTTAGAACTCTCTTCAGACTCTAGCCCCAGCCTTCTTTCTTGTTGCTCCCCCACCAAAGGTTCAACAAAAGCTGCACTACTTTCTCGAACACACTGTGCACAGCATATGTCTCTGCCTTTGCTCATGCTAGTCCTTCTGCCAGGAATTCCCTTTCCAGTCTCCTAAGACCCAACTCACACAGGAAGAATTCATTCCCTGAACTCCTCAGGTGAATTGTGGCCCTCTGGCTTTAAGCCCTGCCTGCATGACTCCTCAAGCACCTGCTACTTCGGATTATAGTTAACTGTATGTACAGCCACCCTGTAGGGGCAAAATATTGAGAAATATGTTGGGATCAAGAAACCAAAAAAACTAATTCAAACAGAATGTATTCATTTTTAATTAAATGTCCCTTGGAAGGCTGGGGGTTGAGTTTGGTTCAGGAATTAGTGTTTCAAAGACCTTGCTCTGCTCTTTTTGAGGTAACTCACATGCTCTGCATGAATCTCCACAGCTTTGGGCTCATGAATGATACCATTTAGACCAGTGATGGCGAACCTTTTGAGCTCGGCGTGTCAGCATTTTGAAAAACCCTAACTTAACTCTGGTGCCGTGTCACATATAGAAATTTTTTGATATTTGCAACCATAGTAAAACAAAGATTTATATTTTTGATATTTATTTTATATATTTAAACTAGAGGCCAGGTGCACGAAATTCGTGCACTGGGGATGGGTGGGGGGGTCCCTTAGCCCAGCATGTGCCCTCTTGCAGTCCAGGACCGCTCCCTTGTTACTGCCCACCTGCTTGCTGCTTCCTACCGCTTGGCTTGCTGCTCCTTAGTGCTGCCACGAAGGCCTTGGGTCTGCTGGGTGCCGGGCCTGCGGGTTTGTGTCTCTGATACCCCCAGCAGTCCCAGCACCAAGGTGGCGGGCCTTGGGGCTGCTGGGTACAGGCCCCCGTTGTGTGTTTGTGTCTTCTATCAGGCCCCAGCAGCCCCAGCACCACCTAAATAACTTAAGGAACTTTATTTAGTCTTCTTTTTAAAGCAATCTAGTTTAAAATGAGTGCAGTT